>NC_140989.1:291874582-292433371 GCF_052327205.1 Somniosus microcephalus
CCTATGACCAGTCCGGAATCGCAAGCTTTCTTTTGAGGCGACGCGCGCATCGGTACGCTCTGTAACTTTCAAACGTATAGAGAACGGACAGACAGACATCGGGACAGACAGACAGCGGGACAAACAGAAGAGCCGCTTTATATATATAGACTAGCTGGGGAGCCCCGCGTTGCGAGGGCAATTTTGGGGCGCTTGGTCTCCCTGCCCCTGTGTGTCCCCCCTCTCCCTGTCATGTCCTCTCCCTGTCCTATCCCTCCCTCCCCTCCCCTCTCTCCCTCCCTCCCCTCCTCTCCCTCCCCTCCGCTCCCTCCCTCCCCTCCCCTGTCTCCCTCCCTCCCCCCACCCCCTCCTCTCCCCTCCCCTCGCCCACCCCCACCCCTCCCCCACTCCCCTCTGTCCCTCTCTCCGGCCCCTCCCCCTGCCTAGCGCCTGAGGTCCGGTGCCGTTGCGATAGCGGCCGTGCGGGGCCTAGCGCTTAAGGCGCGGTCGGGTTCTGAGGCCGGGACGGACCGGAGCTGAGGTCCCCCGCGTATTGCGCGGCTGATGGACGGCCGCTGCGGGCGGGCGGCGCATGCGCGGTCAGTGCGGGCGGCGTACGCGCGGTCAGTGCGGGCGGCGCATGCGCGGTCAGTGCGGGCGGCGCGAGGCGGCCCGCGGGGAGCAGGCAAGGGCGGCTTGGCGGCCGTTAGCGAGCGGGAAACTTCGGGCGGCCCGCCCGCGCTCCGTCCGCGACACCGTGAAACCTGAGAGGGGGAAGTAGAGAGAGACAGAGAGGGAAGAGGAGAAGGAGAGAGAGGGAAGAGGAGAAGGAGAGAGAGGGAAGAGGAGAAGGAGAGAGAGAGAGGGAAGAAAGAGAGAGAGAGAGAGAAATTTTTTGAGCTTCAGGCCCCGAGTCCCCCCTGCGCGAGGGTGAGGAGGGGGGGGGGGGCGTTGCTAAACACAATATAAAACTCAAATAAATTGTTAATTAATTCCCTAACACATAATTCAAATATTTACCTTACTTCCCTAACACACTGAAAGTGTGGGGAAAAAATCGTGAAAAATCAAGATGGCGGCCACTCACCTCGGTTCAGAAGGATAAGGCCCGCCCACACACGCACCGATTGGTCGACCGGTCAGGTCACCGAAGCGTAGGATTGGTCAATCGTCGAGTCACTTGACACTCAACTGTAGGAAGGAACCCGCCGTCCGATTGGTCGACCTCGACGTCACACGGTCGCTAATGAGATGCTAATGAGCGGAAGGCTGAACGTTTTTCGGATACCGCGGGCGGGATTTTTGTGCGGCCGAAACGTAAATACGCCTATGACCGGTCCGGAATCGCAAGCTTTCTTTTGAGGCGACGCGTGCGTCGGTACGCTCTGTAACTTTCAAACGTATAGAGAACGGACGGACAGACAGACAGACATCGGGACAGACAGAAGAGCCGCTTTATATATATAGAAGATATTGGTATAGTTATAGATTTTGGGCCCAAGAATCCTTTGGTCCATTGTTCTGCCAATGACCTCCACTCTTGACCCCCCTCCCCCACCCTCGAGAGTATCCCAGGTCATGATGGAGGTCATCTGATTTAAATATTTTTGTCAGGTGTCTATGCCAGTATGGGGACGTGATGGCACAGAGTTGTCACTGGTAGCTTCATCCCCAAAGGGGTGCAGGTGTCTAGGTCATAGGCCCCCTTTTTAACAGGGCCAAAGTAAAATAAAATGTAAAAAGGTGGTTCCAGGCTCTTCCAGGCCATGACCACTTCTGCCCTTACAAGGAGCTGAATGGCAGTTTCTTCCCTGGCTGCAGAAGAGGCTGGAACTATGGAAAATCTGGTGCGGGGATCCCTCCTGTTGTTCCCCACTTTGTGTCGTGTTATGGGCGGGCAGAACTTACCCCAGGCCCCAGTGGAAAATTCCAAAAGCTCCTCTCCTGGGTGAACACACTTTTCTTTTCCAAGTCCTACCCAATATTCCTCGTCTTCCATCACACTCCTAGCCAATTTTGCCGGGATTGCACCACGGACCCTGAAGAAATTTGGGGCATTTATATATTTCACTCTCTGTGGTTTTGGACACAAGACCACATTTCATTTGAAGGTCTTGTCGGTTGTCAGGCAACTAGTACTTAAAAATTAGAAACCTTGGGAACTGAGTGATGTTGTGGGTTAATACACTGCCCTTTTAGCTTTACAAGCTAGGTTTGAATCTAGTTCAAAGTACGGGTTGAAAGTCTCCTCTCTCTATATTATGGCTCGCAGGTACTGTGAGAGTTATAATTTAAAAAAGGGAATGATGCTGGTAAATGTGCTAGTTCCGAAACACAAGTATATAGAACCTTCATTATTGTGCATTATCCGGCATTATCTCCACACATGACAGTAACTTTTGCTTTAGGAGGACCATTTTAATTGCAGCACAGTCCCACTCAGACTCTTGGACAGCTGCAATTAGGAGTGCAATAACCCTCAAAGTGGTTGCATAGATTTTTTAGTTTAGGCTGTTGGTTAATATTCTGGAAGCAGAAAATTTACCCTCTGGCACTGTTTGTGGGTCCTTGCCATGTATAAATTGACTCCATGTTTGCCTACACAACAATGGTGATTGCACTTCAAAAAGCTTGTGAATTGTTTTGGGACGTTTCGAGGACATGATTGAATGCTGTATAAATGCAAATGTTTTTCCTTCTCCTCATTAAGGTGCTCAATCAACCCCAGTTATCTTATTCAAATGCCCATTCTTAATGTTTGAGTTTTGACATAATCTGTTGCCAGATTATTTGATTGTGTATAGCTTCTTAGGTGAACTTAGTTTACGCCATTTCTCCAAGGTTTCCGCGGCTCTTCGCATGAAATTATGGCAGACAAGTGGGAGAATCCCTCTGGAAATTCAACAGCAACAACTTGCACTTATATAATGCCTTTAACATCCCTAGGTGCTTCACAGGAGACATTAGGACAAGTGACCAAAAAGCTTGGTCAAAGGGTTAGGTTTTAAGGTTCGTCTTAAAGGAGGAACAGTGGAACAGGAGTAGGCCATTCAGACTCTCAAACCATTCAATGAGATCTGCATCCTAACTCCATGCACCCGCCTCAGCTCCGAATCCCTTAATACCCTTGGCTAACAAAAATCTAATTGAGCTAGCATTTATTGCTTTTTGTGAGAGAGATTTCCATACTTCTAACGGGCGCTATGGGCACCATTTTGGGTTGAAAATGGCGTCCGAGCTGCACACGCTCAATTCTCGTGCAGGCCGCGGCAGACGCCATCTTGGTGAGGGCAGTGGCATCGGCAGTGGGATTGTGTGGCAGAAGTATGTAGAGTAGGCAGATCGTGACATTAGTGAATGTGCAATGCTGATTTGACGCCAGCGCTGCCATTTTCGTCCTCAATGCTGGAAGTAACATCCTGTATTAACCTCACACAGCTGAACATGTACTCAACAGCTGCAAGGACCCCCTGCCAGTGATATTTAAAGGGATCATCAACCACTCTCAGGTCAGTTGCTGATTAATTTCTACTGGCTCTGTGTAAATTTGTAGAAATGTTTGCAGCTTTCTAGAGTTGTTTAAAGTTGGTCAGGTGAATGGAGTGGTGCTGCAAGTGGAGAAGGCCTTTCTTCTGACTTCAAGGGTTCTGGCCAAACCACTTGCTCCCAGTCATGCGTGCTCTAGTTGTCACTCCCCTTGGCCTGCAGCATGATAGGGAGATGAAGCAGAGACAGCGGAGAAAAGGAGAAGCTGCTCGCAGAGGGAGGAGGAAGAGGGGGAGAAGGGTTCTCGGCAGGAGACCTAACTCACCTAGGGTCTTCCGAGAGCAATGCTCTTACCTCAGCCTGGGCCAGGAGCAGTGTGTGAGGCATCTGCACTTTACGAAGGAGGTGCTCACAGAACTCTGCCAACTCTTGCAACCAGACCTGCATCCTTACACCACGGCAAGGACAATGCTGTCAGTGAAGGTAACCGTGGCCCTGAATTTCTTTGCGTCGGGATCCTTCCAGGCTGGAGCAGGCACCTTCTGTAACATATCCCAGTTTGCCGTCCACTGCTGCTTAAGAGAGGTGACAGATGCTCTTTATGCCAGGAGAGGGGAGTTCATTGTCTTCTCTCTGGCCAGAAAGAAGCAAGCGGAGCGTGCACGTGGCTTTGCCAGGATAGCGGGCTTCCCCATGGTGTAGGGTGCCATTGACTGCATGCACGTGGCTTTGCGAGCACCACATCTAAAAGCTGAGCTATACTGTAACCGCAAAGGTTACCACTCGCGGAATGTGCAGTTGGTGTGCGACTATGCTTAGCACATCATGATCGCGAATGCCTGCTATCCTAGCGGCAGTCAGCTGTGTCAGTCCACTGTTCCCTCAGTCTTTGAGCCACCAAGACAAATCAGAGGTGCGACAAGGGCTATTCACTGACCACCTAGCGCATGACTCCACTCCGCAACCCAACCACATGTGGGCAGCATGTGTACAATGAGAGCCATGTTGCTACATGGAATCTGATAGCGCAGACCATTGGCATCCTTAAACAACGTTTCCGCTGCCTGGACTGCGCTGGAGGAGCCCTGCAGTACTCACCGTAATGTGTCTCAAGATTTTTTGTGTTCTGCTGCACACTCCACAACCTCGCCATCATGAGGGCACAGCCCTTCCTACCAGGCATATAGTGACCAGCTGAGGAGGAGGAGGAGGATGACAAGGAGGAGGACAACGAGGAGGAAGAGGAGGAGGAGGAAGCGGAAGAGGAGGAAGCGGAAAGGAGAAGGCAACTCAGACAGCCTTTTCTGCCGAGCTGTCTGTGATCAACTCATCTGAATGAGGTACAAGTGAACGCCACCCCAATTCCACATCCAATAATAGTCCCGCACCTTACCATCCCTCTGTCACGGAACATCATAGCGTCCTCTTGGCCACTATGCTGAAGTAAAAGCCACCACAAAAGAAACATTCCAATCCAACTTTATCCATCAATCCACCCAATATAACCTAACGAAGTCAACTAATCAACCTTGTGCATTCCCTTAGTGCCTATCTTCCATGTGTCTTTGCCTGTCTTAGTGCTCCTACGAGGTGCTACCCCAGTGGCTGCAGCATGGCTGGTGGAAGGCTGCTGACGTTCAGTGAGGGAGACAGCAAATGGCCTTGCAGGACAACCTCAAGTAGCTCTGGGCCTAGAAGGCCTGACTGCGGACTGCACCACCACAGCATGGGTGGTAGCAGTCTGAGCTGGCTGGCTGATAGGCAACAGCAAGGGCACTGGCGGAGTGGCAGTGGTGGGAGGATGAATGCTGTCATCCTGAGAGAGGACAGCAGGTTCGTCCTCCACGGAGCCACTGCCACACCCCCGGGGCAGCGTCTCAGCATTCCTAGCCATCTGTTGGAGGATCGATTGCTGGAATGCTGTGACACCTTGCAAGCCTCTTTCCACACTGGTAAACCCAGCCACGATGGCAGCAGTCTGAGCTTGCGTGGCAGCAAGCTGAGCCTGCAGGAGTTCAGTCTGAGCTTCCACTGGAGACGGAGGGTGGCTTGTGCTTGTGCTGCAATGGAAGCTAAGACATCAGCCATCAGACATAAGAACATAAGAAATAGGAGCAGGAGTAGGTCATTTGGCCTCTTGAGTCTGCTCCGCCATTCAATAAGATCATGGCTGATCTTCTACCTCAACTCCACTTTTCTGCACTATCCCCATAGCTCTTGATTCCCTTAATATCCAAAAATCTATTGATCTCTGTCTTGATCTATCAGACGCTGCATGATGTTTGAGTCCACAAGTGCGCTAATGAATTTGCCCACCCATTCCATGCTGGAAAGGATGGGCTCCAAGCTCTGTGCTGTAAGGGGGGTGGCGGGTGTGGCGCGTGCGCCCAGTCAGTTATGCCCCTGACTGTTTGTGAGCGGTTCGAATCGCTCCCATGCCCCTTGGGTTCTAGACACCGGACTTAGGTACAGGCGGCGATACAGAAAGACTCGAGTAGGCAGGTGGTTTGGATGTAAGAAAACCAAGATTTTTATTGAAACAGAAATTAAAACAGTCTTATGAGAAATTACTAGTATAAAAATACAGGCAAATACAAAATAACTATACTTATACAGGGAATGGGGAACACACGGCACATCGAGGGAAAACAAACTATATTAACAATCCCCTTATCCTTATCCCACCCCCTATACCTAACTAGATTAAGCTATGAGGGGCCAGAATTCATGCTCACCAATCCAAAGCAAAGCCAACTGTTAACGAAATGCCGGTTTTGAGGTTTGGTTCTCTGTCCTCTTAGGTACCCCGTCGCCACGTGGTCTTCAGGGGCGCGGTGCTGGAACTGCTACTGTGACGCACCTTCTTCTCCTCCGCTACCGTCATCGTCTCGTCTCGATGGGTTTTCCTCTTCTTCTCCCTCGGGCGGTCGTCGGCGGTAACGTTATGTTTATCGGACAGTTAAGTCTTTGCCATTTAGATTTTGATACCCATGCATCAAACGCCAGTATATTCATTGTGGCGTAGACACCTGCGTTATCGCAGTGTTCAACAAGATGTTCGTCTTCCCAAGCGCCAGCTTATAACTAGGCGCTTGGTCTTTATCGATACGTTTTTCGCTGCCCTGCTCTGCTCTTATCGAGTTGTTATCGTCTTCTTCGTCTCTACTCGTCTCGTCTCGCCGGACTACCATACAAGTCCTGGGCTACCTGCTCAATTTTGTCTCGCCCCTTTCTGCGGCCTGGGCGTCCCAGATGACGAGGGACTCGGGTCTCGTTCCCCTCCCGGCTGTTGGTATGGTGTCTTTTACTGCTGAAATCTCACCGCGGGGAGCGAGGAGAGACCCACCACGAGGCCAGGGCACGAGTGAGCCAAGGAACCAAGAGCGAGGGCCAAGTGCAAGAGAGAGCAGAGAGAGATTGCTACCCGGGGCCTGCAGTTATACTCCTTACAATTGCCCCTTATCTGCGTGCCAACTCAGGTTAGTTCATTGTTCCAATTTTGGCGGGCTGTTTTAAATAATTACAGCAATCCAAACTAACTGTTTTTAGATGGCCGTTTATCGCACCTAATGGCCTGATGTCCGAGCTGTATTGTTATTAATGCATTCTAATCGGCATGTCCAGCCTCGATGGCTTCCTTAAGCTGTTTCCGATTATTTATGCAGACAACTTGATGGCCTCAAGTATAGGCCTAACTAGTTCTGATCTGTCTACGATCTGGCTTAATGCATATTCAATGTTTGCTGTCTGCTTTTCCAAAACACAAAGTCCTTTTCACAGAAACTGCATTTTAGGTTTCGATTTTCCCCAAAAGCCACTTGTGCTGCTACAGAGTCCAAGCTTTAAAAATCTTGCAGGCTTTTGGTCACGAGGTGCGGACGCCATCTTTGAGTACCCTTTTTAAAATGTCCATAGGGTCCCTTTTATTAATAACCTTGGGGAAATGTGGGAATTTTGCGAATCTTACAGTGCAAAGCTCTGTGCAAGGTTGGTGCCGGACTCCTCCACGCTCCTTGACATTACACTCAGGCTTTCTGGCAGGCCTGCCAATGCACCAAGTATTTTGTTGTGCATACCCATCAGCGTTATTCTGTAGGCCGCCCCATTGAAGTCTTCATCTGAATCCTCTGCAGCATAATTTCTGTGTGATCTCACCCTCCGGGGAGCTGGCACCTGTGCTACCCTATCCCCCAGCCCTGGCTGTAGCGCACTTGTGCCCGGTGATTCACCACGTGCAGATCCCGCCTCGAAGCTACCCTCTAAACTCTGTGCAGTACCAGCATATGAGCTGATGGCTGTGAGTGTCAGATCGAGTGACGATGTTGCTTCTTCTTCATCACTCTCCTCACCCTCCTTGTACAATCACTGACTAGGGCAGGTTGGATCTCCTGGGGCTCTGAAATGAGAAAGGGTTATGGTGAGGGGAGGGGGGAAAAGCAAGAGGTGCATGTTTTCACCATGTCCAGATTGTAAATCAGAAGAGATTGTGGAATGAGGGGCAAGTGGGATGTGAGGAGGAGGATAACGTATGAGGATACCAGCATCTTGTATTCTTTCAGCCCCGCCGCTGGCCATGGACTCAGCCATGCCCCTGCCTAGAATGGCCAGCATGGTCTCCTCCAAGGGGGTGAGGTGAAGCCAGGAATGGGAGGTGTGCCTCATGTTTGGTAGAGATTGATGGTAGGCGAGTGATGGGGGTGTGGTATATTGAGCAGTGTGTGAGGCAAGTGGTGCAGTTGGTGGGATATGGCAATTGAAGATGAATTCACTGACTTAGACTACTCATGTGAGGTCATTAAGCTTTGACATGCACTGATTCTGGGTCCTCGGACAACAGTGCTGGCATTCACCACATTGGCTATCTGCTCCCATTGAACTTTAGTCTGTTGCCTGGATGGCCTCCTGGCCCCCTGTGGAAAGAGGACTTCTCTATACTCCAATTGACCTCCTGCACCAAGGTCTCCATCTACCTGCCATCTATTACATCAGCATGGGTGCCACTTATGCTGTCTTACCTTGGACTTCAGAATCGGAATAAGATGAGCCCCAGCACCAGCAGCAGCAGCAACTACAAAAGCAGCCTTCTCATCAACGACCTGATGCTCCACAGGAGAGAGGGCTCAGCACAGGGCTGCACCATGACGGAGGCGATACCCCCAACACAGCGTATACAGGCAGAGGATGAGCTTCCTAGACGTGACTGAGCAGCAGTGCTTCAGGAGACTTAGGCTATCGCGCCAGGTTGTCGCAGACATTTGTATCTTGTTGGAACAAGACCTGCAGCCCAGCTGACCTGGTGGACATGCCTGACCACTGGCTGTCAAAGTCACCACCCCCCTCAACTCCTTCGCCACAGGCTCCTTCCAGGGATCTGCAGTAGACATTTGCAGGATCTCGTAGTCGGCTGCCCACAGATGCATCACCCAGGTGACCGATGCCCTCTTTGACAAGTCAGCCAATTATATCAACATTGCCACTGATGAAGCCAGTGTTACTGAGCGGGCGCTCGGCTTTGCCACTCTGGCTGGCTTCCCACGGGTGCAAGGATGTCTGCACACATGTGGCCATCAGGGCACCCCATCATCACCCAGGAGTCGTTATCAACCGCAAGGGCTTGCACTCCCTCAATGTGCAGCTCGTCTGCAACCATAGGAAGATCATCATGCATGTGTGCGCAAAATTCCCTAGCAGCTGCCATGACTCTTTTTTGTCCTGCGCCAGTCCACCCTCCCTCAGCTCTTCGCTCCTCCAAACAGACTTTCCAGCTGACTGTTTGGAGACAAGGGCTATCCACTGAAGACATGGCTCATGATACCCTTGAGGAGGCCAAGTACTGAGGCCCAGGAGCGATATAATGAAAGACACATTTCCACCAGATGTAACATAGAGCAGACAATAGGCATGCTGAAAATGCGCTTCAGATGCCTTGACAGATCTGGAGGAGCCCTTCAGTACGCACCAGCCAGGGTCTCCAGAATCGTCATCGTCTGCTGCGCCCTGCACAACATAGCGCGGCAGCGAGGATTAGCCCTGCATGAGGAGCAAGGCACTGAGCGCACAGTCTTTTCAGAGGAGGAGAAGGAGCATCAGCTGGAAGATGAGGAGGAGGAGCAGGAGGAAACTGCAGTCCAGATCACACTAGCACCAGAGCACATTGCTGCCCGGAAGGCCAGGGATGAGCTCATTATGGCCACATTTACTTAACTTTACGCATCACACCTCTTTGGTTGCCACTTGCTGCACCAGGTTGGCACCACCCCACAGCAACACCATAAAGCATCCTTACAATGACCAAGCCATTTCTTTCACACTGACCACCATTGCTGGAGGTAACGTTATGTCTCACCATTCACTGCAACTCACTACACCACTTACAAAGGTCCACACAAATTTGTCCATGACCAGAAAATGGTGAAAATAAAGATTTTCATCTGTGACATCACAGTAATGGAAACTTTACACAAATATTTAATAAAACACCCAAGGGGTACCCTTGTGAATCTACTTGTGGTTCATAGGATTACATAGGATTGCATAGGAAATATGGCACAGAAACAGGCCATTCAGCCAACCAGTCCATGCCGGCATTTAAGCTCCACCTGAGCCTCCTCCCGTCTTTCCTCATCTAACTCTATCAGCATAACCCTCTATTCCTTTCTCCCATATATGCTTATCTAGCCTCCCCTTAAATGCATCTATACTATTCACTTCAACCACTCCCTGTGATAGCGAGTTCCAGATTCTCACCACCCTCTGGGTAAAGAAGTTTCTTCTGAATTCCCTATTTGATTTCTTGGTGACTATCTTATATTGATGGCCTCTAGTTATGCTCTTCCACACAAGTGGAAACACCCTCTCTGTATCTACTCTATCAAAACCTTTCATAGTTTTAAAGACCTCAATTAGATCACCCCTCAGCCTTCTTTTTTCAAGCGAAAAGAGACCCAGCCTGTTCATCCTTTCCTGTAGGTATACCCTTGCTTTTCTGTTATCATCCTTGTAAATCTTCTCTACACCTTCTCCAGTGCCTCCATATCCTTTCTATAATATGGCTTCCTGAATTGTATGCAGTACTCCAAGTCTGGTCTAACCAAGGTTAAATACAAGTTTAGCATAATTTCACGACTTTTCAATTTTATCCCTCTAGAAATAAACCCTAGTGCTTGGTTTGCTTTGTTATGGCCTTGTTAACCTGATTGTCATTACTTTTAGTGATTTGTGTATTTGTACTCCAAGATCCCTTTACTCCTCTACCTCACCCAGACTCACACCCTCCAAGTAATAAGTGACATCCCTATTCTTCCTACCAAAATGTAATACCTCACATTTATCTGTGTTGAAATTCATTTGCCAATTATTTGCCCATTCTGCAAGTTTATTAATGTCCTCCTGTAATTTGTTACAGTCTCAGTATTGACAATCCCCCCAATTTGGTGTAATCCGCAAATTTAGAAATTGTGTTTTTGCTTCCAAAGTCTAAATTGTTAATATAAATTGTGAACAACAGTGGTCGCAGCACTGATCCTTGTGGAACACCACTACCCACCTTCTGACACTGTGAATAGTTACCCTTTACCCCTACTCTCTGCTTTCTGTCTTGAAGCCAGCTAGCTATCCAATCTGCTACTTGTTCCCTGACTCCTCATTCTCTGATATTATTCATTTGTCTATTATGCGGTACCTTATTAAAAGCCTTTTGAAAATCTAGATAAATTACATCTACTGCATTACCATTGTCTACTCTCTCTGTTACCTCCTCAAAAATTCAATGAGGTTGGTCAAGCAAGACTTTTCCTTTTGAAATCCATGCTGACTATTCATTATTATATTTTTGGCTTCTAGATGTTCTTCTATTCTCTCCTTTAGTAGGGATTCCATTATTTTTCCTACCACCGATGTTAAGCTGACTGGTCTATGGTTCCCTGGATATGTTCTATCTCCCTTCTTAAATATAGATATTATGTTAGCTATCCACCAGTCCTCTGGCACTACACCTTTTTTAACAAATTATTAAATATGTGTAGTACTGCCTCTGCTATCTCTTCCCTAGATTCTTTTAAAATACGTGGATGTAATCCATCTAGACCTGGAGTTTTTTCCTCTTTGAGTTTGATTAGTTTATTTAATATATCTCCTCTTTTTATTTTAATTGCATTTATTTCATTACTAATCTCATGGTCCAATGTTATGTCCACCTGTTCTATCTCCCTAGTAAATACTGAAGCAAAGTAATTATTTAATATTTCTGCCACCTCTCTATCATTACCTATGGTAGTATCCTGTTCATCCCTTAGTGGCCCTATTCCCATCTCAACCTTCCTTTTTTTATTTATGTGCCTATAAAATATTTTACTATATTATTTTATTTATCTTGATAATTGTTTTGATAATTGTTTTTTTGAATTCTCTCCTAATCGCTTCATATTCTCCCTTATCATGCTCTCCCCTGCTGTCCATGTACTTAATGTATGCCTCTTTCCTTACCCTCAATTTTTCCCTTATGGCTTTATTCATTCATGGTGTCCCATTAGTGCTTATTTTTTTTTTTTTTTAGCCGAATATATTTTTCCTATTGAACACCATTTTAAATATTTCCCATTGCTGTTCTACGACATTGTTTGCCAATATTAATGTCCATTTTATTTTCCCAAGTTCTATTCTCAGCCCCTCAAAATCAGCGTTTCTCCAATCTGTTACCTTGGTCGTCATCCTATTTATGTCCTTCTGAATTATTATCTTAAAGCTTATTATATTATCGTCACTATTGCCTAGATATTCCCCTACTTTTACTTCTCTTATCAGTTCTGGTTCATTCCCCATTACTAGATCCAATAGCAAATCCTCCCTTGTTAGGCTTTTTACATATTGGGATGGAAAGGAGTTCTGTACACTTTGTAGGAACTCCATTCCCTTATTCCCTTGACCTGCCTCTTCTGTCCAATTAATATTGGGGTAGTTGAAATTCCCCATGATTATTATTCTATGTTTTTTACTAATTTCCCGAATTTTTTTGCATATTTTTTCCTCCGCCTCCCTTCCACTATTAGGTGGTCTGTAGACTATCCCTAGTAGTGTGATTGATCCATTATTGTCTTTTTATCTCTATCCACATGGATTCTGTTTCTGTCTTGCTGATAGCTGCATCACTTTTTTCTACTGCCATTATACTATCCCTAATAAGTACAGCTACTCCACCTCTCCTTTTTCCTTCTCTATCTTTTCTAAATATGTTATACCCGGCAATGTTTAGTTCCGAGTCCTGATTTTTTTGTAGCCATGTCTCAATAATCCCTACTACGTCTGGTTCCTCGCAACGCATGATTGCCTCCAGTTCTCCTGTTATATTACGGACACTGTGTGCATTGCTGTAAAGACAGTTTAACACATTTATAATAGTAGTTCCTTTCACTTTATTTTTAACCATCTTTTTACTCTCCTGTTCTATTACTCTATTTATTCCTCTTTCTCTTATGCGTGCTTCTAAGAGGTGCTACCCCTGTGGCTTCAGCAGAGGTAGAGGCAGCCTGCTCACTTCCCTGCTGCGACTGCATAGACCGTTTTGGCGGACGTCCTCTGGGTTTTGGAGCCTGTGACGGCCCTGCCAAAGTCTGCTCCTCCTGCAACTGTGCAGGGGCAGACTCGGCCATCACAATCTGCTGAGGCATTTGGGGCTCTGACTGAGGGGGCTGGGGGGCAATGGTGGAGAAATATGAGTGTTTTGTGAGGAGCCCCCACTTGCATGTCCCCTCTCACCATCATCCCTCTCATGGGCCACCCACACTTCCCCACTAGCGAGGAGCTGGAGAGCACCTTGCTGCACAAGCAGTGGGGTCATAAGGACCCCCTTCTATGTTGACATCCCTCCTAGAGAGGACATCTATGAGCCTCTGACATCTATTCTCCATAGATAGCCATCTATTTGCCATAGAGACCATGTGCTCCTGTGAGTGGCGCATTAGCTGCTCCAATAGGTGGCCATCCTATCCATGGAAGAGCCTACAGTTACCATTGCCTGCGACACGGTGGTGCTCATGTTGGAGATGGACTCCTCCATTCCCTGGTCATTTGCAGACATCGCAGTCGCAAAACCTGTCAGAGCCCCCTGCACTTCTTCCTGCACCTCCAGGATCGCCCTCTTTCTCAATGGCCCCCGAGGCTCCGTGTCTGCATGCAGCTGAGTAGTGTGGAAGCAAGTCATCCTCGGTTCTGAGGGACTGCCTAAGAGAGAGAGCTGGGAGCATCCTGTGCCCTCCGGCGACGAGTCTCCATTGCTGTCCCTGTCTCCACCCTCTGCTCTTACTCACTTGTGAGTTGTGAGACACCAGGTGCCAACACTACTCTATCTCGCGTGGGATCCACCGAGGTGTGTGTCTCTGTGCTGGTGCTGGGTGCGCTTATGTCTGGTGACGCTGCGCTCTCAGAGGCTGGAGGCTGCTCTGAGGAGTCGTCTTGCTCTTCCTCCTGGACAGTGGCGAGGTGGGGGGTTGGTGCTCTTGATGGACCTGTGGGAGAGTAAAGAGATGAGTTCGATATGTCATATGAAGAATGGGTACAGATATCATTATCAACATGATGAACATTCACTGGCTGCTGACATCAGTCCCCATATGAGTGACTGCTGTATGCCATATACTGTCTGATATGTAATTCTGTCACCAGGTTGCTGAGATATCCCCCTCTCTCTGTCTCCCACCTCCAGCTGCTCTGCGACTCCAGAGACTTGCAAGGCAGCCTCCTTTGCTGATGTTAGGGTTGCCAATGATGGAGTGCCACCTCTAGTTCTCGCCCTCTACCTCTCATTGTGGGCTATCTTTTCCTGCAAGGAGGGAAAGTAGAGACGGTTGAGTGAGAGTGATGGAATGAGTGTAAGGAATGAATGGGTTACATCTGTAGAGGGAGACTATAATGGAGTGGTGTGACAATGCCAAGTGACCTTGTGTGTTGTTAGTTGGTATGATTACATTTGGATGAGGGTAAGTGTGAGGGGTGGCTAGTCAGATGGGGCCGTGTTAGTAAGAACATAAGAACATAAGAAATATGAGCAGGAGTAGGTCATATGGCCCCTCGAGCCTGCTCCGCCATTCAATAAGATCATGGCTGATCATCGACCTCAACTCCACTTTCCCGCCCAATCTCCATATCCCTTGATTCGCTTAGAGTCCAAAAATCTATCTATCTCAGCCTTGAATATACTCAAAAGGCTCGATTTTGCCAGGCCCGAGGAGGCGGGATTGGAGGCATGTGAGGTGTTAAAATCACAAAAAATTGTGGGCGGCTGCGATCCCGCCTCCAGCCTGCCTCCGAGCAATTTTCCCAGAATCGGGATTTCAGATCCCATTTCCATCCCGCCTCCAAGAGGCGGGAAAGGCCCTTAACAACCAGTTAATTGCTTCTATAATCCCGTTTTGACAGGCCTTTCTGATTTTAACACTTTTTCCCCATCCTGCACGTCTCCTCTGGAACACGCCAGTTAATCCTGGCGGCATCACAAGTGGATTGCTTACTAACAGCTGCAGCTCCACCATTAAAAAGGAGTTTTCAGCAATCATCATTTGCAGGTGACAGAACTTTGTTTTCTCAGGTCTGGGGGAACTTTTAGCAGGCATACTCATTGTTGTGGAGCCAGGGGTATTGAGGTGTTCTGACTTCCGACAGTGCCAAGAAGCTGAGTAGTGGCAGTTTGGAGAACTACCCCCACTGACTAACTCGGTCACCACGGGAGACTCGGACTCGGACTCGACAACATTGCCGGTTATTGAGGTGTTGTTTTCGGAGTGAGAATTTTGCCAGTTAATAGAGAATTCCGGATATTTAGGTGCAGTTTAAACGAGAGTTTCCTGTATATCCTTCCTGAGATAAGGAGACCAAAACTGTGCACAGTACTCCAGCTGTGGTCTCACCAAGGCCCTGTACAATTGTAGCAAGACTTCCTTACTCTTATACTCCAACCCCCTTGCAATAAAGACCAACATGCCATTTGCCTTTCTTATAGCTTGCTGTACCTGCATGTTAGCTTTCTGTGTTTCTTGCATGAGGACACCCAAATCTTTCTGAACACCAACATTTAAAAGTTTCTCACCATTTAAAAAATATTCTGTTTTTTTTTCCCAAAGTGAATAACCTCACATTTCCCTACATTATACTCCATCTGCCACCTTACTGCCCACTCACTCAGTCTATCTATATCCCTTTGCAGACTCTTTGGCCGGGATCTTACCTGAAGAGGCGCGTTGGGGGCGGGACTGCTGGTTTCCGGGTTCTAGTCCCGCCCCCAGCAACGCCTGATGACCTGATGCTATTTGCCCCTGATTGACCTTGTTAAGCCCACCCTGTGGGCTTGCCGGCCAATTAAGGGAAAGCCGGTGTCAGATGACGTCAGTGCATGACGCTTCATCTGCCGGTTTTGTTAAAGTGACAAGCCCCATAATTTTTTGACAGATGATTTGACAGTGTTTGACAGCATTGAGGTGCTGTCAGACACTGACAATCACTGTCCAAAGGTGAGCCCTTGTACCCAGGCTCACCAATGACTCTCTCCTTAGGAGAAAACAGATGGCAGCTGCACGTGAGATTGCACAGGCCATCTGTCAATTCTCCCGATCAGATGAGGCTTCACAGAAACATCAAATCTTGTCACCTGCAGATTCATATAAACAGAATAAAAATATTTCTCACTATATTCTCTCACCTGTCATACTTACTTGTGCACCATTGCACCCATCACACTACCTCTGCAGCTGTCATTTGCACACTTACACTGCAGCAGACCCACAGCTCGCCTCACTGACCCTGGCGGGGTTTCCTGCCATTGGGAAGGCCGCATCAGCAGGCGGAAAATGGTGAAAAGCCTCTTAACTGCTTGTTAACTACCTGTTAACAGGCAGTTAATTGGCTCTAATCCCCTTCCCACCGCTAGGAGACAGGTCCCTGCGTGAGTTGGGGATCCGCCTCCTGGGAAGATGGTTTGGAGGCGGGTTGGGAGCGGGATTGGGACCTGCTCCCAATTTTTCCCATTTTCCCAGCAGTCCCGCCTCCAAACCCGCCTCCTCAGGGCTGTTAAAATCCTCACAGTGTTCTCCTCACAGCTTACTGTCCCACCTAGCTTTGTATCATCAGCAAACTCAAATACATTACACTCGGTCCCTTCGTCTAGGTCATTAATATAGATTGTAAATAGCTGAGGCCCCAGCTCTGATTCTTGCAGCACCCACTAGTTACAGCCTGCCAACCTGAAAAAGACCCATTTATCGCTACTCTCTGTTTTCTGTCCATTAACCAATCCTCTATCTATGCTATTATATTACCCCCAACCCCATGAGCCCTTATCTTATGTAATAACCTTTTATGTGGCACCTTATCGAATGCCTTTTGGAAATCCAAATACACTACATCCACTGGTTCCCCTTTATCTACCCTGCTAGTTACATCCTTAAAAAACTCTAATAAATTTGTCAAATACTATTTCCCTTTCATAAAACCATGTTGATTCTGCCTAATCATGTTATGATTTTCTAAGTGCCTTGATACCATTTCCTTAACAATGGATTCCAGCATTTTCCCAATGACTGATGTCAGGCTAACTGGCCTGTAGTTCCCTGTTTTCTCTCTCCCTCCTTTCATGAATAGTGGTGTTACGTTTGCTACCTTCCAATCCACTGGGATCATTCTAGAAGCTAGGGAATTTTGGAAGATCAAAAGCAATGCATCCACTATCTCTTCAGCCACCTCTTTTAGAACCCTAGGATGTAGGCTATCAGGTCCAGGGGATTTTTCGGCTTTTAGTCCCATTAGTTTCTCTCGTACTTTTTCTCTACTTATATTAGTTACGTTAAGTTCCTCACCCTCATTAGACCCTTGGTTTCCCACCATTTTTGGTATGCTTTTTGTGTCTTCTACTGTGAAGACAAATACAAAATATTTGTTTAACGTTTCTGCCATTTCCTTATTCCTCATAATAATTTCTCCTATCTCAGCCTCTAAGGGACCAATGTTTACTTTTGGTACTCTCTTCCTTTTTACATACTTTTACAATCTGTTTTTATATTTCTTGCTAGTTTTCTCTCATATTCAATTTTTTCCCTTTTTATCAATTTTTTGGGCATCCTTTGCTGGTTTCTGAAACTCTCCCAATCCTCAGGCTTACTACTATTCTTTGCAACATTATAAGCGTCTTCTTTCAATCTAATGCTATCCTTAACTTCTTTAGTTAGTCACGGATGGATCACTTTTCCCATGGAGTTTTTGTTTCTCAATGGAATGTATTTTTGTTGAGAATTATGAAATATTTCTTTAAATGCTTGCCACTGCTTATCTACCACCATGCCTTTTAATCTATTTTTCCAATCTACCTTAGCCAACTCGCCCCTCATACCTATGTAATTGGCTTTATTTAAGTTTAAGACTCTAGTTTCGGACTTAGGCAAGTCACTCTCAAACTTAATGTGAAATTCTATCACATTATGTTCACTCTGCCCCAGAGAATCCTTTACTATGATATTGCTAATTAACCCTGTCTCATTACAAAATACAAGATCTAAAATAGCCTGTTCCCGGATTGGTTCCATGATGTATTGTTCTAGGAAACTGTCCCGAATGCATTCCATGCACTCATCCTCCAGACTACCTTTGCCAATTTGATTTTTCCAGTCTATATGAAGATTAAAGTCCCCCACGATTATTGCATTACCTTTGTTACAAGTTCCTACTATTTCTTGATTAATATTCTGTCCAACGGTACAGCTACTCTTAGGGGGCCTATATACTACTCCCATCAGTGTTTTCTGCCCTTGTATTTCTTTATCTCCACCCATACTGATTCTACTTCCTGACCTTCTGAGCTGAGATCCTTTCTCTCTACCGTCCTTATGTCATCCTTTCGTTTCAGTGCTACCCCACCTCATTTTCCATTCTGCCTGTCTTTTCAAAACGTCAAGTACTCTGGAACATTTAGTTCTCAACCTTGGTCATCTTGAAACCATGTTTCTGTAATGGCTATTAGATCAAACCCATTTATCTCTGTGCCACTAGTTTGTCTATCTTGTTAGGAATGCTTCGTGCATTCAGATAAAGAGCCATTAATTAAAATTTTTTACCATTATTCCCTGCTTTGACCTTATTCTCTGCTGCACTGCTACCATTAAACTCTCTGGCCTAGAAATTGGGTTTTGGCTTAGCCAGGGCTTTAGCGCCGGAAGTTAGTGCCGGCGCTAAGCCCCCCTGCGCGCGGCAAAAATTCAGTAGCGCCGCGCCCAAACGGCTGCCGGCGCTACTGAAGGGTCTTAGCGCCTGGAAAAGGGCGCTAACTGCCGTTTAGCGCCGCAATTCTGGCGCTGCGGCACCCGATGTGGTGCGGCAGGCTGGGGAAGTGCAGGCCTCCTCCTTCCGTTAAGGAGGAGCTGCCTGCACCCGGCCGTGGCCCGCGCAAATCTGTTTAAAAATGAGCCCGGCACCTCGGACAAGTGCCGGGCTTGCATCTGTTCCGGGGGGGGGGGGAGAAGTCCGGGGAGGGAGCTGCGGGCAGGCGGCCGGCGGGAAAGCGGCCGGCCGCCGCGGGGCCTTTAATGCGCCGGCGCAAACACATGTTGGACTCTGTTGCCAGAGTCTTAGTTGCGGCTGCCACGGGCGAGGCGGCCGCAACTGAATTTCGGCGCTGGGGCCCGTCGGCATGGCAACCGGGACGCTGCGCACACCGATGACGTCATCGGTGCCGGCGCAGCGCTACCGGTGCAACGCCGCTTTAGGGCCCCAGGGAATTTTTCAACTGGCCATAACTCTGGCGCTAGTCCCTCTAGCGCCTCAAAAGCGGCGCTAAGGCTAGTGAATTTCTAGGCCTCTGTCCCTTCCTGTCACACTCTGCTTATTTTTACCCAAATTGCTGCACTGCTCTATTGCCTTGACCTTTCTCTTTAGATTTCTACATTTCCCCATACCTGACCCCTCCCCCCCCTTTTTTAGTTTAAAGCCCTATCTACAGCCCTAGTTATTCGATATGCCAGGACGCTGGTCCCAGCCCGGTTTAAGTGGAGCCCGTCCAGCCAGAACAGCTCCCTCTTTCCCCAGTACTGGTGCCAGTGCCCCATGAATTGAAACCCCTTTTACCCACACTAATCTTTGAGCCACGCATTTAACTCTCTGATCTGCTTGACCCTATGTCAATTTGCGCGTGGCTCAGGTAGTAATCCAGCGGTTATTACCATTGAGCCTCTGCTTATTCATTTAAACCTAGCTCCTCAAACTCCCTTAGCAGAAACTTATTCTTAGTTCTACCTATGTCATTGGTTCCTACATGGACCACAACAACTGGATCCTCCCCCTCCCACTCCAAGTTCTTCTCCAGCCGCAAGGAGACATCCTTAACCCTGGCACCGGGCAGGCAACACAGCCTTCGGGACTCTCTTTTGCAGCTGCAGAGAACAGTATCTATCCCCCTGACTATACTGTCTGCTACCGCTACCACATTCCTTCCTTCTTCCCCCACTTGGATGGCCCCCTGTACCACGGTGCCGTGGTCAGTTTTCCCATCCTCCCTGCAGTCCTTTTCCTCATCCATACAGGTAGCAAGTACCTCGTATCTGTTGGACAAGGTCAAGGGCTGAGACTCCTCCATCACTACATCCTGGGTTCCCATACCTGCCTGACTTGCAGTCACACCCTCCTGTCCCTGATGAACTCTAAAGTAACCTAAAGGGTATGACTGCCTCCTGGAACAAAGTGTCCAAGTAACTCTCCCCCTCCCTGATGAATCACAATGTCTGCAGCTCGTACTCCAGCTCAACAACTCTGAGCCGAAGTTCCTCGGGTTGCAGACACTTACTGCAGATGTGGTTGCTCGGGATCGCGATGCTCTCCACAAATGCCCACATGCTGCAACAACAACAACTTGTATTTATATAGCGCCTTTAACGTAGTAAAACGTCCCAAGGTGCTTCACAGGAGTATGAAAAGACAAAAGAATTTGACACCGAGGCACTTAAGGAGAAATTAGGGCAGGTGGCCAAAAGCTTGGTCAAAGAGGTAGGTTTTAAGGAGCAGTTATGACACACTACCTGCCCTGCCATCTCTAACCTTGTTTTATTAATTAATTAATGAGTTAAAGCTTTTATTCAATTGATTTTTTAGTTTAATTGTTTGATTATTTTATCTAGTTTAAGTTATTAATTTAATAAGTACAAGCAAGTTACAGTTTCTCAGCTCTTAATTTAACCCCCTTCACTAACTTAGAGATCAAAAAAAGCTGTAATACTCACCAACCAATCACCTACCTGCTCTCCTGCAATGTCACTTGTTGATTTTTTTGCTGTTGTTTTTGAATCGGAGCCTCGCTGCTGCCACTGCTGTAATTCAGGTCCGCTCTCGGGCTGCTCTTTATCCTCTCGTTGCTGCTGCCGTTGCTTTAATTCAGGTCCGCTCTCGGCCACTCTTAATCCTCTCGCAGCTGCCGCTGTTTTAATTCAGGTGCACTCTCGGGCCGCTCTTATGTTCTTATAACACACTGTTGCCTAATCCCCATATCTGTTAAGTATTTAAAAAACAGCTGTCTGAGAATATACAGTGGGCTTAGAAACATAGAACATAGAAAAATAGGAGCGGGAGTAGGCCATTCGGTCATTCGAGCCTGCTCCGCCATTCAATATGATCATGGCTGATCCTCTATCTCAATACAATGGCCCAGAAATTCTGTTCGCAGCCCTCCCGCAGGCGGAGGGCTGCGATTTGGAAAAATCTCCGCCTGGACCGGAGGGCTCCCGGGAGGCGCAGAGTTCCGTTGCTGTGCCTCTTCAAACTGCCCACGTATCCCAGGGGCGCAGGTAGTTCGCAGCGTCCCTGGGGTCACGTGTGCCATGGGAAGCCAATCAGAGCACAGAATCTCCATTCATAGATTTGACAGGAAGACCTGTCAAATCTATGAAGAGATCACCCTCAAAACATAAGTAAAATTTCAAATAATTTTTTTTTTTAAATCAGATTTTTAAAATGACTATAAATTACATAAATTAACTATTTTAAACAAAAATTTAAATTTTTGAAAAAATAATTAAAGTTTTTAACAGGGCTAAAAATAAGCTTACCTTTCTTTAAAGTATTTTAAAATGATAAATCAGTGGAAATTTTTTTTTTTTTTGACTTTCTTCAACTCTTCGCCTGGTAAAAGCAGGCCTTGCGCCTGCTTTTACAGGCGCAAGAATTGTAAGTGTTTTCTGCGGGTGGAGGGCCTCCAAAAAACGGAACTCTCCACCCACAGAGGCCCTGCTCCAAGGCAGGCATCCAATCTGTCAAGAGCTTTCTTGACAGATCGGAAATGCCAGTTTCCAGTGCATGCCTGAAACCGGTATTTCTGATGTCCCTATGGGTGAGTACGCACCGGAATTTCTGCCTCCATATTCCTGCTCTCTCCCCATACCCCTTCATGCCTTTTGTGTCTAGAAATCTATGTATCTCCTTCGTAAATATATTCAGTGACTTGGGCTCCACAGCCTTCTGTGGTAGAGAATTCTACAGGTTCACCACCCTGTGAGTGAAGAAATTTCTCCTCATCTCAGTCCTAAATGTCCTACCTCGTATCCTGAGACTGTGACCCCTCGTTCTAGACCCCCCCCAGCCTGGGGAAACATTCTCCCTGCATCCAGTCTGTTTAGCCCTGTCAGAATTTTATACGTTTCAATGAGCTCCCCTCTCATTCTTCTAATCTTTAGTGAATACAGGCCTAGTCAACCCAATCTCTCCTCATACGACAGTCCTGCCATCCCAGGAATCAGTCTGGTGAACCTTCGCTGCACTCCCTCTATGGCAAGTATATCCTTTCTTAGGTAAGGAGACCAAAACTGCACACAGTACTCCAGCTGTGATCTCACCAAGGCTCTATATAACTGTAGTAAGACCTCCTTGCTCCTGTACTCAAATCCTCTTGCAATGAAGGCCAACATACCATTTGCCTTCCTAACTGCTTGCTGCACCTGCATGTTTGCTTTCAGTGACTGGTGTACAAGGACACCCAGGTCCCTCTGTACATCAACATTTCCCAGTCTATCACCATTTAAATAATACTCTTATTTTTTCCTACCGAAGTGGATAACTTCACATTTATCCATGTTATACTGCATCTGCCATGTATCTGCCCACTCACTCAACTTGTCTAAATCGCCTTGAAGCCTCTTTGCATCCTCCTCATAACTCACAATCCCACCTAGTTTTGTGTCGTCAGCAAACTTGGAAATATTATATTTGGTTCCCTCATCCAAATCATTGATGTACTGTATATTGTGAATAGCTACCCCACTAGTCACCGCCTGCCACCCCAAAAAAGACCCATTTATTCCTACTCTCTGTTTCCTGTCTGTCAACCAATTTTCAATCCATGCCAGTATCTTACCCCCAATCCCATGTGCTTTAATTTTGCACACTAACCTCTTATGTGGGACTTTATCAAAGACCTTCTGAAAATCCAAATACACCACATCCACTGGTTCTCCCTTATCTATTCTACCAGTTACATCCTCAAAAAACTCCAATAGGTTTGTCAACCACGATTTCCCTTTCATAAATTCATGTTGACTTTGTCTAATCCCGTTGATATTTTCTAAGTGTCCTGTTATCACATCCTTTATAATAGACTCTAGCATTTTCCCTACTACTGACGTTAGGCTGTAGTTCCCCATTTTCACTCCCTCCTTTTTTAAATAGTGGGGTTACATTTGCCACCCTCCAATCTGTAGGAACTGTTCCATAATCTATAGAATTTTGGAAGATGACACATCCGCTATTTCCATGGCTACCTCTTTTAGTTCTCTGAGATGCAAATTATCAGGCCCTGGGGATTTATTGGCTTTCAGTCCCATTAATTTCTCCAGCACTTTTTTTTACTAATACAAATTTCCTTTACTTCCTCCTTCTCACTAGACCCTTGGTTCCCTAGCATTTCTGGGAAGTTATTTGTGTCCTCTTCCGTGAAGACAGAACCAAAGTATTTGTTTAATTGCTCGGCCATTTCCTTGTTCCCCATTATAAATTCACCCATTTCTGACTGTAAGAGACCTACATTTGTCTTCACTAATCTTTTTCTTTTTACATACTTGTAGAAGCTTTTACAATCTGCTTTGATGTTCCTTGAAAGTTTACTCTCGTACTCTATTTTTCCCCTCTTAATCAATCTCCTGGACCTTTTTTGCTGAACTCTAAACTGCTCCCAATTCTCAGGCTTGCTACTTTTTCTGGCAACTTTATAGGACTCCTCTTTGGATCTGATACTATCCTTAATTTGTTTTGTTAGCTATGG
Organism: Somniosus microcephalus; assembly: GCF_052327205.1. Classification (NCBI taxonomy): domain Eukaryota; kingdom Metazoa; phylum Chordata; class Chondrichthyes; order Squaliformes; family Somniosidae; genus Somniosus; species Somniosus microcephalus. The sequence goes on from NC_140989.1 coordinate 291,898,320, forward strand.
TTGGGCTGCTTTTCCTTTTGTGTTTTTGCACCAGAAAGGAATGTATAACTGTTGCAATTCATGCATTCGTTCCTTAAATGTTAGCCATTGCCTATCCACCATCATGCCTTTTAATGAAGTTCCCCAATATATCATAGCCAACTCACTTCTCATACCATCGTAGTTTCCTTTGTTTAGATTTAGGACCCTAGTTTCGGATTGGACTTCTTCACTTTCCACCTTAATGGTCACTCTTCCCTAAAGGACCCCGCACAACAAGATTATTAATTAACCCCTTCTCATTGCACAATACCCAATCTAGGATAGCCTGTTCCCTAGTTGGCTGCTCAATGTACTGGTCTAAAAAAGCATCTCGTACACACTCCAGGAATTCATCCTCCGCAGTATTATTGCTAATTTGGTTTGGCCAGTCTATATGTAGATTAAAGTCACCCATGATTACTGTAGTACCCTTGTTACATGCATCTCTAATTTCCTGTTTGATGCCATCCCACTACTGTTTGGAGGCCTATAGACAACTCCCACCAATGTTTTCTGCCCCTTGGTGCTTCTTAGCTCCACCCAGACTGATTCTACATCTTGATTTTCTGAGCCAATATCCTTTCTCACTATTGCTCTGATTTCATCCTTTACTAACAACGCCACCCCACCTCCTTTTCCCTTTTGCCTGTCCTTCCTAAATATTGAATATCCTTGGATATTCAGCTCCCAGCCTTGGTCACCCAGCAGCCATGTCTCTGTAATCACAATTATATCATATCCATTTACATCTATTTGCGCTGTTAATTTGTCTACCTTATTACGAATGCTTCGTGCATTCAGATACAGTGCCTTTAGATTTGTCTTTTTAACATTTTTAGACATCTTAACATTTTTTTGTACTATGGCCCTATTTGTCTTATTACCACTTTTCTTACCCGGACCCTATTTGTTAGTGCACTCGTTTGTACGCTCTGTCCCTTCCTGACACAATCTGGTTATCCTTATCCCAATCACTTTCCTGCACTGCTTCCTTGTCTTTCCTCTTTAGCATTCTAGATTTCTCTCCACCGCGACCCTCCCCCCCACCTTATTTAGTTTAAAGCCCTATCTACCTCCCTAGTTATTCGATTTGCTAGAACTCTGGTCCCAGCATGGTTCAGGTGTAGTCCGTCCCAATGGAACAGCTCTCTCTTTCCCCACTACTGGTGCCAGTGCCCCATGAATCAAAACCCACTTCTCCCACACCAGTCTTTGAGCCATGCATTCATCTCCCTGATTGTATTGACCCTATGCCAATTTGTTCATGGCTCCGGTAATAATCCAGAGATTATGACCTTTGTGATTCTGCTTTTTAATTTAGCCCCTAGCTGCTCAAACTCTCTTAGCAGAACCTCTTTCTTAGTCCTACCTATGTCGTTGGTACCTACGTGGACCACGACAACTGGATCCTCCCCCTCCCACTCCAAGTTCTTCTCCATCCTGGAGGAGATGTCCATTACCCTGGCAGGTAACATAGCCTTCGGGACTCACGCTCCTGGCTGCAGAGAACTGTATCTATCCCCCTAACTATACTGTCACCTACTACAACCACCTTCCTTTTTACTCCCCCCCACTTGAACGGCTCGTCCTCCCCACGGTCCCCGCACTTGTCCACAAGGGTTGCAAGAACCTTGAATCTATTGGACAAGTGCAGGGACTGAGGCTCATGCAATACTACCTCCTGGATCCCCTACCTGCCTCACTCCCAGTCACACCCTCCTGTCCCTGACCACGAGTCAATTCTAAAGTATTTAATCTAAGGGGCGTGGCTGCCTCCTGGAGCAAAAGGTCCAGGTAACTTTCTCCGTCCCTGATGTCTCGCAATGTCTGCAGCTCGGACTCCAGCTCCTCAACTCGGAGCCAAAGTTCCTCGAGCCGCAGACACTTACCACAGATGTAGTCACCCTGGACAAAAATGGCTTGGTATGGATGTGTATTAGATGCTATTAGTAAAGGCCTCAGATGTTTTTAATTGGATTCACATTGCTGAGGAGGCACACAATGGAAAGGCAATAGGCATGGAGCTACAAAAGCAGTTAGATAAAATCTTCAAATGAGCAAGTCAGTAGCCAGGCATTTTTGACTTGTAGCTGCTGTGTCTTGTTGAAATTGCTTCAGAAGGAAAACAATTGATTAAAAACATCTTTATTCAATCTTAGCAATGACAAAACAAAATACACGACAGCATGAGACAGCAATTTAAAAAAGTTGTATTTGTTTTTCTTAATTAAATAAATGCAAGATACAACAGTTTGGAGTGAAAAATGCATGTCACAAGTATACTATGGATTGTGTAGCATTAGCTAAAGGTGAAGTGAAGAGGAAGTTGGAGTAATAGTAGTTTCAGCACTTAACCACCAGTAATTTTCCCAGGGTTCCACCTGCTTCACCAGGTGGAAGTTTGGCGGAAACCCAGTTTACACTGGTCAGTGGGATTTCTGTTATCTAATGTAAATAGAGGGAGAGGGATGAGTGGGCATGCAAGGTATGTTGGTGTGAGTAAGGATGTGTAGGAGCAGGGTTGGGAACGCAGAATGATGGGGATGTGATGAGCGGCACAGCAGGATGAAGTTTAGTGTGGCTTTGTACTCACCTTTCCTGATCTAATGAGATAATTGAAATGTTTCCAGCACTGCACCCAGGTCCTCTTGACCACATCCCTGCTGTTGACCTCCTCTACTATTTGGAGTCAGGCTTGTTTTGTCTCCTGGGGAGGTCTTTTCCGACCATTAGAAGGGAAGAGGATCTCCCTGCATGCTCTGACTCCCTCCACCAGCATATGGAGGGAGTCATCGGAGAACTTGGGTGCAGCCTTTGTCTCAGTGCAGCCTTTTTTGGCACTCTTTGTAGCAGTCCAATTGTGCAGTGTGCTACCTGGACACTCCTAGATGAACCTTTAAATGCAATGTGGCCAAGGCTCCTTCAATTTTCCCGGCTGAAAACGCATCATCGATGACGTCCTCAGACCTGCACAATTTAATAGGTCCGGGAAACGCGTAGGACAACCTTAATAGGCCCCATTAATGGAAAGTCGTTCTGAGGAGCGGCATGGTATGAAGAACGGGGTTATGACCTGTCATGGTGACCGCTCGCACCCGACCCACCCAAGTACGGAAAATTCCTGCCAAAGTCTCCCGTTATAAGAACTCTGCTTTTGCTACAAGCCTACCTAATCTCTGAATTAATACATTCTGCCACTTCATTGTTGCTATCGGGAGGCCTGTAGACAACTCCCATTACAGTTTTAAGTCCTCTATTTCCTCAATTCTAACCATAGAGTCTCCGCTGATTGCTTTCCCTTATCTATATCCTCTCTTACGAATGTTGTAATAGTATTTTTAATCAATAAGACTATCCCACTTTCTCTTCCAGTTTCCCTATCGTTTTCAAAGACCTTATAACTTGTGATATTTAACTCCCAAACATGACCAGCTTTCAGCCATTTCAGGAGAGAGGTAGAGAAGCTAAGCGATTTAGGGAGGGAATTCCAGAGCTTAGGGCCTAGACAGCTGAAGGCATGGCCACCAATGGTGGGGTGAATGAAGTTGGGCCAGAATTGGAAGAACGCAGAGTTGTAGGGCTGGAGGAGGTTACAGCGATAGGGAGGGACGTGACCATGGAAGGATTTGAACATAAGGACAAGTATTTTAAATTTGAGGCATTGGTGGACTGGGAGCCAATGTAGGTCAGTGAGTCCAGGGGTGATGGATGAACATGACTTGGTGCAAGTTAGGATATGAGCAGCAGAGTTTTGGATGAGCTCAAGTTTATGGAGGGTGGAAGATGGGATGCGAGCCAGGAGAATATTGGAATAGTCGAGTCTGGAGGTAACAAAAGCAGTCGTTCAGCAGCAGATGAGCTGAGGCAGGGGCAGAGACGGGTGATATTATGGAGTTGGTGTAGGTGGTCTTGGTAATGGAGAGGATATGGGGTCGAAATCTCATCTCATGGTCAAATAGGAAGCCGAGATTGCAAACAATCAGGTTCAGGCAGTGGCCAGGAAAGGGGATGGAATTGGTGGCCATGGAACAGAGTTTGTGGTGGAGGCCGAAGATGATGGCTTTGATTTTCCCAATATTTAATTGGAGGAAATTTCTGCTGTATTGGATGTCAGACAAGTAGCCTGACAATACAAAGGCAATGGAGGGGTTGAGAGAGATGGTGAGGTAGAGCTCTGTTTTGTTGGTGGCCGTGCCTTCAGCTGCCTGCGCCTTAAACTCTGGAATTCCTTCCCAAATCCTCTCTGCCTCTCTACCTCTCTCTCTCCTTTAAATCACTCCTTAAAACTGACCTCTTTGATCAAGCTTTTGGTCACCTGTCCTAATACCTCTTTACATGGCTCAGTGTCAGATTTTGTCTGATGACACTCATGTGAAGCGCCTTTGGACATTTTACTATGTTAAAGGTGTGATATAAATGCAAGTTGTTGTTGTCAGCATACATGTGGCACCTGATGTGTTTTTGGATGATGTTGCTAAGGGGCAGCATATAGAAGAGAAATAAGAGGGGGCCAAGGATAAATCCTTGAGCAATTCGAGAAGTAATGGTGTCTGAGCGGGAAGAGAAGCCATTGCAGGAGATTCTCTGGCCACAACTGGATAGTTAAGAATGGAGCTAGGCGAGGGCAGTCCCAGTCAACTGGACCTCACTGGAGGATGCTGTGGTCAACCATGTCAAAGGCTACAGACACATCAAGAAGAATGAGAATGGATAGTGCACCATGGTCACAGTCAGATAGGGTGTCAGTTGTGACGTTTATAAGGGCTGTTTCAGTGCTGTGGCAGGGTTGGAAACCTGATTGGAGAGGTTCAGACATGGAGTTGTGGGAAAGATGGGCACGGATTTGGGAGGCGACAACACGTTTGTAAGGGTAAACTGGGAAAGCTTCTTCTCCCCGAGACGGACCCTCTGATATAAAGGGTCGACGTCCGCCTTATTCCCAATCAATCACTTGGAGTCTGGAGGTTCGTTTAGTAAATCAACTTTATTACAAGTCGACAGGGGAGACACTCATCCGGGGATGAATGCTCTCCGATTGCTGAAAATCCTCTACCTTGTATACAGTTTCTTTTCTGAGTCGTGGCTATTGTCCCACAATTATTTACATTACACAGTTGGTTTCGGGTGCAAATTCTTGCGGTCCGTGTGCACATTAGTCTGGTGACTCCAAGGTTAAATTTAAGTAAATCAAATTAAACTACTTTGAAAGATTTCACCATAGCAACTGCGACTCCAAGGTTATTTCTAATACTTTACTCAGTTAGTAATTTGTGGCTTGTAGTCTTGACCACGTTACACCATACTTCCCCCTTTTGAACTTGTTCATAACAACTCTTTATATGGTTGGATATATGCTTGGTTCCTTAATTTCCTCAGTTTAGCTCTTTTAACCCTTTCAACGTTCAAGGACTTTGGAGAGGAAAGGGATTTTAGAGATGGGACGGTAGTTTGCAAGGACAGAGGGGTGAAGGGTGGGTTTTGAAGAGTGGGGTGATGACAGCAGATTTGAAAGGGAGGAGCACAGTACCAGAGGAGAGCGAACCATTTACAATATAAGCTAGCATGGGAGCCAGGAAACAAAGTTGGGTGGACAGCAGTTCAGTGGGAATTGGGTCGAGAGAGCAGGAGGTGGTTCTCACAGACAAAGTGAGCATGAGGGGAGATAGGTGAGAAAGTAGAGAAAGATGCAAGTTCAGGGTTAGGGCAATGGGGAACCTTGGGTAATGTTTGGTTTGGTGGGCTAGGGGGAGGGAGGGCTGTGACAGAGGCAGCTGAACAGATGATATCAATATCAGTGATAGAGATGTCTATGAGGCCATGTAAGATGGCATGGTTGAGGGGGTGGCTGTGAATATGGGTAGGAGTGTGTATATGGAGTCAGTGGCTAACGGAGGATGAGAGGGAACTGAATTCAGAGGAGAGAGGGCAAGGTGAGTTGAGATGGAGATTGAAATCACTGAGGATGACAAGTCACTTGGTGCAGAGGCTGAGGGAGGTAAGTGGTGAGGCTATCTCGGTGGAAAACATGGTATGCCCCCTTATATTTATTAATCAAATTCATGTTGACCATGTTGTGGACTGTTCCCTCAAATTCTATTTCCCAAATATGATTATGCATCCATCCTGCTCAAAATAATATGAGAAAAATAGCTCCCCTGTACCATTCTCAGTGGCACCTTACCCTTCATTTCTAGATGCCTGCAGCTTTTAGTTCTTCTTCTGGAAAAACTGTCTCAATTATACATGAAAACTATAGAAGCTGACGTTCATCCAACAATAAACCTTTCTTTCAGATACTTTTATTAATTTTACTTTTAAGTTAAGTGTCAACCGTTCAAATGGATCAATGAATGGAATAGAATGATGCCTGAAAGAATAATACTTCGAAGTAATGTGATTCTTACTGGGCACAACGTCTTTAATGTCTAAAAATGTCTATTTATTTGAAAGTTAATTTGGGTTCAACTTTCCTGATGGCAAAGTAGGAAAAAACACCACCCTTTAGGCAACTGGGTGCTGAAAGACCACAAAGGTACCAATGTTCCCGCTAAGCTGCGCGGTCACGCAGCAATGGGAAAGGTCCTGCGCAGGCCGCTCACCGGCTTTTCTATTGTAAGTACCGCGCATGCGCAGAAATTTAAAGGGACCATGCAGTAAAAGAAACAGGCCACGCAGAACAAAGCGTAGCTTACGGGGAACATTGAAAGGTACTGCTTACCTGATCTCAGCTAGGGCACCAGTTGGCCTGTTATAATTGATCCATGGGCAAGGAAGGAGCAAAATCAGCTTGGGTTTATAAAAAGAAAAACTTGCATTTATTCAAACTGCACAATTTATGTCCTTATGTAGGGATTGATTATACCAGCTTTATTCAGGTTAGTTTGAGTTTTTCAAGCTTAATGGTACTCCATCAGAATTCTGCCTGAGAATGTTGTTAACCTGCTGTGTGCTTAGCAGAATTGAATAATCAGTTTTACTCATTCAGTCTTTAAACTAATCACAGGCACCAAGCAATTATTTGCAATTTAACATTACTTCAGCTGAAACAACCTATTTATTCCTAATTAATGAAAATAACTATGATCCAAGATTACCTCTTTTTCTGTATTTTTCCTCCTACAGTAAATGGAATAATTTATTCCAATAGTTCTAGAGACTGGCCATGAATAGAAAACATAAAATATAGCAGAGTGATGGTCACTTTTCAAGTTCCCAGCTTGCTTGTGTTTAGCTACTTCATCAAACAAAGGGGAATGTGGAGATGTACCTTTCTAAGTGTTTCCTGCTCAAGTATTGTGATGCATTCAATCAGTTTTGTGTCTGGTTAACCTATGTGGCAACAAATCATAATTTATGCCTTTTATTGCAGCAGTTAAATGGACACTTTTACTTTGGTAAAATCAAGACGCCTTCTTTTCCTCAAATGTGCTCCCCTCCTCAAGGCACTGTCTTGACGGAGACAACCCTAGTGGCCATCTTTCATGTGTGCCATTAAATGTTAGCAGAATAATTTCAGCCTAATTTATTCTCATCTAACATCATGCAAGTGAGAAACATTTCAGCTTAAGGTATCGGATAGCAGGCAGGAGTGGGAACCTGGCTGATTTCCTTCCCTCCCCCTTTTTACTACCCTGGGGTGCTGACACCAATTGTAGTGCCTGAAGTGCTGCCTTGGTTGAGATCTTCTATCTTGGCACAAACCTGGGGAAGCTGTGATTTTTGCAGTCCATGTAGCTCAATTCTTTATTGGGCAGTGCAATTAATAACTGAGCCATCAAAGCAGCATCCTAAAGCTAACTAGTTTATCTGGTTTGTAAATCTGGAATTCTGTGGTGAGATCATTCTACAGTGGACATCACCAATCAAGTGTACCCAAGTAAATTTATTTTTTAGCCCTCTCCTGATTAGCTCTGGGGTACTTGTATCATGTAGTGTGGTACCAAAACTTGTAGACAAGCCAGGGTTGCTAATGAAGCCATGTGTTCAGCATCTGTACCACTATTTTATTCTCTGAGATTGCCTTCTTTGTCTTTTAGTGCCCTTGCCCCCTTTTAGACTATCCTCTTCTTTCTGATTTGTTCTACCAAAATTAAAAGGCTTTTGGAAGACTTTTGAAAGATTTTGGAGGTGAAGGAGTTTTGAAAAGAAGACAAAGAAGAAGATTGACAACCAGGAAGATGTTGAAAAATGAATTGAAGAAGTCTGAATCAACACATAATCAAAACACCCCTGTGAACCTGCTATTGCTTGAACAAAGTTGTATGCTATGTATTTAAAAATCAAAGTTAGAGAAATACCTGAAAACATTTAAGTGCTACCTTGAACTTTGCCAAGTACATGCTGTAATCTTGAAAACATGAATTTTAATATTATATTAGATTAAACTCACAAAATATTGTAATACGTATGATTCAGATTCTCTTGACTACAGTAAATATCAGTTACTTTTACTGTGATCATTGACAATCAACTTTAAGCCCTGATTTTAACTGGGAGCGGGAATTGGATGGTCAGAAGGCAGGGTGAGCAGCAAACCTCGGCAGCATGAGGCGTGGGCGATTTTAACTCCCGGGCCTCATTTGAATATGATCGACATTGTGTCGGGAAATATACAGCCTGCCCCTTTTTGTGCGCAATTTCCAGTGAGCTGTCCAAGGCCTATTTAAAGCGAGAACGCATCTCTTAAAGAGAGATTGCATTCCCTTGTGCTTGATTTGATTGTTGCACCGCTGGAAGAAGGATTATGTTGCAGGACTGCCCCTAGTTTTTGTGATGCCTCTATAGAGGTCCTTGTAGAGGAGGTTATGGCAAGAAGGGAGATATTGTTCCCCTGTATTTGCAGGAAGATCCCCCAGGATGAATATCCATCAGGCCGGGACATAGGTGGCTGAGAGGGTCAGTGCCAGCAGCATCACCCCCAGGATCTGAGTTCAATGTAGAAAGAGGTTCAATGACCTCACAAAAGTAGCAACAGTGAGTTCAGCAGGTAGTGATGACGGTGACAACCCAGGAGACAGGTCACCAATGGGCGAGGTCCTCTTCCAGCTTGACTGGCCAGGGCAGAGATGAGGACTTCAGAGGCCTAGCTATGAAAGAAAAGAAAAACTTCTGGCCTCTCACAAGTAGTTATAGAAGGTATTAGAAGGCCTGCTAAGGAGTTTTAGCATCGTGGCTGAAAGTATGGAGGAGTTTGATTCCAGCGTGTGTGATGTCATCTCACATGGCATCAGCACTCTGTAGTCTACAGTAGAAGAACTTCCACTTTTTTGTATTCCAGCCCCCTTGAGATAAAGGTTAACATTCCATTAGACTTTTTAATTATTTTTTGTACCCGCCCACTAGTTTTTAGTGATTTCTGTACATGAACCCCTGTATCTCTCTGTTCCTCCACAGTTCCTAGCTTCTTACTACTGAGAAAGTACTCTGATCGATCTTTCTTGGTCTCACACTTCCCCACATTGTACTCCACCTGCCACAGTTTTGCCCACTTATTTAATCTATCAATGCCCCTTTGCAACTTTCATAAGAACATAAGAACTAGGAGCAGAAGTAGGCCATTTGGCCCCTTGAGCCTGCTCTGCCATTTCATAAGATCATGGCTGATCTTCTCCCTCAATTCCACCTTCCCGCGCTATCCCCGTAACCCTTGGTTCCCATGGTAACCAAAAATCTATCGATCTCTGTCTTGAGTATACTCAGCGACTGAGCATCCACAGTTTTGTATTTTTGCTCCCATCTTCACAGCTTACTGTGCCACCTAATTTAGTGTTGTCAGCAAACAGATGTACAGCTCTCTATTCCTTCATTTGAGTCAATAATAAATGTAGTGACTGATAATTATATATATCTATATATATTTTGGGCAGATGCTTGCTTGAAATGGTGATTGAATTGCAGGATGGGGAGTTGTTTTGCACATGTCCCAAGCAATAGCCTATTTGTTAGCAATTATCTGGTTATTTAAGGAGACATCTTGCACCATGTTGTTGACAAATATCTTTGACCCCTGCTGGTCTTTGAAGGAGGCTTTTTAAGAATCAACACAGACACCTGAAGTCAGTCAGTCCAGGCAGCAGAAAGGCTGCAATTGGGGAAGCTTTGTCCTAGTCAGGAAGAATTTGTGTGTTTAAGTTAAGTGAAGGGGCCCGTTGAAGTGGGCTAGCATACGCATTTTCTTTATATTTGTAATGGTACGTGTAATGATATCAGCAAATAGTGATGGTATTTGCCTGTTTGATTATGATGCCTTACCAGCATAGTTGCCTGATTGATTACTTATGCCTGACCAGCAGAGGGCATGTGACAGAGACAAGCAGTTTAGTTTTAGTTTCGTTTTAGATGGATTTCTAGCATGGTGTCTCCTGTAAGGCTGTTAACCAGAGTTGAACAAACTTTAGATTAAAAGACATTCTCTTTCATAAATGTCTCGTCATTGAACCCACAAAGAAATCAATACATGGTGTCAGAAGTGATTGAAAGAGATGAAGAGGAAAAATCTAAAGTGAAATCAGCTCTCCACATATTAGCAAGCCAAAAGAGAACATCGTTACTTACCATTGGAGAATAGCTAACGAAGTGAAAAAATGGAAGGTTTACACCCACCGGCGAAGCTTCAGTTGACAGGTAATGTGGCTGAAAATTGGAGGAGATTCAAACAACGTTTAGAGTTGTATTTAGCGGCAATCGGAGCTGACGAGAAAAGTGATAAAAAGAAATCGTCAGTGTTCTTACATGTCGTGGGTGATGAAGCGCTGGAGGTGTATAATAACTTCACATTCGCTGCTGATGGAGACAATATGAAGCTAGATAAAATAATGGAACAGTTTGAGGCCTACTGCATACCTAAACGTAACGTGACGTTTGAGAGGCACAGATTTTTCACATGTGTACAGAAAACGGGTGAGACTATTGATCAGTATGTGACTGAACTGAGAAACCGCAGCAAAACATGTGAATTTGGGGGACTGACAGACTCGCTGATAAAAGACAGACTGGTGTGTGGTATTCCAGATAATGGTCTAAGGGAAAGACTGCTAAGAGAGCAAGATCTAGACCTGGGAAAAGCCACAGCACTGTGTAGGGCTACAGAGACTGTGAAGTCGCAGGCAAAGGAGCTGTTCAGTGACAGTAGCTACAACGTGGATGCAGTGAGTAAGAACGGACACAAACCGTTTAACAAAAAGAGCGCCAATGTGAAAAAAGAGGCGTGGCCAGCGAACAAAAATGAAAGGGGCAATCGAAAGTCATGTGGTCGATGCGGTACACAGCATACACCAAAAAAGGGTCCAGCATATGGTAAAACATGCAGTAGTTGCAACAAAAACAACCATTATGCCCGTTGCTGTAAGAACCAAGCGCAACAAAGCAAGGTCCATGCAGTAGATGAAAGCGAGATAGAGGAGTTCTATGTAGATGTTGTGTCTGAAAATGAAGAAAAAAGAGACTGGATGTTGACACTAAAAGTGAATGACATACACATTCCATTTAAATTGGATACTGGAGCACAAGTTAATGTGATATCAGAGACTGATTTTAAGAAAATTAGACCCAGACCAAAGATACATGGAATAAAAGTGAAAGTGACAGGACACTCAGGTACTGATATACCAGTGAAAGGAAGATGCATTGTCAAAGTGACACACAAGGACAGAGAGCACACGCTAGCATTAATCGTGGTGCCAAAGGATGTGCAAGCCATACTAGGTTTAAAAGCCTGTGAGAGACTGAACCTGGTAAAGAGAGTCCTCGTTGTGGAAAGCGAAGGAGAGACAGTCTATGATGAACTCATGAAAGAGTACAATGACCTATTTAAGGGTCTTGGCTGCATTCCAGGAGAACACACGATCAGAGTAGATAAAAGTATGACACCGGTTATACATCCATGCAGAAAAGTTCCGTTTGCTCTTCAAAAGCAACTGAAGGCAGAGTTGGACAGGATGGAAAGCCTGAACGTGATTCAGAAGATAGATGAGCCAACTGAGTGGGTGAGTTCCCTCGTCGTTGTGGACAAAAAGAATGGAAAGCTCAGAATTTGCCTGGATCCAAGAGATCTAAACAGAGCAATAAAGAGAGAGCACTTCAAGCTTCCTACACGTGAGGAAATCATGTCACAGTTTGCAAATGCAAAGTATTTCAGCAAGTTAGATGCATCATCAGGATTTTGGCAGATGAAATTGGACGAAGCAAGTTCAAGACTGTGCACGTTCAACAGTCCATTTGGCAGATACAGATTCCTAAGGTTACCATTTGGCATTGCCTCAGCTCCTGAAGTGTATCACAAAACTATCCATATGATCTATGAGCACCTGGAGGGAGTTGATACATCAATGGATGACATCATAGTATGGGGAACCACGAGAACTGAGCATGATGAGAGACTGAAAAAAGTGCTGGAAGCAACAAGGAAAACAAACCTGAAGCTGAATAGAGAGAAATGCCAGCTCGGGGTGACAGAACTGACATTTGTGGGAGATATCCTTAGCAGAGAGAGCATCAGACCAGATCCCAGAAAGGTGTCCGCCATTGAGAATATGCCAAAGCCACAATGCAAAAAGGACGTGCAGAGGTTTAATGGAATGATCAACTACATGGGTAAATTCATATCCAACCTCTCAGAAAAGATGGCGCCACTGAGAAGACTAACTGAAAAGAACATAGTATGGGAATGGAATCATGAGCATGAGAAGTCATGGAGCGATCTAAAGAAACTGCTCACAGAGGAACCAGTTCTGAGGTTTTATGACCCAGCGAGACCCATCAAGATATCATCAGATGCATCACAGAGTGGGCTCGGTGCCTTTCTTCTGCAAAAATATGACTACTGGCAACCTATTGCATATGCATCGCGCTCAATGACAGACGCGGAGACGCGATATGCTCAAATAGAAAAGGAGCTGCTCAGCATCACATACGCCTGTGAAAGATTTCACCAGTTTGTGGCAGGAGAAGCAATCAGTGTAGAGACTGACCATAAGCCCTTGATTGCATTGTTCCAAAAGCCACTAAATAGCTGTCCGCTTAGAATACAAAGAATGATGATCAGGCTGCAACGCTATACACTGAATGTTGCGTACACACCGGATAAGCTGATGTATACAGCAGACACGTTGTCCAGAGCTGTTGACCCAAGTGAGCCCGCAAACACCAAAATGGATGAAAAAGTGAACGCCTACGTGGACATGATCACAAGTGCACTGCCCATAGCAGATGCAAAAATGGAGCTCATAAAGACTGAGACAAACAAAGATGAAACAATGAGACGACTGAGGAAAAGCATCTTGGATGGATGGCCCAACATGAAGCAAGACTGCTCACCTGACATGGCAGAGTACTGGAACTGCAGGGCGGAACTATCAGTGGTCGAAGACATCATCTACAAAGGAAGTAAAGTAGTTATCCCAAAGAGTCTGAGAAAAGAGATGCTAAAAAGGATCCATGGAGGACATCTGGGAATCGAAAAGTGTAAGAAAAGAGCACGAGAGGTGATGTACTGGCCACGATCAACCAAGATGTGACAAATGAGGTGTCAAACTGCACAATATGCCTGAAATATCGAGCAAGCAATCCGGTAGAACCATTAAAGCCACACCCAGTGCCAAACAGACCTTACCAGAAGGTAGGCGCTGACCTATTCGTATGTCAAGGGAAGGACTATCTTGTAGTCACAGACTATTACTCCCTGTATCCAGAGGTTTGTAGACTGTACACCACCACTGCAGATGCTGTGATAAGATGTATGAAAGCCATATTCTCCAGACATGGCGTGGCAAGCGAGGTCTTCACAGACAATGGACCTCAGTTTTACAATGCAAGTTTCCGACACTTTGCCAAAGAGTGGGACTTTGTCCACACAACGTCAAGTCCTCACTTTCCACAGTCCAATGGTCTAGTGGAAAAATCGGTCCAGACAGTGAAAAGACTGATGTACAAGGCAAAAGACAGTGGAACTGACTTCTACCAGAGCATGCTTGTATACCGCACAACGCCGCTCGAGTGTGGTATGTCACCAGCCCAACTCCTTATGGGACGTCTGCTAATGTCAAACCTACCCATCCCGGAGAACCTCCTGAAAACAAAAGAGGGGGAGAAAGTGAGGAAGTTCAAAGAACAACAGAAAGAAAAGCAAAAGTACTACTATGACAGAGGAACACAAAACCTACCTGAACTCCACACTGGTGACCAAGTAAGGTTCAAAGACAAAACAAACATATGGACTCAGAAGGGAACTGTCCTGAGTGAAGTTCAACCAAGATCACACACCATTCAGACAGATGAGGGTGCTGTTCTGAGAAGAAATCGTCGAGATCTTCTCATGGGACCAGCCACAGCAAGTCAAAAGACTGATACTGTTGAACAACCTAATCACACAGCAGGTCAAAAGACTGATCCTGTTGAACAACCTGATCACACAGCTGAGAAGCCATTATCTGAGGCAACAACTCAGATTCAAGGACCAGCAATCAGAAAATCCTCAAGACACGTAAAGCCTCCTGAGAGACTCATTGAGCAAATTTAAGGACTCTTGTTATAGAAGGAAGTAATGTTAGCTTATTCTTTCTTCAAGTTCTAGTGTATTTACATATTTCATGTGAACACAGAAAGCAAGGTTAAAAAACCTTGATAATGATAATGTTAATGTAAGTTCATTAAGTGTTACAGTTAAAATGCAGATTAATACAAAGAAAACATGTTGTTAGTTAAAAGTAAAATACTTTTGTTTTAAGAAAGGGAGATGTAATGATATCAGCAAATAGTGATGGTATTTGCCTGTTTGATTATGATGCCTTACCAGCATAGTTGCCTGATTGATTACTTATGCCTGACCAGCAGAGGGCATGTGACAGAGACAAGCAGTTTAGTTTTAGTTTCATTTTAGATGGATTTCTAGCATGGTGTCTCCTGTAAGGCTGTTAACCAGAGTTGAACAAACTTTAGATTAAAAGACATTCTCTTTCATAAATGTCTCGTCATTGAACCCACAAAGAAATCAATACAGTACGCAAACAGAAGTTGGAACTAACAAAGTTACCATCATCGTGCACAGTGTTTTACTTATTGTGGAAAGAAATAGCTACAAATCAAACCAAACAATGTGTTGGCTAGTGTTAACTCAGTCTGTTCTTTGGAAAGATTAAAGGAGAACGAGTACCACTGACATGCTAGAAAATGCAAGGCAGGGAAACTTCTGTTTAAAAAAAAAGTAACCAGTATGCTTAAGGGAGTGAATGACACCACTGAGCCCAGTGGAGACCTGCAGCAGGCCCGAATTTGTAACAATCCACCTTAACCTCTGTTCCGGTGCAATGGATCGCAAACATTATTCACATGAAATTATAATATGCAAGATCTGTGAAACAAGATGACTTCAAATAGTGTTGGAGAAAACTAGTTGCATTAGCCTTACTGTAAAACTAGCTCCAAAAGGTTAAATTTGAAAATAGTGCAGTTATCTATACAACATTCATACATTTTTCATGTTTTATTTTACTTTAATTGCATCTTGTATAAATAGACATTTTATTAAGCAAAAAGATTAGTTCCAACAGTGTAACATCATATCAAAACTGAATTGGAGGTGAAGAGACCATGATAACACACTGCTGCTTAATCCCCATATATATTAAGTATTTAAAAAACAGAGCTGCTTGAGAATATACAGTGGGCTTGGTATGGATGTGTATTAGATGCTATTAGCAAAGGCCTCAGATGTTTTTAATTGGATTCACATTGCTGGGGAGGCAATAGCCAGGGACCTACAAAAGCAGTTAGATAAAATCTTCAAATGAGCAAGTCAGTAGCCAGGCATACTCCATGATCACCTTCTCCCAATGGCTGAAGAGCTCCTCCCAGAGTCGCAATGCGGATTCCGCCCACTAAGGGGCACAATGGACATGATTTTCACCGCACGTCAAATATAAGAGAAATGCAGGGAACAGCACCAACCGCTGTACATGGCCTTTTTTGACCTCACAAAGGCCTTCGACACTGTCAACCATGAGGGATTATGGAGTGTCCTCCTCAAATTCGGCTGCCCTCAAAAGCTTGTCACCATCCTCAGCCTGCTTCATGATGACATGCAAGCTGTGATCCTGACCAACGGATCCACCATAGACCCAATTCACATATGGACCGGGGTCAAGCAAGGCTGTGTCATCGCACCAACGCTCTTCTCGATCTTCCTTGTTGCAATGCTCCATCTCACCCTCAGTAAGCTCTCCGTTGGAGTGGAGCTAATATACAGAACAAACAGAAAACTGTTCAACCTCCCTCGCCTCTAGTCCAGATCCAAGGTTGTCCCATCCTCTGTAATATATTCAAGAAGGAGTTGGATATATTTCTTAAGGCTAAAGGGATCAAGGGGTATGGGGAGAAAGCAGGTACCGGGTACTGAACTTGGATGATCAGCCATGATCGCATTGAATGGCGGAGCAGGCTCGAGGGGCCGAATGGCCTACTCCTGCTCCTATCTTCTATGTTTCTATGTCATCGAATTACAGTATGCAGACGACGCTTGCGGCTGCGCTCACTCGGAGGTCGAACTCCAAACCATCGTCAACACCTTCACTGAAGTGTACAAGAGCATGGGCCTTACACTAAACATCCGTAAGACAAAGATCCTCTACCAACCTGCCCCCGCCACACAGTACTGCCCACGATGATCAAAATCCACGATGAGGCCTTGGACAATGTGGACCACTTTCCATACTTCGGGAGCCTACTGTCAACAAGGGCAGATGTTGATGACGAAGTCCAACACTGCCTTCAGTGTGCCAGTGCAGCCTTCGGTCACCTGAGGAAGAGAGTGTTTGAAGACCAGGACCTCAAACCCAGCACCAAGCTCATGGTCTACAGAGCAGTAGTGCTTCCTGCCCTCCTGTATGCTTCAGAGACATGAACCATGTACAGCAGGCACCTCAAAGCACTGGAGAGGTACCACCAACGCTGCCTCCACAAGATCCTGCAAATCCATTGGCAGGATAGGTGCACCAACATCAGTGTTCTCGCTCAGGCCAACATCCCCAGCATCGAAGCTTTGACCACGCTCGATCAGCTCCGATGGACAGGCCACGTCATCCACATGCCCGATACGAGACTCCCAAAACAAGCACTCTACTTGGAGCTCCGACGCGGCAAGAGAGCCTCAGGTGGGCAGAGGAAACGCTTCAAGGACACCCTCTAAGCCTCCTTGAAAAAGTGCAACATCCCCACCGACACCTGGGAATCCCTGGCCCAAGACTGCTCAAAGTGGAGGAGAAGCATCCGGGAAGGCGCCAAACACCTCGAGTCTCTTCGCCGGGAGCATGCGGAAGCCAAGCGCAAACAGCGGAAGGAGCGCACATCAACACAAGCACCCCACCCACCCACCCCTTCAACCACCATCTGCCCCACCTGTGACAGAGACTGTAGGTCCCGCATTGGACTCATCAGTCACCTGAGAACTCATTTTTAGTGTGGAAGCAAGTCATCCTCGGTTCTGAGGGATTGTGAGAAGATTTTTGACTTGTAGCTACTGTGTCTTGTTGAAATTGCTTCAGAAGGAAAACAATTGATTAAAAACCTCTTTACTCAATTTTAGCAATGAAATTCAAAATACAAGACAGTATGAGACAGCAATTTAAAAAGGTTGTATTTTTTCTTAATTAAATAACTGCAAGATACAGCACTTTGGAGTGAAAAATGCTTGTCACAAGTATACTATGGATTGTGTAGAAATATCTAAAAGTGAAGTGAAGAGGAAGTTGGAGTAATAGTATTTTCACCACCGGTAATTTTCTCAGAGTTCCACCTGCTGCACCAGGTGGAAGTTTGGCAGAAACCCAGTTTACGCTGGTTAATGGGATTTCCGTCAAAGTTATGGCGGCGCTGCGAGAGAAGCCCTGAGAAATTCCCATCAAATGTTGTAAATCACTGTAGAGCAACAATAAAGCAAACTGATTGCT
The DNA here is from genome assembly GCF_052327205.1 of Somniosus microcephalus. Lineage (NCBI taxonomy): Eukaryota > Metazoa > Chordata > Chondrichthyes > Squaliformes > Somniosidae > Somniosus > Somniosus microcephalus. The sequence continues at coordinate 291,916,280 of NC_140989.1, forward strand.
TAATTATATTGCTAGGTCAGTTGAGTATAAGTTGTTAGATATCATGGCCTGGTCAGACCTTACCTTGAATATAGTACACCATTTTGGTCTCCACCATATAAAGGGAACATTCAAGCCATGGAGGCAGTGCAGTGAAGAGTCTACCATCAAAGGAATGAGTTACAAGGAAAGACTGGAGAACAGGAGCTGGAGGTGACTAAGAGGGAACCAGCTGGAATGCAAGAAATTGGCTAAATGGCAGAAAATAACATTGGAGATTGTGCAAAGAGCCATAGGGCTGATTCCTAGTGTCAAAAGTCTTGTAATCTTATAGAGGTAAATAAGATAGTGAGTGGTGTGGAAAAGGTAAATCCAGGAAATTATTTTAAACAGTGATAGAACAAGGTGCCACACATTAAGACTAGTAAAAGATAAATTTAAGTCTGCTAACAGGAAATTCTTCTTCCACAAAGGCTGATCAATACATGGGATGGACTCCTGCATACAGTATTAGAATCAAGAGCCCTGGAATAATTTGAGAAACAATTGAATGGGTCTTTCTGGATGGATGAACTAAGATTGGATGACTAGCCTTCATCTTCTGTAATTATCTTGTGAAGTGTACAAGATATTAAATGGCATAGCTAAATCCAGAAAATACTTCAAAATATGCCAAGATGATAGAACAAGGTGACATAGGCTAAACCTGATGAAATGGAAATTTAGGACAGAATTCAGGAAGCTTTTTTCATACAAAGAGTAATTAATACTTGGAATGGTCTTCTTTGTGGTTCTGCTCGCAAAAAAAAATCATAGACTCATTTAAGAGACAAATGATGTGATTGGGGGAAAGTAAGTTTTTCTTTATTCTTGATGGATGAGCTAAGATGGGTTCCCAAAAGCTGCAACTATCTTGCAATCTTGTGTAATGTTCTTCTATTTGGGGATAGAGCTTCCTGATAGTTGCACCATGTGCTATGGCATACAGCTATACAGACCTAGAAGGTCTAAGGTTTGATCTTTGGCCTATATTGAGTATTTTGATCTCAGCCAAGGTTGCAGACAGTGTTCTACAATTGGCCATAGTGTACCCTGGGTTACAGAGGTGAAAAAACATAGTCAGAATTCTCAGCTCCCAGACTGTGGCCACCAAATCAAAAGATCCTTTTGGCGACTAAGAAATTATCATTACACCCATCCCTGGAACTCCTCCTTTGTATGAAATAGTTGAGCTTGAAGCACTCAATGAAAAACTGCACATTTATTTGGAAAAAAAACTTTATTGATGAAATGTGTTTACAGTAGGAGAAATAACACAGTCATAACTGCGCATGCATTTACAAATGTATAGCTGAGCAATAGAACAGTTCTGCTCTAGGCTCCAAAGCCACGGGGAGCTAGTGATCAGTACAGACACCTGTATTTGCTGACACCAATGACACTCTGCATATTGGACTAAAAGGGAAAATAGTAACTGCTGCAGAATAGAAAGTCACCCTTTATCTGATCAGAAATTACATGGTGTAGAGTTTTCCTTGTAACCACTAAAATTAAAGGGGACCAGCATGTAGACGTAAAATGACTGTAAATTGATCTTCAGTTCCTTGGTGCAGAATGATAATCATAAGAACATAAGAAATAGGAGCAGGAGTAGGCCAATTGGCCCCTCGAGCCTGCTCCACCATTCAATAAGATCATGGCCTCAAATCTACTATCACTCTACATCCCACCCGAACCCATGTGATCTCCTGGGAGAGACGAGAAACCAGATAAAAAAAACCAATGGCCAATTTGGGAGAAAAAATCTGGGAAATTCCTCTCCGACCCATCTAGGCGATCGAAACTCATCCAGGAGATCACTCTGTCCCTATATTTTCTATAGTAAGTACTGCAAAGGCGATCTCCACCTCAGCCAGGAACAGGAATAAAACCATCTCCTGAAATCTAACACAGAATTAGAACACAAGAAGTAGGAACAGAACCAGGCTACACAGCCCCTGGGCCCGCTCCACTACCCACAGGGCCACGACCATTCCGAACCTAGACTCATGTCCAATTTCCTGCCCGCTCCCCGTAACCCTTAATTCCCTTTACTTCTAGGAAACTATCTATTTCTGTTTTAAATTTATTTAATGATGTAGCTTCCACAGCTTTCTGGGGCAGCAAATTCCACAAACCTACCACCCTCTGAGTAAAGAAGTTTCTCCTCATCTCAGTTTTGAAGGAGCAGCCCCTTATTCTAAGATTATGCCCCCTATTTCTAGTTTCACCCATCATTGGGAAGATCCTCACCGCATCCACCCGATCAAGCCCCTTCACAATCTTATATGTTTCAATAAGATCGCCTCTCATTCTTCTGAACTCCAATGAGTAGAGTCCCAATCTACTCAACCTCTCATCATATGTCCACCCCCTCATCCCCGGAATTAACCGAGTGAACCTTCTTTGTACTGACTCGAGCGCAAGTATGTCTTTTCTTAAGTATGGACACCAAAACTGTATGCAGTATTCCAGGTGCGGTCTCACCAATACCTTGTACAACTGCAGCAGTACCTCCCTGTTTTTATATTCTATCTCCCTAGCAATAAAAGCCAACATTCCATTGGCCTTCTTGATCACTTGCTGCACCTGCATACTAACTTTTTGAGTTTCGTGCACCAGGACCCCCAGATCCCTTTGTACTACAGTACTTTCCAGTTTCTTGCCATTAAGATAATAACTTGCTCTATGATTTTTCCTGCCAAAGTGCATAACCTCACACTTTCCAGTATTGTATTCCATCTGCCAAATCTCTGCCCACTTACTTAGCCTGTCTATGTCCCTTTGCAGATTTGTTATGTCCTCCTCACTCACTACTTTCCCTCCCATCTTAGTATCATCTGCAAACTTTGATATGTTACACTCGGTCCCCTCCTCCAAATTGTTAATATAGATTGTAAAGAGTTGGGGACCCAGCACTGACCCCTGCGGAACACTACTAGTTACTGATTGCCAGTCTGAGAATGAACCATTTATCCCAACTCTCTGCTTTCTGTTAGAGAGCCAATCCTCCACCCACGCCAGAATATTACCCCCAATCCCGTGATTTTTTATCTTGAGCAATAATCTTTTGTGTGGCACCTTGTCAAATGCCTTTTGGAAGTCTAAACACACTACGTCCATTGGTTCCCCTTTATCCACCCTGTATGTTACTTCCTCAAAGAACTCAAGCAAATTTCAAATTTGTCAAACATGACTTCCCCTCATGAAACCATGCTGAGTTTGTCCTATTAAATTATGTTTATCCAAATGTCCTGTTGCTGTCTCCTTAATAATGGACTCTAAAATTTTACCAACCACAGATGTTAGGCTAACAGGTCTATAGTTTCCAGCCTTCTGCCTACTACCCTTTTTTAATAAGGGTGTTACATTAGCAGTTTTCCAATCTGCTGGGATGTTTGCTGAGTCCAGGGAGTTTTGGAAAATTATTACCAATGCATCCACAATCCCTACCGCCACTTCCCTCAAGACCCTAGGATGTAAGCCATCAGGTCCAGGGGATTTATCCGCCTTGAGTCCCATTATTTTACCAAGTACCACTTCCTTAGTGATTTTAATCGTATTTAGCTCCTCCCCCCCTAGAGCCCCCTGTTTGTCCAGTGTTGGGATATTCTTAGTATCCTCTACCATAAAGACTGATACAAAATATTTGTTCAGTGTTTTTGCCATCTCCAAGTTTCCCACCACTAATTTCCCGGTCTCATCCTCTAAGGGACCAACATTTACTTTAGCCACCCTTTTTCTTTTTATATAACTATAGAAACTTTTGCTATCTGTTTTTATATTTTTTGCTAATTTACTTTCATAATCTATCTTCCCTTTCTTAATCAATCTTTTAGTTATTTTTTGCTGTCTTTTAAAGACTTCCCAATCTTCTATCCTCCCACTAGATTTGGCTACCTTATATGCCCTTGTTTTTAGTCGGATACTATCCTTAATTACTTTACTTCGCCACGGATGGCTATCTTTTCTTTTACACCCTTTTTTCCTCAGTGGAATATATATTTTTCGGAAGTTGTAAAATAACTCCTTAAGTGTACACCACTGATCATGTACCGTCTGACCCTTTAATCTATTTTCCTAGTCCACTCTAATCAATTCCGCTCTCATACCTTCATAGCCTCCTTTATTCAAGCTCAGCACGCTCGTTTGAGATCCAATCTTCTAACCCTCTAATTGAATATGGAATTCAACCATGTTATGGTCATTCATTCCAAGGGGATCCTTTACTAGGACATTTTTAATTAATCCTGTCTCATTACACAGGACCAAATCTAAGGTTGCTTGCCCCCTGGTCGGTTTAGTTACATACTACTCAAGAAACCCATCCCTAATACACTCAATGAACTCAACCTCAAGGCTGCCCCTGCCCAATTTGAGTTGTCCAGTTAATATGATAGTTAAAATCTCCCATAATTATAGCTGTTCCCTTATTACAAGCCTCAACTATTTCCTGATTAATACTCTGTCCAACAGAGTTGCAACTGTTCGGAGGCCTATAGACTACGCCCACTAGTGTTTTTTCCCCCTTATTATTCCTTATCTCCACCCAAACTTTCACTATCCTGCTCCTTTGACCCAATATCATTTCTCTGTATTATAGTGATTCCTTCCTTTATTAACATAGCCACCCCACCTCCCCTTCCTTCCTGCTTGTCCTTCCTGATTGTTAAATAACCTGGTATGTTTAATTCCCAGTCATGGTCACCCTGCAGCCATGTTTCTGTAATGGCCACAAGATCATACCCATATGTAGTTATTTGTGCCGTTAACTCATCCATTTTGTTACGAATGCTACGTGCAATCAGATAAAGAACTTTCAAATATGTTTTGTGACACTTAGTTCCTGTTTTTTCCCCTTTTACTACTTTACCTTTTACTCCATACCTTCTGTCCCTTCCTGACACGTTCTGTTTATTCATTCCCCTACTGCTACCTAAGTCTATGACCTTCTCCGTTGTCAATTTTATTATTTGCTCTCTAGAAACCTCCCCCCCACTAATTAGTTTAAAGCCCTCTCTACAGCCCTAGTTATATGATTCGCCAGGACTCTAGTCCCAGCACTGGCCAAGTGAAGTCCGTCCCAACGGAACAGTTCCCTCCTGTCCCAGTACTGGTGCCAGTGTCCCAAGAAGCAAAATCCATTTTTCCCACACCAGTCTTTGAGCCACGCATTTAACTCTTTAATTTTATTTATCCTAGCCAAATTCGCTCGTGGCTCAGGTAATAATCCAGAGATTATTACCCTTGAGGTTCTGTTTTTTAATTTGACCCCTAGCTGCTCATACTCCTTTAACAGAACCTTCTTCCTTGTCCTATCTACGTCGTTTGTACCAACATGGACCATGCCAACTGGATCCTCCCCCTCCCACTCCAAGTTTCTTTCCAGCCCAGAAGGGATGTCCTTAACCCTGGCACCGGGCAGGCAACACAGCCTTCGGGACTCCCGCTCTTGACTGCAGAGAACCCTATCTATCCCCCTAATGATACTATCCCCTACCACTACAACATTTCTTTTCACTCCCTCCACTTGAATGGCCCCCTGTTCCACGGTGCTGTGGCCAGGTTGCTCATCCTCCCTGCAGTCCCCGCTCCCGCCCTCACAGGGAGTAAGAACCTCGAACCTGCTTGACAAGAGCAAGGGCTGCGTCTCCTTCAGCACTACCTCCTGGATCCCTGTACCTGCCTCACTCGTAGTCACACTGTCCTGTCCCTGACCACGGACTGCATCTGCATTAATTAATTTCATAGGTGTGATTACCTCCTGAAACATAGAGTCCAGGAACTTCTCCCCCTCCCTGATGTGTCGCAGTGTCTGAAGCTCGGTCTCAAGCTCTTTAACACGGAGCCTGAGTTCCTCTAGCAGCAAACACTTATCGCAAATGTAATCACCGTGAGCCTCAATGGGGTCCACCAGCTCCCACATTTCGCAACAGTAACACATCACCTGTTCACCCATATCTATGTAATTAATTAAATTTCTTATTATTAGTTATCAAGGCCCTCTGCCCCAATATAGATGATAATATTACACCACTATTTAATAGGACTTACCAACTTAAAGGTATAGAAGAGAAGGAAAAGGACCTACCAACCAGCTGATTACCAACCTCCCTTTTGAATGCTGTCTGTGGGGCCTGCCTGGTTGAATTGTCTCACTGCTCCGCTTCCACAGTGCTGGATTAGCCTGAGAATGGGAAGCAAAACAGAGCAAAAACACCCCCTCACCTCCCACTTGCCCGAACTCTCCCACTTACCAAACTCTGCTTACACTCAATGTACCGCACTCAGCGCTGCCGCACTAAGCCCGCCCCTTTTTATACCCGGATTCTACTTCCAGTTTAAACTCCCCAACAGCTTAATTTACTCTAAAAAAATTAAACTTACTTCAAATAATTAACTTTTTCACTCACTAAAATTCAGTAAATACACTTAAATGACTTTTTCCCCCACTTACCAAACTCTGCTTACACTCAATGCACACAATGTTACGGTGTTGTAGCACCATCAGATGGTTTTGATGATGCTGTAAAGTCATCATTGTGGTGTTGCATTTCAAGATGTTTAAATGTTTGAACACACAATAAAAGCTAATGTGTGCTACTTACAAAATCTTGCATCGTAAATAACCATGTAATTATAATTACTGTGAGTACCTGTGGTCAGTGGGACTTGTAATGAAGTTTATATAATATAGAGAAATGATACAATGATTCATAGTGTGGGGGGGGGGGTGGAGAGGTAGTACCATGTGACAAGAAATTCAGATGAGATTGACAATGTTGTATATTATATATTTCTTCCTGTAATTGCTTCTCATATATGTGATTATTTTCACGCATGATGCAGTCAAACTATGTTTAAGGGTGTAGGAAATAAAAATAATGCAATATTTTAAATTATTGGGTGAAAAAATGTTATGAGTATTAATTAATTTTAAGGAAAAATATATGTTCGACTCGTGAGTATTGTCAAGAATACTTAGATTGTGTTTATGGAACCTGAAGGGCTGCATTGCAGGGAAGTAGGGTCTACCAGATCCCTCAATGCCTTTTATGTTGATCAGAGATTCTTGTTTCCATGCCAACATACTGTAAGTGGAGAAGCGTACTGTGCTGCAGTTTAATCTCTGTAGAGGAAACTGTCATTAGCAAGTATCCTTACACCCACTATTTGTAGGAAAATGTTTACTTACTTGATATGTATGCTGCCAGATTCCTTTTCTTCCCAATCCCCCACCTCAATTTTTCCCCCTCTCATGAAGGGTGCTGACTCATGCCAGAGAATGGTTCTGTGGGTTATGACCTTTCTCTGTTATCTCACCAAGTGGCCATTCTTTATATGTGATCTGAGCAGTGAGTGTCCATAGGCTATTTGATCTTGGGGAAGGTCTCAGAGCTGAGTCCGATCCTGACTTCAAGCAACATCCAAATACAAAAATGGAAATGATTGTTGCATTTTTTCCTTCATTCTCCAGCAGTAGAACACTGTAGCCAGTTGAATTACCAGCTTTTTTTTCATTCTTGGGATATGGTTGTCGCAGCATTTATTGTGCATCCCTGGTTGCCCTTGAAAAGGTGGTGAGCTGCCTTCTTGAGCCACTGCAGTCTGCATGGTGAAGTTGCTTCCACAATGCCATTAGGTAGGGAGTTCCAGGATTTTGACCCAGCAATAATGAAGGAATGGCGATATATGTCCAAGTAAGGATAGTCTGTGACTTGGAGGGCAACTTGGAGGTGATGGTGTTCTCATGCATATGCAGCTGTTGTTCTTCCAGGTGGTGGAGGTCCCAAGTTTTAGAGTTGCTGCCGAAGAAGCCATGGCAAGTTGCTGCAGTGCACCCTGTAGATAGTACACAGTGCAGCCACAGTACACTGATGATGCCAAGGAAGAAAGGCAAGTGTGCTTAAATCTTGGGTGTCTGGCACCCACTCAGAATCAGCCCAGGATATATGTTTTGCAATCCAGGCACATCTACTCTACCATGTCTGAGGAATTCTGCCTTTGCTGTCTTGGCTTCGCAAGGGAAGCTGTCACCAATTCATGCCATTTGCTGGAGCCTGACTTGTGGGCAAGATCTATCACAGGAACAGTCCTGCCTGTTGCTGTGAAAGTCACCACAGCATTAAACTTTAACACCACTGAATCCTTTCTAGCCACCACTGGTGACATTGCCCACATTGGTCAAACTTTTTAAAAATTATTCATGCTTGGGATGTGGGTGTTGCTGGCAAGGTCCCCATTTATTACGCATTCCTAATAGGTGGTAGTGGGCCTCCTTGAACCACTCTAAGTGGTTTGCTAGGCTACTTCAGAGGGCAGTTAAGAGACAACCACGTTGGTATGGAACTGGAGCCAGACAGGTTTCCAACCTTAAAGTACATATTGAACCAGTTGGGTTTTTAAAACAAAGCAACAGCTTCATGGTCACTTTTCATCGATACGAGTTTTTTATTTCCAGATTTGCCTTTTTATTACTTGAATTCAAATTCTCAAACTGTCATGATGGGATTTGAACTCATGTTCATCTGAATTATTAGTCCAGGTCTTTGGATTACTAGTCCAGTAACATAACCACTGTACTACTATACGTATGAAGCAGGTGATAGAAGCCTTATGGACAGAGGAACACATTTGTCATTTTCCCCATAGCAAAGAGGCCACAACATGAGAGAATGCAGCACTTTTACCAGGTTACATGCTTGCCTAAAATGCAGGGTCTTATTAGTGGCACACATGCAGCTATCAGGGCCCCATACAACACTTCCATAGCATAAATCAAAAGGAAAGGCTTTTAATCCAACAAAATATAGGTGGCATGTGGCCACAAAAGTAGAATAATGCAGATTATTGCAAGGCACGCCTGTAGCAGTCATGGTGTCTTCGTTTGCATCCACCCATGGTGCCAGGATTACTTTAAGAAACAAGATACCCCAGGAACGCTGACTGTAACACTACTGAAGTACCCCTGAACAGAGGATGAGAGAAAATACAATGAGGCACATGCTTCCTCCCCCGAATTCTGGTTGACCCTATGACGGGCAAAATTCCCCTTTGCGGTTAAGGTGGGTTTGTGCCTGCCTGTGACCTCCAGTGCTGATAGCGCTGGAATTTGTGAGATCAGTGAGAGGGTATCCAATTAACAAGAGGCAGGCAGGTGTTAACACTCCTTCGGGCACAGCTCTGATGTCCATCTACCTCATACAGTTAGAAACTATGACTTCCACTCACCTGTGGCAGGGCGAGGGGGTTATCCACGCCCTGATCCTGGCTACGTCCCCCCCAGCCCCCTGAGAAAGGGGACTAATCAGTTTAAAAATAGATATTTTCTTCAAGGGTCCAGATCGCTTGCGTGGTCTGGACCCCACCTGTGAGGGCCTCGGCTCACTCAACAGCTTCCACAGATATGCTGGATCCGAGTGAGCTTAAAGAGAGGAAATTCCTGGCATATGGAATTCTCACCTTTGGCTCTGGCATTTGTCATGTGCCTTGTAAGGGGCAGGCAGGGATTCTGTCATTTACAAGGCAACTATGAAGCTCCCGGAAATGGTGGAAACCGGGAAAATATTCTGTCTTTTGCCTGGGGGTTCTACTTGTCTCCTGCTGGTGTTACAGTGGAAGACTCGAGAACCCCAGATGAATTTCAGGACTAGAATTGTATGTTGAAACAGAGATTTTGCTGTCAGTACAGACCAGGTAGGGTATTGCTGAACAGCCCCGAGAAGATCTGGAAAATAAACAAGATCTGCAGAATTTTCCTAATTAGAGAGGAGAACCCTTTCAGCCAGATAACCAGAAAAGTAAGTCTCAAGCCCTGGAAGAGAGGGAGGAAGAAGAAGAAGATGGTGTAAACGCCGATGGTCATATTCAGCCAGGAAGCTGATACATTGATTGACAGGACTTTCACGTAAAAGCTGCACTGGTGGCCCAGCAATAACAGTCCCTAGTCCTCTCTCTAGTGCAATAGTATCATTACCAATATGATGGTCTTAATCATCAATATTTTTACTACCATCCCTGCATGTTTCTCCATAACTACAACATTCATAAGTCCCCCAGAAAATCCATTTGCACAATACATTGCAAAGAAGATGAAACCAGTTTGTTAGATTACTCAAGATGAATGTCCCATTTTCAATGTGTGCTGTCCCAATGTTTGGCCTCAGTGAGAGTATAAGGCATGTGTTGTCTACTTTGTATTAACATAGAAGATAGGAGCAGGAGTAGGCCATTCGGCCCCTCGAGCCTGCTCCGCCATTCAATGCGATCATGACTGATCATCCAAATTCAGTACCCTGTCCCTGCTTTCTCCCCATATCCCTTGATCCCCTTAGCCTTAAGAAATATATCTAACTCCTTCTTGAATATATTTAATGAATTGGCCTCAACTGTCTTCTGTGGTAGAGAATTCCACAGGTTCACCACTCTCTGGGTGAAGAAATTCCTCCTCATCTCAGTCCTAAATGGCTTATCCCTTATCCTTAGACTGTGACCCCTGGTTCTGGACTCCCCCGCCATCGGGAACATCCTTCCTGCATCTAGTCTGTCTGTTAGAATTTTATAAGTTTCAATACCCTCCTGTATTCCTTCCAAATATGATTTCTTTGCTTGAAGCTTGCTGTCCTCCAAATTTCACAAATCATAATGCCCGCTTCTTTAAGTTGCTAAATCCTGCAGCAGCATGCACTGCCCACCCATCAATGGACAAGCTTCCCATCACAGATGTTTTTCCTACTCTATTTTACCCCTCTTAATTAATCCCTTTGTCCTTCTTTGCTGAATCCTAAACTGCTCCCAATCCTCAGGTTTGCTGCTTTTTCTGGCCAATTTATATGTGCTCTCCTTGGATCTTATGCTATCCCTAATTTCCCTTGTTAGCTACTGTTGAGTCACCTTTTTTGTTTTATTTTTATGCCAAACAGGGATGAACAAATTCTGTAGTTCATCCATGCGATCTTTAAATGTTTGCCATTGCCTATTCACCGTCAACCCTTTAAGTAACATTCCCCAATCCATCCTAACCAACTCGCACCTCATACCATCGTAGTTTCCTTTATTTAAATTCCATACCAAAGTCTCTGAATCAACTACTTCACTCTCCATCTTAATGAAGAATTCGATCATATTATGATTGCTCCTTCCCAAGGGGCCTCGCACAACAAGATTGCTAATTAATCCTTTCTCATTACATAATACCCAGTCTAAGATGGCCTGATCTCTAGCTGGTTCCTCAACATATTTGTCCAGGAAACCATCCTGTATACACTCTAGGAATTCCTCTTCCACATAATGTTACTAATTTGGTTAGACCAATCTATATGTAGATTAAAGTCACCCATGAGAACTGCTGTGCCCTTATTGCACACATCTCTAATTTCCCGTTTAATGCCATCCCCAACCTCAGCATTACCATTTGGGGGTCTGTATACAACTCCCACTAACGTTTTCTGCCCCATGGTATTTCTCAGCTCTACCCATACAAATTCCACATCATCAGAGCTAATATCCTTCCTTACTATTGTGCTAATCTCCTCTTTAACCAGCAATGCTATCCCACCGCCTTTTCCTTTTTGCCCGTCCTTCCTGAATATTGAATACCCCTGGATGTTGAATTCCCAGCCTTGGTCACTCTGGAGCCATGCTCCGTAATCCCAATTATATCATATCCGTTTACATCTACATGTATTCTTGTGCTCCTTCTAAGAGCCACCTCAGTGGGAGAAAGTTTGGTGGCATGCTGCTGTTCCATAATCGGGAGCTTGTGACTCACCAAGTGGCCATTCCTCTCATTCTGCTGGATCATGAGGGGGCCTAGCAACCACTGCCACCATCTTGGCTCCTGTGCTGTTAGCTGCAGCTGTCCCCCGGTGCCTCTTCTGCAGTCCTCAGAAGGGGATGAATTCGTTGAATAGGTGTGTACTCAATCTGAGAGGTTAATTCCTCACCTGTCCCTCTTCTTGACATGCTGGATACTTTTTAGGGTGACAAGCTATCTGTGCGGGGGACTGTCCCTTGGCCACCACTAAGGAACATGACACCTGCTATTGAAGCTCTTTCAAGCTAAAAATTATATCTGGCACATAAATGAGAAAAGATGTTAATGCAAAGCATAAGGACTGAATTCTATTTGATTAATGATAGATGTGAATATGAGGTGGGTCTTTTATATAGATACTACATGTACAATCAGCACAGAGATCAGAGGTAACATCTGTAGTTTGGAAAGGGATATTGAATTCATTGGAATTTATGTACAATTAATTCTGTTTTCCTGCCCTCCTGTTGCCAGTTTGCCCTCCCACATAGCAGCTTCTCCCTGCTTACTTTACTGTTGCTAGGATACTGATCATAGAAACTACCATGAAATACTTGTGAATTTGCAGAATTTTGTTTTGTTTGTCTTTTACTTTTGACTTTTTTCTGCCCGTATCCCCAAAACAGAAAAGGTAATTGAGGGAAATCTCTGCATGAAAGGGGAGATGCCCCAATCAGACTTCTGCACACAATGGCCACATTTCATCTCGTGAGCTAAACTTGCTGATTGCAGTGTGGAGGAGAATTGTGGTGAAGCAGAAGCTTTTAAAAAAAAACCTGCCAATACAGAAAATTTGAAGGAGAAACAGAAAATGCTAAAAATACACAGCAGATCAATCAGCACCTGTAGAGAGAAAAGACAGGTTCATGTTTTGAGTAGAATTATTTACTCTAAAAAGGCTACTACTCACACTTAAAGGAGAGCTTTGCAGTGGAATAACAAATTTAAAAATCAGTTCCTAAACAATGGAAGGCAGAAGGCATGTGGGCAAGACTACCCCATTTGCCGATGCTGTTCTCGATATGATTGCACAATCTGTGCTTGATCAGAAATTCTATCCTCTGTAGTGAGCGAAAGTAAAGCTCAAAGTGAGGTGGAGCTATTAAAAGACTATGGGCTAAAAATCGATAGTGGTAAAAACCTGCCGGTGCCTCCGGTGTTAACTGCCGCCGAAAAGTGGCGCTAGCAGGATCGAAAAATTGACGCTGGGGACTAATTAACATTAGCCCAGCGCTAAACTCACAGTGCAACGCCGTCCTGGTGGCGTTTGTCCCGGCAGGAGGCCCCAGTGTAGTGTGCCTGTAGCATCATTGCAGCACAAAGAGCCTGCTCTGAAAGCAAGGCTGTCATTTCAGAAAGCAGGTCGGTTTCTTAAAGAGGAACTGCCTTCTGAAATGAAAAAAATAAAAATCATGTAAAAATAGGCAGTTTTTAAGCCCTTACAGCCTTTTGAAAAAAAAATGAACATTAAAAAGAATTCCCAAATGGGAGTCTTCAGCTCTTAAAGCTGAATTCCCTTCCCCACCTAAAAAAAATGGGAAAAGTGCTTCAGCACCAACACAAATGGTTCAGCAAGTCAGGGAAGGAGGACCCAGGGTCTCGCGTGCAGCACTCCAGCTTTGTGCAGGGGTCAACACTGCAAGAAATGTCCTCTACCCAAAGGGGCCAGGAGGCCCTCCAGAGAGAACAATGTGGGACCAGATCACCGAGGCCGTCACTGCCAACAGTTTCACCCCCACCACCTGGTTCAAGTGCCCAAAGAAGCTTCATGACCTCAGACCAGTGGTCAAGGTCAAGGTCAGTGAATGCATCTTCAAAATCCGTCTCCTACCAATTGCATCACTAGCCTCGCACACTGCTCAATGCACGACTCCCCCCACTCCCCACCCCAAATCACTCACCTACCAACAACCTGTACCAACCATGAGGCGCACCTTCCATTCCTAGCTTCACCTCACCCCCTTGGAAAAGATGGTGCTGGCCATTCTTGGCAGGGGCATGGCTGAGCCCCTGCCCAGTGGTGGGACTGAAAAATACAAGATGCTGGTATCCTCATGCATTATCTTCCTTTTTGCATGCACCTCCCGCCCTCCCTTCACCACAACTCCGCCCTTGTGCCTTCCGCATTTCACACACCCAAGAAATGCAGCCTGCCCAGTCAGTGGTTGAAGAAGAAGAGGGAGAGGAGAGTGAAGAAGAAGCACCGTCATTTGATTTCACACTCCCAGCCACCAGCTCCTCAAGGTCGACCTGCAAGGCTATTTGAAAGTCAGCAGCCTTCCACCAGCCATGCTACAGTCACTGGGGTAACACTGCGTGACATCACTAGAATAGGCAAAGGCACACATAAGACAGTCACTAAGGGTATGCATAAGGGTGATGAGTTGATTTCTTAATGTCATTTTGGATGGATAGATGTATAAAGTTGGATTGGAAAGTTTGCTTTGTGGTGGCTTTTATTTCAGCATTGTGGCCAAGAGGACACTGTGATGGTCAGTAACAGAGGAAAGGTAAGGTGTGGGTCAAATGTTGAAAGGGGAATTGGGGTTGTGGTCACTGGTACCGCAGGCGGATGATTCCATCTTGGATATCCTGGCCAGAAAGGGGCTGTCTGGGTTGCATCCTTCCTTTTGCTGCCTCCTCTGAGGCCTTGCAAGCATCCAGCAGCACTCCCTGCACTCCCTGTATACATAAAAAACTTTTAACATGTATTGCACCAAGCCACTACTTCAATAAAATTTAAAAAAATCCAGTCCAAAAGCTTTAATATAAACTTACCTGAAAGATGTGTGTGTCCCTTTAAGAATTGCTGACATCGTCTCTGCCATCTGCTGTACGCTCACTTTTCAGAGTGAGCTTAGGACCCAGCACTGAACTCACTGCTAAGGTCGAAGTTCACAGACATGGTGTCAAGTTGGTGTTGCACGCTGACTGACGTCACGCTCTCTTAATTTACATCACCAGGGCCAGCGCTGCTATCAGCAGTGCTAAGGTCCTCACCAACATGGTGGCCACGGAGTCCTGCTTACAATGTCATCTACCATTTGGGCCAGGAAGGGAAGTTGGGTTATCAGCAGTTTGGAATGGGATCAGAGGAGCAAAAAGGTGGATCTTATGGACAAGATGTGCTCAGAGAGGGCATGAGGTGAGATAGGAGAGAAACTAGAGCAAGATGCAGGTTCAGGACAGGGGGAACCTTGGATGTGTTTTGTTTTGCTGAGCATGGGGAAATGGGAAGCAGTAGGTACAGGGGAGAAAGTTTTAAGCAGATGGTTGGAAGTGGAGAAAAGAAGTCAGTGGTGATGGATGGCTAAATCAGTTGTGCGCCAGAAACATTTAAATCTGTGGCCCTTGGACTTGAGGGAGTGAAGATGGGAGCCACAGCAGGGGAAATGACCAGGGTGGAGAGAATAAGGGGGAGAAATCCGCACGTTAATGCCACAAGATGGCGCTAAAATGCCGTTCAGAGCGCTACCGCCACCCGATGCCGGTTCCAGTGCCACATGCCATATCGCTCTTGCCGGTAGTGCTGCTGCTAAACTTGATCGCCAGGGACCTCACCATCATGGAGATCATGACGTCAGTGAGTGTGCAATGCTCGCTTGACACCCAATCTCCTAACTTTGTTATAGCCATTGAACTTACCGGCTAGAGAAAACAATGACAGCTTGAGGTGGCATGAAGCAGCAGGAAGCTGGCTCCAGCGACGCTATTTAAAGGGATCATCACTAATCATTTGCACCTGACAGTGTTTTGAAGTTTGAGTGGCTGTGTGTTACTTCGTGCTACTGCAAGAGTTTTCTTTAGTCATTTCCAGATTCTTTAATCTGGCAAGTACAAAACTCCATAATTATTTCTGAAAAGCTTCAACCTACAACACTTGCTAAAAGTCATGGGGGCTGTACTGGCAGTGGACCTCGCCCTCTAGGATCTATGGTGGAGGGAGCGGAGGCAGCGAGAAAGACGAGAACACGTGTGCAGAGGGAGGAGGAGGGCCATCAGCTAGGTGGGACAGTAAGCTGTGAGGAGAACACAAGAGTCTGCAAAGGGATATAGATTGACTAAGTGAGTGGGCAGTAAGGTTGCAGATGGAGTATAATGTAGGGAAATGTGAGATTATTCACTTTGGTAGGAAGAATAGAAAAACAGAATATTTTTTAAATGGTGAGAAACTTTCAAATGTTGGTGTTCAGAGAGATTTGGGTGTCCTTGTGCAAGAAACACAGAAAGCTAGCATACAGGTACAGCAAGCAATAAGGAAGACAAATGGCATGTTGGCCTTTATTGCAAGGGGGTTGGAGTATAAGAGTAAGGAAGAGTAAGGAAGGCTTGCTACAATTGTACAGGGCCTTGGTGAGACCACACCTGGAGTACTGTGCACAGTTTTTGTCTCCTTATCTAAGGAAGGATATACTTGCCTTGGAGGCGGTGTAACGAAGGGTCACTAGATTGATTCCTGGGATGAGAGGGTAGTCCTATGATGAGAGATTGTGTAGAATGGGCCTATACTCTCTGGAGTTTAGAAGACTGAGAGGTGATCTCATTGAAACATACAAGATTCTGAAGGAGATTGACAGGGTAACTGCTGAGAGGTTGTTTCCCCTGGCTGGAGTCTAGAATTAGGGGCAAGGTCTCAGGATAAGGGGTAGGCCATTTAAGACTGAACTGAGGAGGAATTTCTTCACAGAGGGTTGTGAATCTTTGGAATTCTCTGCCTCAGAGGACTGTGAATGCTGAGTCTTTGAGTATATTCAAGGCTGAGATAGATAGATTTTTGGACTCATGGGGAATCAAGGGATATGGGGATAGGGCGGGAAGGAGGAGTTGAGGTTGATGATCAGCCATGATCTTATTGAATGGCGGAGCAGACTCGAGGGGCCGTATAGTCTACTCCTGCTCTTATTTCTTATGTTCTTATGTTATTACTTCTCCTACCTTCAATTAAGCGAGGAGCAGTGTATTAGGAGGCTCCGCTTCACCAAAGAGGTGGTCACAGAACTCTGCCATCTCCTGCAACCAGACCTCCAGCCTCAGACCAGGGCAACCACAGCTCTCCCAGTGGCAGTCAGGGTCACCGTGGCCCTCAATTTTTTCACCACCAGATTCTTCCAATCTACAGTAGGAGTCAAAGCTAACATCTCACAGTTTGCCATCCATCGATGCATTCGGGAGCTCACTGAGGCTCTCTACAGCAGGAGAAGGGATTACATTGGCTTCCCAATCACCAGAGGGAAGCAGGACAAGTGTGCATGTGGCTTTGCCAGGATAGCAGGCTTCCCCATGGTGCAGAGCACCATCGACTGCACCCACGTGGCTTTGCATAACAATCCAGCCACCACGTCAAGCTCGAGGGTGGCTGCTCGGAGCCAAGGGCTATTCGCTCTGCACTTGGCTCATGACTCCTCTCCGCAACCCCAACACTTGTGCCCAGCACTCATATAATGAGAGCCATGCTGCCACCAGGAACATCATTGAACAGACCATCGGCCTACTGAAGCAACGGTTCCGCTGCCTTGACTGCTCGGGAGGAGCCATCCCGTGCTCGCTGGAGCGGATGTCCCATTTCGTGATGGTCTGCTGCATGCTTCACAACTTGGCCATCATGAGGGAGCAGCCCTTGCCAACAGGGATTGTTGGACCACCTCAGGAGGACGACGAGGAAGAGGAAGATGAGTAAGAGGAGGACGAGGAGGAGGAGGAACAGAAGGGAGACAGGAGGCAGCAAAGCAATTGGCCTTCTGGAAGGGCTGTCTGTGACCGGCTCATCAGACTCCAATTCGCATGAATGAAACTCCAGATTCCCGCAACTCACCACATCCCCATCATACAATCCCTGTCTCAGCGTACTCCTGGGCACAAAGCTGAAATGAGAGAGACCAGAAAATATTCCAAACACAATTCATAAATTTATCTATAAACAATCACACATATCACTTGAATTCTAATAACTAATGACCCTTGTACCTGCCATAGTTAAATAGCTGTCATTGTGTGCAAGGTGTGAGATGTGGCTGTGAGTGTTGCTAAGTAGAGATTGTTGGTGGGTGAGTGCTGGGGCTGTGGTGCATTGAGCAGTGTGTGACGCTTATGGTATGTAGCATTTGTTGAAGCCTTCACTCACCCTGACCACCCGTGTGAGGTCATTAAACTTCTTCCTGCACTGGGTGTGGGTGCTGGGGAGCACAATGCTGCCTGTGACCTGGTGTGCCACCTCCCTCCACATAGTCTGGCAGACTTGTGGCGAGGGCCTCCTGCCAGTTGGCAGGTACAGGACAAGCTGCCTTCTCTCCATTGCTGAAACCAGTGCTTCCAAAGCTTCATCGGAAAACCTCAGGGCTCTCTCCTGGGGCGGTGATCTGCCATCAGGATTTGTAATTAAGTGCTCCTTCTCTTTGTCCTTCTTATGGTTGTTGAGGCAGCTGCACACCCAACAATGCTGAGAATGAGGTGCTGCAGCATCAAAGAACCTCCCCTTTAAGTAGTGAAAAAAGCCTGTGGCAATCATTACTTGCGTTTAGACTGCCCCCGATATTGGTCCAGCTTTTCAGTGTACTCTTTTGATTGGGTGCTTAAACAAATAAACTGTAACTAATAAAACTTTAAATGAACCTTAACAACTTAAATTAAAATTGTGATGATGCACTCTATTCCCGCGGCGCCCACCAGTCGCGGAAGGCCTCAAGCGTGCCGGCGGACACCGCGTGCTCCATCTCCAGGGCCACCCGGGCGTGAACATGCAGCTTTTCAGTGTAACGCCAGTGAGCTTGGGTTTTTAGACGAGAATCATGACTACAATCATTTTAATGAGGAGTGAAGACGAATTTTGCGTGCATCCTAGACAATTTTCAGGTGGCGCTAATTAACCATTTTTAGTCTAAACACTGCCCATTTCTTGGCTATAATGAATTTCTAGCCCTAAATGTTTTACTGAGAAGAAAGGCATCAAAGGCGGAGGAGAGCGAATGGTTGAGTAGATCGACAGCTGAAGAAGCATCATGGCAAATGGAGAGTCAAATGCTAGGCAGTTGGCAGCTTGAAGGAACAATTGTAAGTGACTTGGAGGAGATGTTTTTCCATTGATCAATGGAAAGGCAAATCAGGCATTTTCTATAACGGGCACCCATCCTGAAAAGCATGTTATAAAAGGAAAATGATCTCCACTACATCTTAGTAAGTATTAAAATAACTTGGAACTATCTATGTGTACATAGTAATTTGGCATTTTAATAATGTATAAGGGTTCTGCTATCATTAATATTTTGTATGTTTTTTTTCAAATCCTTCCTATTCTTAATACAGTACTTTAAAAATCTCTGTGACAGCTCCAGATCATGTAAAGGCAGGTGGTTATAAACAGATTGTTTTCAGATTAAATAGTACTCCTTAGAAAAATACCAAGCAATATTTTCATAATCAGGCTTGTACTTGGGTAGATTTGCAAGCAGTACAATTGTTACATGATACAGGAACAAATGCTTTGATCAGGAAAACTGCTAACTAACCCCCCAAAAACACTACACATTTGCTCTCTGGATAAACTGCTGATATTTACCAAACTGTACAGAAGAGAAACTGAGCATCTTATTAATTATTAAAATAATTTGTAAATGTATGTTACCTACATGTTTTCTTTTCAAATCCAACAGTGCAGACTGTTGCATTTGTAAATTTAAATGAAGTCACTTGCTCTGTCACTCCTGATTATGCTGTCCCCAGAACAAGACGCTTACTTGAAGGGAAAATTGGAATATAGCTATTTTTCACTCTGTAATTTTTGTAGATAAGAAGTTGCACCATGCTTTTTTCATTGGGGTTCTCCTTTGTGTTTCAATTAATGAAAATATAATTTATACAAATGAGACTGATGTACTTTTGAATTTCCATCAAGTTAACACATAGTTGACGAGTTTACTTCTGCTGGGGACTGCCAACCAGTTTATTCATCAGTCGGCATCTTCCTCTGGTTTGATATGACGAACCCGTCAAAGATTTCCATGCCAACCTTCCCTTCTTTACCATGTAATTAACCGATAAACTGGACATTGGATCCAGATTTTAGCCAATTATATGACTATTTTTTCCAGCATAATTCCCAGCTCCAAGATGGACAGAGGAGGCAGGGATGCAAAAGAATAATGGTTAGTTAAAGATTTTAATCCTAACAGAAATAGGGGAAAACATTGCACTCTTTTGTACTTGTGTGAACATGCAAAAACAGAACAGCAATTTAATGGTTTGTATTTTTTTTTATTCATTGATAGGATGTGGGCGTCGCTGGCTGGCTGGGCCTGCATTTAGTGCCCATCCCTAATTGCCCTTGAGCAGATGGTGGTTAGCCGCTTTCTTGACCCGCTGCAGTCCATATGGTGTAGGTACACCCACAATGTTGTTAGGAAGGGAGTTCCAGAATTTTGGCCCAGCGACAGTGAAGGAACGGCGATACAGGTCCAAGTCTGGATGGTGTGTGGCTTGGAGGGGAACTTGTAGGTGGTGATGTTCCCATGCGTCTGCTGCCCTTGTCCTTCTAAGTGGTAGAGGTCGCGGGTTTGGAAGGTGCTGTTGAAGGAGCTTTGGCGAGTTGCTGCAGTGCATCTTGTAGATGGTACACACTGCAGCCACAGTGCGCCGGTGGTGGAGGGAGTGAATGTTGAAGGTGGTGGATGGAGTGCCAATCAAGCGGGCTGCTTTATCCTGAATGGTGTCGCGCTTCTTGAGTGTTGTTGGAGCTGCACTCATCCAGGCAAGTGGAGAGTATTCCATCACACTCCTGACTTGTGCCTTGTAGATGGTGGAAAGGCTTTGGGGAGTCAGGAGGTGAGACACTCGTCGCAGAATTCCCAGCCTCTGGCCTGCTCTTGTAGCCACAGTATTTATATGGCTGGTCCAGTTCAGTTTCTTATCAATGGTAACCCCCAGGATGTTGATAGTGGGGGATTCAGCGATGGTAATGCCATTGAATGTCAAGGGGAGATGGTTAGAGTCTCGCTTGTTGGAGATGGTCATTGCCTGGCACTTGTGTGGTGCAAATGTTACTTGCCACTTGTCAGCCCAAGTCTGAATGTTGTCCAGATCTTGCTGCATATGGACACGGACTGCGTCAGTATCTGACGAGTCTCGAATGGTGCTGAACAGTGTGCAATCATCAGTGAACATCCCCACTTCTGACCTTATGATGGAGGGAAGGTCATTGATGAAACAGCTGAAGATGGTTGGGCCTAATACACTGCCCTGAGGAACTCCTGCAGTGATGTCATGTGATTAATGGTTTGATAATACACAAGAATGAACAATCCGTATCATTGCTTGTTCAATAAATCCTTGAAATGCTCAATTTTCAACCATGCAAATACTGTGGCCTAGAAATTCACTATGGCCCCGCCAGCTGGCTAGCGCCCAAAAGTTAGCGCTGGGCGGGAAGCCTATAGCGATCGTCAGATATTCATTGTTAGCGCCCCAATTCGGAAGCGGGCGCTATACCAGGGTGTGCCCGCCTCCGCTTGGTGCGCTGACACTGAATATCAGCGATCTTGGCGCCGCTGCGCCAGGCGCTGCGCAGCGGCAGGCTGCGGTACTGCAGGCCTCCTCCTTCTCTTAAGGGGGAGCTGCCTGCAACGGGGAGATTGCCGCTGGATAGTGCCGGCAAATGAGCCCGGCACCACGGAGAAGTGCCGGGCTCGCGGAAAGCAGCCGGCAATGCCGCGGGGGGGGTGGTGGAGGAGGCCGGGGAAGGAGGTGCGGGCAGGCGGCCGCCGCAAAAGCGGCCGGCCGCACCTTCCGCTTTAAAGCGCCCCACTAAGGCAGCAGGACGGCCCCGTTTTCTGGTCGCTGTTTGCGGCCGCTTCGGAGGAGGCGGCCGCAACTAAATATGGGGATCGGCGCGGATTCGGGGCGGAACCGGGGCACTGCGCACACCGATGACGTCATCGGTGCCGGCGCAGCGCTAACGGCTACCGCCGCCAATACCGCTGCGCTGAATATCTGCGCAAACTCATTTTTGGCGCAAAATCACCCTTTAGGCGTTAACTGGGCGCAAAGCTGGCAGCGCCTTAATGAATTTCTAGGCCTGTGTGTCTTTTTTTCCCTACTGTTCTCGCCTCTCCTGAAGGGACTGACTCCAGCTGGGATATGGTTCCACGGGTCCTGGCAAGGCTCTGGTTTCTCATCCTAGTAACCAATTCTCATGTGTCAGTCACATGGCACAGACCATGGGGGAAAAATTGGGTTGCTTTACGCCTCCCATTAACGCCGCCTGGGCACGACGCCGCTAATGCCTCCCGCGAAATTCAGTGGGAGGTTAGCGGCGGCGGTAGCCGGTAGCGCCCCGCGACTCTGCGCCTCCGATGATGACGTCATCACTGTGCACAGCGCCCCGCTCGCGCCCCGGCCTCAAACTTCGGTCGTGCCCCCTGACCTACCGCCAGATGATATGTCCGACAGTGTCAGGGTGGTGTTTTTGTGGCCGCGGCGGTGCAAATTAAAGGGCAGGTGCCAGGCAGCCATCTTTATTTTGGGCGGCCTGCCAGCACCTGCCCCTTTCCGCTTCTTCATGCAGGGTGCCGGCTGCGATCAGTCAGCCTGGCACTCCTCTTGAGTGCCGGGCTGTTTTCCCGGCACCCTGCTCCCCGGTGGTCCAGCAGGGCCCCGGTGTGCACTTCGCCAGGCCCCTCCCCTTTAATCAGGGGAGGGAGGCCTGCAATACCGTGGTGCTACGTGCCGACGCGCTTAGCGCCGCGATATTGAATGGTAATGCCCCAGGAAGAAGGGGGAGTGCTTCCAGTGGCGCCCTGCCTCCTGCTTGGGGAACTACCATTCAATTAACGGCGCGGTGCGCTAACTTTTTCAGGGCGAAATGTAGTGTTCTGAAAAAGTTAGCCCCCCGCGCCATAAATTGAATGGTAGGGCCCCAAGCATGAGGCGGGGTGAAGTTAGCACCCCAAAGTGGGCGCCACCGAATGTTTCCCCCCACGTGTTTAATGTTTTCCATTAGCAATCAGGCCTACTTACAAGACAACACAGGTGGAGAAGTCTCTAGGTCGCAGATCAGCCATGTATACAGTTTTGGTGTCCATACTTAAGAAAAGACATACTTGCTCTCGAGCCAGTACAAAGAAGGTTCACTCGGTTAATCCCAGGGATGAGGGGGTGGTCATATGAGGAGAGGTTGAGTAGATTGGGACTCTACTCATTGGAGTTCAGAAGAATGAGAGGCGATCTTATTGAAACATATAAGATTGTGAAGGGGCTTGATCGGGTGGATGCGGTGAGGATGTTCCCAATGATCATGGCCCTGTGGGTAGTGGAGCGGGCCCAGGGGCCGTGTAGCCTGGTTCTGCTCCTACTTCTTGTGTTCTAATTCTGTGTTAGATTTCAGGAGATGGTTTTATTCCTGTTCCTGGCTGGGGTGGAGATCGCCTTTACAGAAGGTAAGTACTGTAGAAAATATAGGGACAGAGTGATCTCCTGGACGAGTTTCGATCGCCTAGATGGGTCGGAGAGGAATTTCCCAGATTTTTTCTCCCAAATTGGCCATTGGGTTTTTTATCTGTTTTTTCGCCTCTCCCGGGAGATCAAATGGGTTCGAGTGGGATGGAGAGTGATAGAAGATTTGAGGTTGGGATCAGATCAGCCATGATCTTATTGAATGGTGGAGCAGGCTCGAGGGGCCGATTTGCCTACTCTTGCTCCTATTTCTTATGTTCTTATGAATGGCGCAACCGGCTCGCGGGGCTAAATGACCTACCCCTGTTCCTATGTTCCTATATGCTGGACATCTGCTCTGCGACTGTGCTGCATACTGATGCTAACAAACATAGTTTGAGTGGATAACCTATGTCTCCTAGGTACCAACCTGCCAATGGATTTTCTCTTTTGAAACAAGTTTGCTCCAAAATGAAATCTCATGAGTACATAAACCAAGCTTTAGCATGCATCATTCCTTTCAGAGCCTTTTTTCTATTGCATGATTTGCAGTTTGTGTGCAGTTAAAGATAATGGCCTAGAAATTAAATATAGACATGAAATGGACAGTGGTCTAGGTAGCATGCAAAATTGGTGCTCACTCCTCATTAACATGATTATAGTCATGATTTCAGCACTAAAACTGCTGCTCATTGGCTTAACGCTCAACAGGTGGACCAATATCAGGTCCAGTTTAATTCATAGTCATGTGTGGCACAGGCTTTTTCCACTACTTAAAGGGGAGGTGCATTGATGCTACAGCACTTCATTGGCAAGAGGCCAAAGCTCTGAAGGCACTTGTAGTGGCTGTGGAGAGGAGGTGGGCTGTACTCTACCCCAAAGTGGCAGGAAGCCTTCGCCATATTCATCCTGTACCATATGGCAGGAGCTGGAGGACCATGTAATGGTGAGCACTGTGGTGCCATGGTCCGCCATCCAGTACAAAAATTTGTTTAATGACTTCATATGAGTGCTCAAGGTAAGTGAATGCTTCAGCAAATGCCACATACCGCCATCTGCACTACAAGCCTCGCACACTGCTCAATGCACCACACCTCCATCACTCACCTACCAACAATCTCTACCTATCACACCTCACAATAATGGCTTCTCTTCACCCTCACAGCCTTACCACTGCAACACTCGCACCCACTTCTCACACCTTGCACACACTGATAGCTATTCAACTATGGCAGACACATCACCCAAACGCATTGCACTACACTCACTCGCACACTTCTCTTCCTCTTGCAGACCAAGCTGGCGCATAATCACGGGGAGCAGCAACAGACAGGCGGGGCCCAGGCTGAAATGCAGGACTTCAGCCAGCTCGAGGAGCAAGTTCTCCAGCTAATTGGTGGCGAGGTTGAACCTCTTGGGGACAACAACGGTGTGTTCATTCCTAATCCTTCTCACATCCCACCTCCTCCTGATACCATGTTCTTTTCTCACTTTCAAGCTACTCATGCTGTATGCATGCATATCTGGTTCCCCCCCTGCCATCTCCCCTCACCATAACCCAACTCTTGTGCTTTTCTGCTTTCAGATAATCAACAAGCACCTGAGCAGCCTGTCCCCGAGGGCATCGAAGAGAACGAGGGGGCTTGGTGGGGAGGGAGAAGAAGAAGACACCGCGTCACTGCACCTGTCACTTGCAGACACCAGCTCAGAAACTGGCACTACGCGTACTTTAGAGGCTAGTGTAGTAGCGGGATCTGCACTGGGCACTGGGCACAAGTGGGCTGCAGCAAGGGGGCCAGCTCCCCTGAGGGCGAGTTTGCGTGCGAGTTCTGCTGCACAGGACTCAGCTGAGGACTTCGATGGGGCAGCCTTCAGAAGAAGGGTGATGGGCATGCACACCGAATTGATGGGTGCAATGGCAAGCCTGCCAGAGAGCATCTCGACAATGCCGAGGAGCGTGGAGGAGTCGGCCTCCAACATTGCATAGGCCTCTGTGCAGAGCATGGGGCCCAGGATTGCCAGTCTGGAAATGATGGTACAACTCCCAAAGAGACCGTGGCCACCCAGACATGATGGTGCGCATGATGTCGCAGCTTCCACTGCAGCACAAGCGGAAGCGACCCAGCATCTTAGTGCTGCAGCGGAAGCTCAGACTGCTCTTGTGCAGTCTCTGCTTGGTGCCATCGAAACTCAGACTGCTGTCTTGCAATTTCAGCTTGAAGCCACCCAAGCTCAGACTGCTGCCATCGTAGTTGGGCATACCAGTGTTGACCGGGGCTTGCAGTGTGTTGCAGCAGGCCAGCTATCTTTGCTCCAACAGATTGTTAGGAATACTGAGGCACTGCCTGGGGAGGGGGGGAACCTCCTGTGTCCTCTCAAGATGACAGTATTCCTGTTCCCACATCTGCCACTCTGCCATTGCCCTTGCCACTGTCTGTTAGCCAGCCAGCCCAGACTGTTGCCGCCCAAGCCAAGGTGGTACAGTCTACAGCTGGACCTTCTAGGGCCACAGCTGCTCAAAGTCATCCTGCAAGGCCATCTGAAGTCTCCCGCACGGAAACTCAGCAGCCTTCCACTAGCCATGCTGCAGCCACTGGGGGAGCACTTCATAAGAGCACTGGATTAGGAAAAGGCACACGAACAACAGGCACTAAGGGATTGCATAAGCGTGATTTGTTAATATTTTTCCAGTAAATATGTCTTCACTGATTTCTGTTAAATTTATTAATTTTGTTTGGACTCTTTTGTGGTGTCTCTCATTTCAGCTTTGTGCCCAGGAGGACTGTGGTGATTATTCTTGTTTTATAAGAAGCATTGTAATTGGTTGCCTGTTTTCTTGCCTTGAGATATATGCTGTAAACCTATTGGTTAGTTGATGTCATGTGACCTGTGGTGGCCATCTTAAATTCAGTTCTCCACAGTCTGGTTGAGACTGGGAGCTTAAGATGTACTGCTGGTTTTTAAGGTTAATAAAGCCTAGCTTTTGAAAGGCAATCTACTCTTCATCTCAATTTATTAACCTTGAACTATAATGGAACGATATCTTCGACCGGAACGATTTAATGCTGGCCCTAATTCTGCAGGAGTGGATGATCAATGGAAACATTGGTATCGTACATTTAAAAACTTTTTGGGTGTGTTGGATCAGCAATCTCTAAAGTTGGATATACTAATCAACTACATTGCTCCGGATGTGTACAAATATATTTTGGACTGTGAAACTTATGAATTGGCTATTGCTACATTGGAATTTTTTTTTGTTAAACCCAAAAATGAGGTATTTGCACGTCACCTTTTATCTGCCCGTAGGCAGCAGGCGGGAGAATCCTTGGATGCTTATTTGCAGGCACTCCGGCGCCTTGGTGCTGACTGTAATTATAGGGCCGTGTCTGCAGAAGAATATAAGGAAGAGTCGGTATGGGATGCATTTATTAATGGATTACTGTCCAGATCAATTCGTCAGCGGTTGTTAGAAAATAAGACCTTGGATCTTAAGAGTGCTTTTGAGCAAGCCTCTACATTGGATTTGGCTCAGAGAAGTTCAGATTCTTATGCTCCTTTTGATCGGCCTGCGACCGTGGTTTCGGCAGTTCCGGATGGAAGGGAATTATGTGGATTTAATAGGAGTGGTTTACCAGATTCCGAAACAGTTTCTACTTTGGCAGCTGTTGCCTCTAGGGTTCAGAAGTGTTATTTCTGCGGAACGCCCGGCACCCTCGTCTGAAGTGCCCTGCCCGGGAGGCTGTGTGTAGTAAATGTGGCAAGGGAGGTCATTACGCACGTGTTTGTAAATTGGTTGCCTCCTCTGCGACCATTCAGCCTTTAGATAGGGCATTTATTGCATCAGTTTCTGCCGCCTTTTCCCATGGCCTAAACAAAGCTATAGTTATGGCCCAAGTCAATGGGTTAGAAGTGAAGGCCCTTATAGATACGGGCAGTACTGAGAGCTTTATAAGTCTTCAGTTTGTGAGGGAGAAGCGTTTGAAAATTTCGCCTGTTTCCTATCAGGTGTGTATGGCTCAGACGACTCTCACCTCACAAGTAGCTGGTTGTTGCCTTGTGAAATTAATTCTCTTAGGTAATACGTATACTGATATACGCCTATTTGTTCTGCCTAATCTCTGTGCGGATATTTTGATTGGTCATGATGTGCTTCAATTACATGAGTCCCTCAGTCTTTCTTTCGGAGGAACTAAGCCACCTTTGTCTATTTGTGGATCAACTTTTTTATCCATTTCTCCATTATCATCTTTTACTAATTTGATGTCGGACTGTAAGCCAATTGTTACTAAGTTAAGAAGGTATAGCAGTCAGGATAAAGAATTTATTAATCTTCATAATGCTTTGTGCCATCCTGGTGTTACGAGGATGATACACTTCGTACGCAGTAAGAATTTGCCCTTTTCAGTTGAAGACGTCAAGCGGATGACTTCGTTATGCTGTGTTTGTGCCCGGTGTAAACCGAATTTCTCTAAGCTTCAACGAGCTCATCTTATAAAGGCTACTTTTCCCTTTGAACGCCTGAGCATTGATTTTAAGGGGCCCCTTCTTTCAACGACTCAGAATCGATATATATTTACTGTTGTGGATGAGTTTTCAAGGTTTCCTTTTGCTTTTCCTTGTACAGATGTATCAGCTGCTACAGTTATTAAATGTCTGACTCAACTTTTTGTCATCTTTGGGATGCCTGCGTATATCCATTCGGATCAGGGAAGTTCTTTTATGTCTTCCCAGTTGAAGGAATACCTCTAGAGTCGGGGAATTTCTATTAGCAGAACTACCCCGTATAATCTCCAGGGTAATGGACAGTGCGAACAATACAATGGGGTGATCTGGAAGGCAGTTATGTTGGCTTTGACATCTCGGAACCTTGAGAATGCACAGTGGGAAATGGTATTGCCTGATGCCCTGCATTCCATTAGATCATTGCTTTCAACGGCTACTAATGTGACTCCCCATGAAAGACTCTTCAACTATCCGCGGAGATCCACTACGGGATATTCGGTACCTTCATGGCTTACTATGCAGGGACCTGTGCTGCTCCGACACCATGTTAGACTGTCAAAGTATGATCCTTTAGTGGAGGAGGTGGAGCTATTGGAGGCAAATCCCCAATATGCTCACATTCGATTCCAAGATGGGAAAGCAAGTACGGTTTCAGTTAAAGACTTAGCTCCTTGTGGTGGCCAGCCCTCTTCTGAGGATATTAACAATAGCCATAATTTAGATAATGTTGATGTCGTCACAGATACTACGAATATTTCCAATCCTATTGCAGACACTTACAATTCTCTTAGTCTGCCCTCGATGGATGTTTATGACTCTCCCAGTTTACCTTCTAATGGGACTTCCAATTCAGAAACCGTTGATAATCAGGATATTGATAGCCTCCCTGCAGAAGATATTTCTGCGTCTCCTGGTGTGGGAGGGCAAGGAACTTTATCAAGGTTAAGAAGGTCGACACGAACAAGATATCCGGTTGACCGATTAAAAAATGGACTTTTAAAATAATTTGATAGTAAAATTTTAAAATTGTTGAAATATTATACATGTATTGTTTTAGTCATAAATAACTAATTGTAAATTGTAAGGGCTACCTGGGTTGAAGTATATTTTAAAAGGAGGGGTGAATGTGGTGATTATTCTTGTTTTATAAGAAGCATTGTAATTGGTTGCCTGTTTTCCTGCCTTGAGATATATGCTGTAAACCTATTGGTTAGTTGATGTCATGTGACCTGTGGTGGCCATCTTAAATTCAGTTCTCCACAGTCTGGTTGAGACTGGGAGCTTAAGATGTACTGCTGGTTTTTAAGGTTAATAAAGCCTAGCTTTTGAAAGGCAATCTACTCTTCACCTCAAGGACGCTGTGATATTCTGTGAGCCATGTTAAGTCTGTGTGTTATAGTGAGAATTACTACACAGACCACAAGAGTAAATTCAACAGGTCTTTACTGGTTGGAGGTCAGGACTATACTGAATACA
Organism: Somniosus microcephalus; assembly: GCF_052327205.1. Taxonomy (NCBI): domain Eukaryota; kingdom Metazoa; phylum Chordata; class Chondrichthyes; order Squaliformes; family Somniosidae; genus Somniosus; species Somniosus microcephalus. The sequence continues at coordinate 291,945,513 of NC_140989.1, forward strand.
ATATTATTACACTGTGCTTATATACCGGTGTGGTCACCACCGGTATTACTTATACAGCAGCCAAAGAAAGTAGTACCTTTCTTAAGGTGGACCAGGCTTAAGTTCTCTTAAGGTGGAACAGGTTACATACACCACAAGTCAGGGATAGTATGATGGGGCAACAGGGATCTGGGGATTTATTCATTGGAATCTGAGTCTGATGAGCAGTTCACGGACAGCCCATCCAGAAGGACGAATGGCTGCCTGCCTTCTCCCTCCCTCCCTCTTGCTTATCATCATCCTTCGCCTCCTCTCCCTCGTCCTTCTCCTGAGGTGGTGTCGCAATCCCTGGTGGCAAGGGCTGCGCCCTTGTGATGGCCAAGTTGTGAAGCATGCAGCAGACCATCACGAAATGGGACACCCACTCCACTGAGTACTGGAGGGCTCCTCCCAAGCGGTCAAGACAGCAGAACTGTTGCTTTAGTAGCCCAATGGTCTGCTCGATGTTCCTGGTGGAAGCATGGTTCTCATTATACGGGTGCTGGGCACGAGTGGTAGGGTTGCGGAGAGGAATCACGAGTCAGATGGAGAGTAGATAGCTCTTGTCTCTGAGTAGCCACCCTCAAGTTTGATATTGTGGCCAGGATAGCAGGCATTGACATTGAGGAATCGCTGGGCGTGGTCCCACACCACCTGCACATTAAGTGAATGGTAGCCTTGCAGTTACGGAGGTGGACTCCTCCATGCTCCTTGACATTGCCAAGAGGCTCCCTGGCAGGCTTTCCATTACACCTAACAATTTAGTGTGCATGCCCATCTTCCTTTTTCTGAAGGTTGCCCCATCGAGGTCCTCATCTGATTAATGATAAATAATTACACTGCACTACCTCATAGACCTCTCATTGTGTTAGTCCTCAGAGTTATTTAATGTCCAACTGCTGGGAAATACACAGCCCATTACTTATCCCAACCTCAGCTTGAGAAACTCGGAACTTTCATACTGTGTTGTGTGCATCTGCAGGGTTTTTTGTTTTTACCTAAAGTGCTGAAATGTTTCCTTTAGAGAGAGCATTTGATGCTTTAGGCCCTGTGTAGAGGAAGAAGCTGCACAGTGAATGAACGCTTTTTCCTTTGACTTGTACTGCTTGCTCCCTCACAAGCTCTTGACCATGTCTCTGTGTGTATCTTTGTTTAGCAACTCTGCATCTTGCCCTCTGGCTCACTAACTTTCTGTGGCAAGTTTAATGTGCAACTGCAGCAACTTCATGAAAATGCCATTTTTACAAACCGAACGGTACAGCGGCACATATCAGCCAGCAACTTGTGGTGCTTTGTAATTCATGGAGTATCTTTTCCTCGCTGCAAGTTTTTGGCTGATTTACACGTTAATATCGGCATGCGTCATTTAGATGCCGTTATTTTTTTCAGCAAAATCTGGCCCATTTTGTTTTGTACATTTTCAGTTCAGAAAATGCTGTGTATAGCATACTGAGTGCATGTAACCGTCTTATTGGGAAGGACACAGAACATTGCGGGGGTTATTTTGGCCAAAGGGTGAAAACAGGCGCAAAATGGCTGCTGTGCTAATAAGACATGCTTGTCTGGATTTAGCACACAATTTTGGTCCTAATTGCTGATTACCATAATTTGAACTTTCCTGGAGGTGCTGAACCAGATACCTGCAGGTTTAGCACTCAAGTGCTGATCAGACGCAATTTTCGTGGAGCAGTATATGTGGGCTCCTCTCACCTACTTACACTGAAGGTGTGGAATGCGCTGGCTGTCACACAGCGGCACGTTGCAGGATGGCTCAGACTGAGAGAGAGGGTGCACAGGTTCTCGGACGTGGCACTGGAGGTCCTGGTGGAGGAGGTCCAGAGGAGGAGGAGGAATGTCGCCACCTCTCCCTCCTGTCCCTCTCCTGCAGCAGCTGGTGCTGCTTTGCCTGGCCTCCCGTCCTCCTCCCATTCCTCCTGCAGACCAAGGGAGAACTCTAGCAAGATACCCATGACCAAGCACTTCGTTTCTCCTCGTGATTCCTATAAGGTGGAGCAGCACAGCACTTACTCTTTTTAGGTGAAGTCCTCAGAGAATTTGCAGATTAAATGTTGCTAGAATTGTTATGTCCGTGTATCTTAATGTTGTGTCCTTCAATAATCCGACAACAGACTGCAGGGAACGATTCAACAGGTGTTTACTGAATGAGGGTTACTCTAGAACTAACTGTACAGATCACTACTCAGGGCTTATATACAGGTGTGGTCACTGCCGGTACTACAGTATACAGGAGCTGTAAAAAGTAGTTCTTCCCCCTTAAAGGTACATACACTACAATTCCTCCCCATTTAGATTAACAGTACCATAACATTCATTTAACAATTAACACTTTTAACATGCAACATTAACTGAAAATAGTCCATTTATAAATTCAGTCTTTGGGGCGGCTTCCTGATCCTTTCTGGATAGCGCCTTTCCTGAGTGTCTTGCTCTTGGTGTGGAGGTGATTCTGGCCCCCTGTCGTCGGTTGGTTCATCAGCTTCCGATGCTACAGTTTCTGGGGTAGATGCTACCTGTATGTCGAGTTCATCACCAGGTACGCGAGACATGGGGTTGACTCGTTCCTGTGACTCTAGGATCTGGTCGACATGGCGTCTCACAATGTTCTCCCCAACATCCACTGTGTACATTAGTGGCCCCTGCCGTGTGCATATCGTTCCTGGTTGCCATTTCTCTGTTCGGTAGTCGCGGGCCAAGACTGGTTGCCCTCCATTGAAGCTCCTTGTCGGCTTCTCATTGATGTGCTGGAATTGCTTATTCTCAACATCTCTTCGTACATTTGGTCTGAGCAAATCCAGACGAGATCTCAACCTTCGGTTAAAGAACATTATGGCCGGGGTCTGGTTGGTGACTGCATGTGTCGCATTTCTGTAGGCTAACAGGAAATTGTCCACCTTATGCTGCAGTGGAATGTCGTCATCGCACATGGCCCTTACTGCCTTTTTAAAGGTTTGTACGAATCTCTCAGCCAATCCATTTGTGGCTGGATGATACGGGGCGGATGTGTAATGCCTTACCCCATTCCTTTTCATAAATTTCCGAAACTCTTCGGACACAAACTGTGGTCCGTTATCAGAGCAAATCTGCTCTGGCAAGCCGTTCCTGGCAAATATGGTCCGTAGGACTGCAATCGTTTTCTCTGTGGTGGAGGAGGACATTTTGATCACCTCAGGCCATTTCGAGTGCGCATCCATGGCTATTAAAAACATTGAGTCCATGAATGGACCAGCAAAATCAATATGCACCCGTTGCCATGGAGAGGAGGGCCACTCCCATGGGTGTAGAGGGGCATGTGGTGGTGCATTTTGGACCTTCTGGCATCCTGAGCAGCTCTTTGTCAGGTCCTCGATTTGCTGATCGATCCCCGGCCACCACCCATAAGCCCTAGCAAGGCTTTTCATTTTCACCCCTCCCAGATGGCCTTCGTAAAGCTCATTGAGAACTCTCTCCCTTAACTTGGGTGGAATTACCACTCGGGATCCACACATCAAGGTCCCCTGGCATACTGACAGCTGTTCTCTTCTGGATGAGAATGCTGGCAACAGTGAGTCGCCATGTGTTGGCCATCCCTTCATCGTCAAGTCATATACCCGCGATAGCGTCGGGTCATTTCGGGTCTCCTTCTTTATATCCGCGTTAGTTACTGGCAAGCGGTCAATTATAGTCGAATAAAATATTTCGACAGGGTCCACTGCTGGTGCTTCCTCCGCAGTAGGCAGTGGCAGGCGTGATAGCCCATCAGCGTTTCCATGCTGTTTCATGCCCTTATACTCTATTTCATATTGGTTCGCCCCTAGAAAAAGGGACCATCTTTGTAGCCGTTGCACAGTCATCACCGGAACGCCCTTCTTTGGATTAAAGATGGAGACAAGTGGTTGGTGGTCAGTCAGCAAGGTGAACTTCTGCCCGTGCAGATAGTGGTTGAACTTTTTCACTCCCCGCACTAGGCTGAGGGCCTCCCTGTCAATCTGGGCATAGATATGCTCGGCTGAGGTTAGTGACCGAGATGCAAAGGCTACTGGCTTCTCCGAGCCGTCCGGGAATTTGTGCGACAGCACCGCTCCAATACCATAGGGTGATGCATCACATGCCAACCGAATTGGTAGTGCTGGGTTGAAATGAGCCAACACCTCTTTTGATGTGATCAATTCTTTGCACTTCTGGAAAGCTCGTTTACATTTGTCATTCCACTTCCATGGTACCCCCGTTTGCAGTAGGGTGTTCAGTGGGTGTAGTACTTATGGTAGTAATTGACCAGCCCGAGGAACGACCTCAGTTGTGACACATTTTCCGGTGCTGGAGCCTTGACTACTGCCTCAATCTTTTCAGGGGACTTATGTAACCCCTCTTTATCAATAACATGGCCACAATACGAGATCTGCTTCTGGAAAAACTCGCATTTGTGGCGATTAGCTCGGAGCCCATATTCCTTCAATCTAGCGAGCACCTGCTCCAGGTTGGCGGGGTGATCACTGTCATTTTTGCCCGTGACCAGGATGTCGTCCAAATAACACTGGGTCCCTGGAATCCCTTGCAGGACTTGATCCATTGCCCTTTGCCAAATAGCCGGAGCTGATGCTACCCCGAACACCAGCCGGTTGTATTGGTAGAGACCTTTATGAATGTTGATCGTGAGGTACTGTTTCGAGGCTTCTTCTACCTCCATTTGCAGGTACGCCTGGGCCAGATCAATCTTAGTGAAGCGTTTTCCTCCAGATAGCGAGGCGAAAATATCTTCAATCCGCGGAAGCGGATATTGTACCGTGTGAAGGACTGGGTTCACTGTCACCTTAAAGTCCCCACCGAGGCGAACCTTCTTTGGTTCCCCAGGCGTATTACTCAACGACCTCTTCATTACAGGAACGATGGGTGTAGCCCACTCGCTCCAGTCCACTTTGGACAGTACTCCAGAACGTTCCAAACCTTCCAGCTCTGCTTCGACGGCTGGGCGGATCGCATAAGGTCTGGCCTTAAAAAAAAAAAACTTTGGGCTTGCATTTTCCTCTATTTTGATCATCGCTGTTATGCCTTTTAGTGTTCCGAGTCCCTCCTGGAACACTTATTATGCATCAGGTAGCATTTTTGACAGTCGTCCAGGTGTGACGTCGTCATCCTTTTTGGCATCTACAGTCAGTGCTTGTATGGAATGCCAATCTAGCTGTATCTTCCAGATCCATTCACGTCCTAGTTGTGGTGGTCCTCCATCTGGCAATACATATCGGTCCATTTTTGGTGTTTCCTTGCCGTTATATATAACGTTCACCCTTATTTTTCCTTTGAGGTAGACTTTTTGCCCCGTGTACGTCTTCAAGACAATCTCTGTATCTCTCAAGGGTATATGTGAGAATAGCCGCTTGTAGTCCCTTCGGCTTATGACTGTTAGGGCTGATCCTGTGTCCAATTCTATTTTCACTTGGACTCCGTCTATCTTGAGCGTGACCCAGATAGTTTGGTGATCCTCCATTTTGATTACATTGTGTAGTTTCAGACAACCCAGCTCCTTGCTTCTGGAGTCTGTATCACTTTTCTGTTCGTCTGAACTACTCTCCGTCACCTTATGTACCTTCTTGTACTTCTCCTGTGGAAATTTCTTGCTGCTGGTTTTCTTTCCCGACCTGCAGACTCTTGCTATGTGTCCTACTTTTCCACACTGTCTGCACACTTTGTCCTTGAACCAGCAATCATTATGGTCGTGTGTTGTTCTGCCGCAGCGATAGCACTTCACTGTTCCGTATGACATTTCATTTGTGCCATATTCTTGCGGTCTCCGTTGTATCTCTGCAGCGCCCCGTGCGGCTGCTTCGTGTGATACTGCCATGCTGAAAGCCTTGTCCAGCGTAAGATCCTTTTCTGATAGAAGCTGTTTCTGGGTTCCTTCACTTTGAAGCCCACACACAAAGTTGTCCCTTAAAGTATCTGCTAGTCCCGTTCCAAACTGGCAGTGTTTCGATAGCTTGCGCAGTTCCGTTAAATACTCAGCATTACTTTCATCTTTATGCTGGTTCCTTTTGTGAAACTTAAATCTTTCTGCTATCAGCAGTGGCGTGGGGTTTAAGTGGTCCTGTAGGATTGACACTATGTTTTCAAAATCCTTTTCCACTGGCTTCTCTGGGGTTACTAGGTTTCGCAGTAAGCCATACGTTTTTGCACCCATGGAATTCAACAATACCAGTGCTTTCCTGTCATCTGGCACTTCATTCGCCTTGCAGTACATTTCTATGCGTTCGACATATGTCGCCCAATCTTCGACTTCATTGTCGAACGCTGTGACACTGCCACTCTTCGGCATCCCTGGTTGTGGTTAGACTGGCTAAAAATGGCGTCTCCCGCGCTCTCCTTTCTTCGCTGTGGTTCAAAATGGCATCTCCCGCGCTTTCCTTTCTTCCCGCGCGCTCCCTTCTTCTCCGCTGTGGCTCAAAATGGCGTCTCCCGCGCTCTCCCTTCTTCCCCGCGGACGCTGCTCAGCCCTTGAACCACCGGCTGCACTCTGCGCATTTTCCTGCGCGCCCCTCTCGTTGAGGCTGCTTGGTCCTGAAAAGCAGCTGCGCCCTGTGCGCTCTACCCTCTCTCTTCTCCCATCGACGCTGCTCAGCCTTTTCCTGTGCCGTCGGTAGGCTCTAGCCGCCACTGTGCGGGAAGGGTCTGCACCATACCTGTTGCCAGCCCGTTTCGCTAGAGTCTCTGTTGGATGGTCGACGCCCGTGCTTCTGGAATCGGCCTTCTTCTGCAGAGTTGCAGGTAGGTTCGAATCGACTCGTCGCCAATGTTAAATCCGTGTATTTTGATGTTGTGTGTCCTTCAATAACTAGACAGAGACTGCAGGGGAACAATCAACAGGTGTTTACTGGATGAGGGTTACTCTATAACTTACAGTACAGATCCCTACTCAGGGTTTATATACAGGTGTGGTCACTGCCGGTACTACAGTATACAGGAGCTATAAAAAGTAGTTCTCCCCTTAAAGGTACATACACTACACTCACCAGCAAAATGCCATGCAGTATCCTTATTGAGTGCTGGCAGGGAATTTAAGTGGCAATTGTCCCTTTAACGAACATCCGGGTGGCCATTCCTAGCGCAGACTTCAACTCCCTTATCAAGATAGTGTCTTGCGCTAAACAGGGGCTAAACCGTCGTTTCAGCTCAAGGCCCCATCTTGGCCACCTCGGAATCTCTTTAGCGCCCAAATGCGCTGCTGAAAATTGCCCCCTCAATTTCTGGATAAAACAGAAATTCTGCAATACAAAGAGCCACAATGACCTTGAGACTAATCGAGACAAACATACAGCAAGACACCGGTGTAAATGTGTTAGGATGACTGAGTTTCTTTGTACAGATGCTAAATTTATTGAGGATAATAATGTATAAACTTGTACAGGCTAGAAATGAAGCATTGTTACTTCTGTCTATAGTGATTTTGAATTCGGGAGAGTCGCCTGCCTTAGATTCTGGTTACTGAACAAAAGATTTAATTTGAGTTGGTGTATGTATGTAAAGGCTGTGATTGATTAAAGAACTGTCTTCTAGTCAGAGACAAAGCTAGTTATTGAATACAGTGATCACATTTTATTAACTGTAAGCACAGTAGTAAGGGCAGTAAGTGATCTTTGTGGAAATCTATCTCATTATCTTGCTCCTCAGGGACCTTTTTAAGTAGAACACTGGAATTTAACAAAATTTAAAAAAACCTGAAAACTGAAAGGGATGGCAGTGATACCTTAGTGATGATGTTCAGTTGTCAAAGTGGAATTTGTTATGAGGGGATACTCGGCCTCTTTTAAAACAAAAGAAAAGTAAGGGATAAGAAAAGGCCATTTAGTCCTTTAAAGCCCAACCCTTGTGCAGTAAACTGCCCCATTAAAAAGAACTTGCAAACTATCACTTATCTGTCTTCCATCAAAGTATTTTTAAGATCTTGCTTTGATGCATATGGAGCTCGATAAACCTCACGACGAGGTATGTCACATTGTAGGCAAAACATAATTATACCCCTTTACTCGAGCTAATTCCTTCTATAATTATTACAGGTTATAGAACAGTTTCACTTCTGCTGAGTGGCATGGGCATAATCAGCATCCATAGTATGGAACTTTCTCACTCCACTGCAGTGCCGCGAAAGAGACTGCTGAGAAGATGGAAGTTCAACATTGGCATGCTGTTCAAGAGCATTCCAGCTTATATTAACCATTGATTGCATTTCTGCACAAAAGAATTTTGGAAGCACTGTGTCACCAGATTTCAAAATAACCAATCATCGAATGGACTTTTTATTTATTAAGTGAGGGTGTAGCACTTCTGGTTCTCCTTCCTTCAATTATACATCAACTCTAGCAACCTCATGCAATTTTGTTATGACAATAAAGGAGGCAGAAAAACCCATCAGTCCCTGTGGCTAATTTAGGTCTAGGATCCACTCAACCAAGTAAGAACACAAGAAGGAGAAAATAACAATTTTCATAGCTGCCTTTGGTCAGGCACCTTCCTCTCTTTCAAAACCATTATTAGCACATACACCTCAAAAAATCAATCTTAGACCCATCAGTCCTCCAACTAGTACTCCATCCTTAACCTCTGCTTCCTCTCTAAGGTCCTTGAATGTGTCATCACCTCCCAGCTTTGTGCCTTCTTTTCTGAAAACTTCCTGTTTGTCTTCCTACAGTCGAGCTTCTTTTCTGCACATGGCACTTAGAGCATCCTGGCAAAGTCATAAATGGAATGCTTTATGATTGTGAGTGCAGTATGTTATGCCACCTTGTTCTCTTCAGTCTCTCTGCAGCGACACTGTCAAGCAGTCTATTCTTCTCCAGCACCTCTCTGTTCTCCAAATCTATGGGACTGCTCTTGCACGGTTCCTCCCCAACCTTACCCAATGCAGCCAGCAAATTTCCAGCAACAGCACCTCTTCTTGCCCTCAAACAATCACCTCCAAAGTTCCCACAGATCTATCCATGACTCACTTTTCTTCCTCATTTACACAATGTCCCTTGGTGACATTATCCGCAGGCACAGGGTCAAGTCCTATATTTATGCTGATGACATTCTGCTCTACTTTGTCACTATTTTCTTCAACCCCACAGCCATCTCTTTGCTGTCAGATTACCTGACTAACATAATTGCCGCATTACATCCTCAGGACATCCCGAAGTGTTTTACAACCAATCGATTATGGTTGAAGTGTTATCACTGTTATGTAGGCAAATTATGGGAATGAGTCAAAATTTCCTCCAACTGAACATCAGAAAGATCAAAGCCATTGTTTTCAGCCCATGCAATAAACTCCACTCCCTTGCCATTGATTCCATTCCCTTCTCTAGCCACCAACATAGGCTGATCACACCATATGAAACCTGGACAGACCTTTCGACTCAGAGTTGAGTTTCAAATCCCACATCCTATCCAACACCAAGGTTATTTCCACCTCTGCAATATTACTCGCCTCTGTCACTACCTCACTCCCATTGCTGTTGAAACTTCTCTCACACTTTTGTCACCTGCAGACTTGATTTCCCTAACTTGCAACTTGCCAGCATCCTCCATCCTCCATAAACTGCAGTTCACTCAAAACTTAGCTGCCCGTATTCTGTCCTGTGCTGACTCCCCCTTGCTCCTCACCCGAGTGCTTGCTGATCTTCACTGATTTCCTGTCCTCCATGCTTTGTGTTTAAATTTCTTATCCTCATCTTTAAATTGATCTACATCTAGTCCCACTGTACTTTGTTGTCATAGAGTCATAGAGTTATACAGCACGGATAGAGGCCCTTCGGCCCATCGTGTCCGCGCCGGCCATCACGCCCTGTCTAATCTAATCCCATATTCCAGCATTTGGTCCGTAGCCTTGTATGCTATGGCATTTCAAGTGCTCATCCAAATGCGTCTTGAATGTTGAGGGTTCCAGCCTCCACAACCCTTCCGGGCAGTGAGTTCCAGACTCCAACCACCCTCTGGGTGAAAAAGTTCTTTCTCAAATCCCCTCTAAACCTCCCGCCCTTTACCTTGAATCTGTGCCCCCTAGTTATTGACCCTTCTACTAAGGGAAAAAGCTCCTTAGTATCCATCCTATCTATGCCCCTCATAATTTTGTACACCTCAATCATGTCCCCCCTCAGCCTCCTCTGCTCCAAGGAAAACAAACCCAATCTGCCCAGTCTCTCTTCATAGCTGAAACGTTCCAGCCCTGGTAGCATCCTGGTGAATCTCCTCTGCACCCTCTCCAAAGCTATCACATCCTTCCTGTAGTGTGGCGACCAGAACTGCACACAGTATTCCAGCTGTGGCCTAACCAGTGTTTTATACAGCTCCATCATAACCTCCTTGCTCTTATATTCTATGCCTCGGCTAATGAAGGCAAGTATCCCATATGCCTTTTTTACCACCTTATCCACCTGTTCCGCCGCCTTCAGGGATCTGTGTACTTGCACACCCAGATCCCTCTGACCCTCCGTCTTGCCTAGGGTCTTACCATTCATTGTGTATTCCCTTGCCTTGTTAGTCCCCCCAAAGTGCATCACCTCGCACTTTTCCGGGTTAAATTCCATTTGCCACTGTTCCGCCCATCTGACCAACCCATCGATATCGTCCTGCAGACTGAGACTACCCTCCTCGCTATTTACCACCCTACCAATTTTTGTATCATCCGCGAACTTACTGACCATACCTTTTACATTCATATCCAAGTCATTAATATAGACCACAAACAGCAAGGGACCCAGCACCGATCCCTGTGGTACCCCACTGGCCACAGGCTTCCAGTCACAAAAACAACCTTCGACCATCACCCTCTGCCTTCTGCCACTAAGCCAGTTTTGTATCCAACGTGCCAAGGCACCCTGGATTCCATGGGCTCTTACCTTCTTGACCAGTCTCCTGTGCGGGACTTTATCGAAGGCCTTACTGAAATCCATGTATACCACATCCACTGCGTTACCCTCATCCACACACCTAGTCACCCCCTCAAAAAATTCAATCAAATTAGTCAGACATGATCTTCCCTTGACAAAGCCATGTTGACTATCCCTGATTAATCCTTGCCTCTCCAAGTGGAGACTGATTTTGTCCCTCAGAATTTTTTCCAATAATTTTCCCACCACTGATGTTAGGGTCACTGGCCTGTAGTTCCCCGGTTTTTCCCTACTCCCCTTCTTGAATAATGGAACTACATTAGCGGTTCTCCAGTCCTCTGGCACATCCCCTGTGGCCAGAGAGGTTCTGAATATGTGTGTTAGAGCCCCCGCAATCTCTTCCTTTGCCTCACACAGCAGCCTGGGATACATTTCGTCCGGGCCTGGGGATTTATCCATTTTTAGGCCTGCTAAAACCGCCAATACCTCCTCCCTCTCGATGTTAATATGTTCGAGCATATCACAGTCCCCCCGCCCTATTTCTATGTCTACATCGTCCCTCTCCATAGTGAAAACGGATGCAAAAAATTCATTTAGAACCCCTCCTACATCTTCCGGCTCCACACACAGATTGCCACTTTTGTCCCTAATGGGCCCTATTTTTTCCCTAGTTATCCTCTTACCCTTAATATACTTATAAAACATCTTAGGATTTTCCTTTATTTTGCTCGCCAGTGTTATTTCATGGCCCCTCCTTGATCTCCTAATTTCTTTTTTAAGTATCCCCCTGCACTTTTTGTACTCCTCTACGGCTTCCTCCGTCTTTAGCCTTTTGTATCTGCCAAAAGCCCTCCTTTTTTTTCTAATCCATTCTCGTATATGCCCTGACATCCACGGTTCCCTGTGGTTTTTGGAACCACCCTTGACCTTTACGGGAACATGTTGCCATTGTATGATCTCAATCTCCCTTCTGAAAGCCTCCCATTGCTCCGATGCGGATTTTCCTACAAGTAGCTGATCCCAGTCCATTTTGGCCAGATCCTGCCTTATCCTATTAAAATCGGCCTTCCCCCAATTTAGAACCTTTATTTCCGGCCCATCCCTGTCCTTTTCCATGACCACCTTAAATCTCACCATGTTATGGTCACTGTCACCAAAGTGCTCACCTACTAGCACTTCTTCCACTTGGCCGGCCACATTCCCTAGAATTAGGTCAAGTACCGCCCCCTCTCTTGTAGGACCTTCTACATGCTGGCTCAAAAAGCTCTCCTGGATGCACTTTACGAATTCTACACCCTCTGTGCCTTTCACACTCTGACTATCCCAGTTAATATTGGGGAAGTTGAAATCCCCCATTATTATTACCCTATTATTTGCACGTTTCTCTGAGATTTGCCTACATACCTGTTCCTCTATCTCCCCCTGACTGTTTGGAGGCCTATAGTACACTCCCAGCAAAGTGCTTGCCCCCTTCTTGTTTTTAAGCTCCACCCATATGGCCTCATTAGAGGAACCTGCTAATATGTCATCCCTCCTTACTGCAGTAATTGACTCCTTAATTAATATTGCTACACCCCCTCCTCTTATACCCCCCCCTCTGTCTCGCCTGAAGATTCTGTACCCCGGAATATTGAGCTGCCAGTCTTGCCCCTCCCTCAACCATGTCTCCGTGATAGCAACAATATCATACTCCCATGTGTTTATCAACACCTTCAGTTCATCCACCTTATTTGCAAGACTCCTTGCATTAAAATAGATGCCATCCAGCCTTGCCCTTGTATATTTGCCCTGTCTACCAAGCTGACTTGTTTTTTTCTCTATAATTGGCAGCACATCACCCCCTCTTTCAGCTCCCCTCTGTATCCCATCCCCCTGCCAAGTTAGTTTAAACCCCCCCCAACAGTGCTAGCAAACCTCCCCGCAAGGATATTTGTCCCGCTCTGGTTCAGGTGCAACCCGTCCAACTTGTACAAGTCCCACCTTCCCCAGAAGCAGGCCCAGTGATCCAGGAAAGTAAAACCCTCCCCCCTACACCAACTCTTTAGCCACGCATTCATCTGCTCTATCCTCCTATTCCTATACTCACTAGCACATGGCACTGGGAGTAATCCAGAGATTACAACCTTTGAGGTCCTGCTCTTTAATCTGTTACCTAGCTCCCTAAATTCTTGATGCAGGACCTCCTCCCCCTTCCTACCTATGTCGTTGGTCCCAATGTGGACCACGACCTCTGCCTGCTCACCCTCCCCCTTAAGAATGCCCTGTAGCCGCTCAGTGACATCCATGACCCTGGCCCCAGGGAGGCAACAAACCATCCTGGAGTCACGTTTGCGGCCACAGAAACGCCTAGCTGTTCCCCTTACGATAGAATCCCCTACCACTATTGCTCTCCCACTCTTTTTCCTCCCTTTCTGAGCAGCAGAAGCGTCCCTGGTGCCAGGAAGCTGGCTGCTGCTGCCTTCCCCTGGTGAGTCATCCCCCTCAACAGTATCCAACTTGGTATACTTGTTTGAAAGGGGGATGTCCGCAGGGGGCCCCTGCACTTCCTGCCTGCCTCTGTTGCTCCGCCTGATGGTCACCCCCTGTGCAGCCCTACCCTGAGGCGTGAACAACTCACTAAACGTGCTATCCACGAGCCTCTCAGCATCGTGCATGCTCCAAAACTCATCCACCTGCAGCTCGAGCGCCACAATGCGGTCTACAAGTAGCTGCAGCTGGATGCATTTCCCGCACACATGGTCACCAGGGACACTGGCAGTGTCCCTGATTTCCCACATAGAGCAGGAGGAGCAGAACACGGGTCTGAGCTCTCCTGCCATGACTTAATCCTTTAATTAATCTAAAAATTTATTCAATACCCCAGTTACAGGTATACTCTAGGGCGCTTTATTTACCAACTGTCCTCACTACAACACAGAGCCCCTAGAAATTCAACACCACAGAATTCAAGCTTGTAATGAAAAGAGAGAAATACTCACCAACCAATCACTTACCTGCTCCCTGGTGACGTCACACCCCGATTACTTTTTACCTCTCTGCAACTTCTGAGCTCGCAGACTGGAGTTTGGTATGCCTCTCCTGGCCCCGCTGCCGCCTTTTGTAGCTCGCCGCCGCCGCCGAGTCTCCCGCAGGTCCGCTGCTCCCGCTACCTGCCGCCGCTGCTCTGAGGCCTCTCCTGGCCCCGCTGCCACCTTTTGTAGCTCGCCGCCGCCGCCGAGTCTCCCGCAGGTCTGCTGCTCCCGCTACCTGCCGCCGCTGCTCTGAGGCCTCTCCTGGCCCCGCTGCCGCCTTTTGTAGCTCGCCGCTGCCGCCGAGTCTCCCGCAGGTCCGCTGCTCCCGCTACCTGCCGCCGCTGCTCTGAGGCCTCTCCTGGCCCCGCTGCCGCCTTTTGTAGCTCGCCGCCGCCGCCGAGTCTCCCGCAGGTCCGCTGCTCCCGCTCTTGCAGTCTCCCCCTGCCTTATGTCCCCCAACACACCTTTCGGCCCTCTGACTCTGACCTTCTGCGCATTTCCTCCTCCCTTCTCCCAGGCATCAGTGGCTTAGGTTTCAAGCTGTCTTGACCCTACTTCCTCAGATTCCCTTTCTAAACCCCTCTGTCTCCACTTCCCACCCTGCCTTGTAAAGCCTTCTTAAAACTCATCTTTTTGACCAAACTTTTGGTGATCTCTCCTAACTCTCTGGTCATAAAATTAATTTCTATTTCCCCTTTGTATTCGCTAGAGTTTAGAAGAATGAGAGGGGATCTCATTGAAACTTATAACATTCTAGCAGGACTAGACAGACTAGATGCAGGAAGGATGTTCCCGATGGCAGGGGAGTCCAGAACCAGGGGTCACAGTCTAAGGATAAGGGGTAAGCCATTTAGGACTGAGATGAGGAGGAATTTCTTCACCCAGAGAGTGGTGAATCTGTGGAATTCTCTACCACAGAAGACAGTTGAGGCCAATTCATTAAATATATTCAAGAAGGAGTTAGATATATTTCTTAAGGCTAAAGGGATCAAGGGATATGGGGAGAAAGCAGGGACAGGGTACTGAATTTAGATGATCAGCCATGATCTCATTAAATGGCAGAACAGGCTCGAGGGGCCGAATGGCCTACTCCTGCTCCTATCTTTTATGTTTTCTATGTTTTCTATATTTGTCTTTTCCATCTTTAGTCTCCTCCCTGTTCCAATCAGGCTCACCCCACAATGGAGCAAGATTCCTCTTCTGCATTATGTGTAATAGAATCTTAAGCCCATTTATAAAGAGTGGATTTACAATTTTGTTACTCATACAATTTGAACAGCCAGGCCAGCTAACACTGATGGATAATCGGCCACCCTTTACATTGTGGTTGTAAAACTAGTTGCCTGAAATGGGAAAATGTGCCATTCCCTAATGCTATCATCCCTCACTTCAATGAGCAAAAAAATACACTTATACAACAATAAGGCGACCTTTTTTGTTTTGAATTCTAACTTTCTGCTAATACTACCCAGTACCTTATTGTTAATGCAACCTAAAACTGCATTGCTAGATTACTCCCGGTTGTGAATGTGGACTAAAAACGGAAGACAAAATTATATAAGTGCCAAATTATTATGGTAGAATGATGGCTAGGGTGAGATACCAGAGGACTGCTGGTGCCAGTGAAATAATAGACCAACATGAATCGCCATCTTCATGTGAGGAGGGAATATTATTGAGAGAAATAAAATCATAAAGTGCAGTGATAACACAAAATATGATACACACCAATAAAAGTTTAATGGAATTGGGCAACTTACCGCCATCCCGTCGACAAATGGCGGCTGCCACTTTAGCGCCCTTCTCTAGCATGGGACTCGGCAGCTGCCATTTTGGCGAGTGCCTTAGCACGCTGGTCCTGGAAATGTAAATTAAGCGAGGGTGACGTCAGTTTTTATTTTTACATAATTTTTATTTTGACATCATTTTTATATTTTTCATTTCACAAGGCACTGCCCCTTTAAGAATTTCACAATGCTTTCTGAAATCACAGCCTCGTTTTCAGAGAAACTGTTCAACTTGGGCCACGCCACATTGGAGCCTCCTGCCAGGACCAGCACCACCAGGAGGCATTCCACGGTGAGTTAAGCACTGGGCTAATGATAATTTCAGGCCTGCCTGGCAGGGGGGGGGGATGTTCAGTTGCATTGCACCTCCCGTATAATGGGGCACATAGCAACAAGCGCCCGGACGTGGCGCCGCTAACGCCTCCCGCGAAATTCAGCGGGTGGTTAGCGGCAGCAGTAGCCGATAGCGCCCCGCGGTGCTGTGCCTCCGGCGTTGACGCCATCGTCATTCGCAGCGCCCCACTCGTGCCCAGGCCGCAAACGTGGCTCGCGCCCCCTGGCTTACCGACGGACACTATGTCCGACAGGGTCAGGGGGGCGTTCTTGTGACCGGGGCAGCGATAATCAAAGGCCAGGTGCCGGGCGGCCATTTTTTTAGGGTCGCCTGCCAGCACCTGCCCCCTCTGGCCTGCTGCTGTAGGGTGTCGGCCGCGATCCATCAGCCCAGTGCTCAAGAGGAGTGCCGGGCTCTTTTGCTGGCACCCCCACTCCCTGGTGGCCCAGCAGAGCCCCTGCTGGGGCGCTACCATTGAATTTCGGGCGTGGTGGCACTAACTTTTTTGGGGCCCGGTAAATTTAGCGCCCCAAGGGGGGCTCGAGCCAATTTTCCCCCCTTGGCCTTTATTTATAATCCAGCCAAGAAAAACATTAGTGCTAAATTTTCTGCATGAAAATTGTATTTAAGATACAATGCTACAAAAATATTGTACACACTTGTGTTCATTTGTTATCTTTCATTCACATGCATAAGATGATGGACTATCTATCTTAGTCTTCATAATTTAAACAGTATGTTCAGTCTTATATTTTATTTGTTCTTCGCATTTGGGTGACACTGGCAAGGCAGTATTTATTGCTCATCCCAAGTTGCCCTGAGGGCATTAAGAGTCAGCTGCAAAGTGTGGGACTGGGTCACATGTAGGCCAGACTGGCTAGCGCTGGTAGGTCCTAATACAAGGGAACAAACTTGAATTGGAGGAGGGCTCAGAAATTAGCAGCTGTTGATTCCTAACATTTTGGAAAATCAACAAAATCAAATGGGAAAGTCTGTCTAATGAAAATATTAAGGATGAACTTGAATTTTTCAGAGAGCAAGCAATTAAAATATGAAAAGCTGTGGAAAAAATGAAGTGCTGTCATTATTTTGAATACAGATGGCAGTTTCTTTCCATAATTCTTCATGTTGAAATATGTTTATGTAGGTGTGGAGTCGTGACAGTAACAGGAAATTCTCGGAATAGTGATTGGTTAATTGATCCAACAGGCCGTCTCTTTTTAGTGATCTCAACCTCACATCGTTTAATTCCCTTTGCAGAAATATACCAAATAGCTTCTACTGTTTGATTCAGTGGCCTTCCCTAGTAAATTATTTCCCTATGCCTATTACCTATTGTGTGAAATAGTTCTACCAGATTCCCTATATACTGTACTGCTATATTTTCCTAATTTTTAAATTATAAGGTAGGAGTAATGGGGAGGAGAGTAAGATAATAAGCTTCAATACATTGGGTACACTGTATCTACTGACTGCTTTTTTGCATTCTTTTATGAGTTTGCCTTGATATATTGGGTAATTCTGGGGGATAGAATCAATTACTAAAAGTAAGTAAGAGACGGTGGCCTAGATTATCCATAATAACTGAATTGGGTACATCCTCAATGTGGTGGGACACTGCCAGCCTCAAAGATGCGCCCTGATATTGGCCAGGCAAAGTAACACACCAGCCAGTCTTCGTTTTCTTCCTTGGACATCAGTACACTCTTCACCCGCTAAATGTAACAGTTGTTCAACTAATTCTTCTCAGTGCACTAAGGAGAGCACTAATTTGGGATCTTACAGTATGGCTGCCCATCTCCCCTAATGGGAATTAAAGCCCCTTCCTCCACTTCAACAGGACGATGCCACTGAATCTCTTACTTTCGCTCTCCCATGTCACTTGGTACACATTCCTCAATTGCTACCCATCATCTAATTTACTCATTCTTATGCAGGAGAAAATGGCGCGCAATACCTGTGAGATGCAAGCCTCCGGAAGGGACATCCCATCTTGAAACAGCTTATGGCCGATGAGGGCCTGGCCATAGATCTTATGGGGAGGTACTCTGCTCTTGCTGTAGGCAGTGGTGGGGTCAGGGTGGTGCTGGTGCCAGGCTGGAGACTGAGCACTTACACAGTTGCCATGGCATCCCTGTAAAGAACCACTCAGCCACAAGCTTCCAACCCTTCTTTGTCTCCTTCATCCTAAGGGGTTAATGCTCACTCACTCTTAGTTAGTACACCTTTTCTGCAGCAGCACAGCATGAACAGGAGGGAAGGGCACAAGAGGAGGAAGATGATGATGTGAAAAAGCACAGGAAAAGAGCCACAATTATTTCCTTATGAACTGTGATAATGATGAGGAAGATGATGAAGAGGGAGATGAGGAAGAAGTTAGACAAAAGCCTATCAATGCATTTCTGCAGAGATTTCCTGCTTTGTGTTCCTCTGCCCCAACTCCCTCAAACTCACTCCCTGTGTTACTTGCTTTTTCACTCCTACACATCAGCTGAATTACTTTCGTTCAGAGGGAATTGGCATTTGTTAGAAAGTGACACCATATGATTCACAGAGCCCGAGGGAGTGAGGAGTGGGTGAGGATGTGCCAGCTTCACAGTGGAAGCCGAGGAAAAGGCTGCCCATTGTTTCGGAGTCATGGGATCCAGAACTCAGTGCTACTTGTATGAAATGTAGGCTGTTAGAGGAATATCATACCTATGTGCAGATGCTGAGGCCAGTCTCCGAAGATGTGCAGAAATTGATGTTATGACTGTTATTAGAAGGATATGTTGGTAAGTTGAGATGAAGTAAGGTGGGAGGAGGCTTGTGTGGAGTGTAAACAGAGGCATAGACCTGTTGGGCCCAATGGCCTGTTTCTGTGCTGTAAATAATATGCAATACTATGTAATGACCGTTGAGTCTACAGCTGTCATTTGTGGCAACATCAGGAAAGCTTTTTCTTTGTTGCAGACACCAATGGAGAGTGTGGCAGCTTCAGTAGAATCTGCAGCGGCCCCCACCTAAGAAATAACAATTGTGAACTGTAATGTATATACCTTTAAGGGGGGAACTATGTTTTACAGCTCATGTATACTGCAGTACCGGCAGTGACCACACCTGTATATAGCACTGAGTAGTAATCTGTACAGATCAGTTGCAGTGTGAGCCACGTTGAGTAAACACCTGTTGTACCGTTCTCCGCAGTCTGTGTCTTATTATACACGGACGTAACATTGGCGACGAGGCAGGTTCGAGCCTACCTGCAACTCTGCATCACCTCCCGGGGATTCGTTCCTGGAGATCAGTGGATTGGAGGTCACGGCCAGAGACTCGGGCGTCGACCATGGGCAACCGCCCAGTCATCCAGCAGAGACTCGAGAATTGCGGGGGAGGCTGTCGAGAGCCAGGCTTGGCTTTCCAGTCGAGGTGGTCCAGCGGAACGGGCTGGCAACAGGTAGTGCGCAGACCCTTCCCGGACAGCGGCGGCTAGAGCCCAACCGAGCGGCACAGCAAAGGGCCGAGCAGCGTTGACGGGGGAGAGAGAGAGAGGGCAGAGCGCACAGGGCGCAGCTGGTGTTCAGGGGCCGAGCAGCGTCAGAGAGGGAGAGAGAGATGCGCAGAAACCCGCGAGGTGCCGCCATTGCCACGAGGACCGCTGAGAGTGGCGTTGGCAGCAGCGCAGGAGATATGAGGTATGAGAGTGGAATTGAGTAGAGTGGATTGGGAAAATAGATTAAAGGGTAAGACGATACATGATCAGTGGTGTACATTTAAGGAGTTATTTTACAACTTCCAAAAAATATATATTCCACTGAGAAGAAAAGGGTGTAAAAGAAAAGACAGCCATCCGTGGCTAAGTAAAGAAATTAAGGATAGTATTCGACTTAAAACAAGGGCATATAAGGTAGCCAAATCTAGTGGGAGGATAGAGGATTGGGAAAACTTTAAAAGACAGCAAAAAATAACAAAAAGATTGATTAAGAAAGGGAAGATAGATTATGAAAGTAAATTAGCAAAAAATATCAAAACAGATAGTAAGAGTTTTTATAGTTATATAAAAAGAAAAAGGGTGGCTAAAGTAAATGTTGGTCCCTTAGAGGATGAGACCGGGAAATTAATGGTGGGAAATATGAAGATGGCAAAAACACTGAATGAATATTTTATATCAGTCTTTACAGTAGAGGACACTAAGAATATCCCAACACTGGACAAACAGGGGGCTATAGGGGGGGAGGAGCTAAACACAATCAAAATCACTAAGGAACTGGTACTCAGTAAAATAATGGGACTCAAGGCGGATAAATCACCTGGACCTGATGGCTTACATGCTAGGGTCTTGAGGGAAGTGGCGGTAGGGATTGTGGATGCATTGGTAATAATTTTCCAAAACTCCCTGGACTCAGCAAAGGTCCCGGCAGACTGGAAAACTGCTAATGTAACATCCTTATTTAAAAAGGGCAGTAGACAGAAGGCTGGAAACTATAGACCGGTTAGCCTAATATCTGTGGTAGGTAAAATTTTGGAGTCCATTATTAAGGAGACGGTAACAGGACATTTGGATAATCATAATTTAATAGGACAAAGTCAGCATGGTTTTATGAAGGGGAAGTCATGTTTGACAAATTTGCTGGAGTTCTTTGAGGAAGTAACATATAGGGTGGATAAAGGGGAACCAGTGGACGTAGTGTATTTAGACTTCCAAAAGGCATTTGACAAGGTGCCACACAAAAGATTATTGCTCAAGATAAAAAATCACGGGATTGGGGGTAATATTCTGGCATGCATGGAGGATTGGCTATCTAACAGAAGGCAGAGAGTTGGGATAAATGGTTCATTCTCAGACTGGCAATCAGTAACTAGTGGTGTTCCGCAGGGGTCAGTGCTGGGTCCCCAACTCTTTACAATCTATATTAACGATTTGGAGGAGGGGACCGAGTGTAACATATCAAAGTTTGCAGATGATACTAAGATGGGAGGGAAAGTAGTGAGTGAGGAGGACATAAAAAACCTGCAAGGGGACATCGACAGGCTAAGTAAGTGGGCAGAGATTTGGCAGATGGAATACAATACTGGAAAGTGTGAGGTTATGCACTTTGGCAGGAAAAATCGTAGAGCAAGTTATTATCTTAATGGCAAGAAACTGGAAAGTACTGAAGTACAAAGGGATCTGGGGGTCCTGGTGCACGAAACTCAAAAGGTTAGTATGCAGGTGCAGCAAGTGATTAAGAAGGCCAATGGAATGTTGGCTTTCATTGCTAGGGGGATAGAATATAAAAATAGGGAGGTATTGCTTCAGTTGTACAAGGTATTGGTGAGACCGCACCTGGAATACTGCGTACAGTTTTGGTGTCCATACTTAAGAAAAGACATACTTGCTCTCGAGTCAGTACAAAGAAGGTTCACTCGGTTAATCCCGGGGATGAGGGGATGGACATATGAGGAGAGGTTGAGTAGATTGGGACTCTACTCATTGGAGTTCAGAAGAATGAGAGGCGATCTTATTGAAACGTATAAGATTGTGAAGGGGTTGGATCGGGTGGATCCGGGGAGGATGTTCTTGATGGGTGAAACTAGAACTAGGGGGCATAGTCTTAGAATAAGGGGCTGCTCTTTCAAAACTGAGATGAGGAGGAACTACTTCACTCAGAGGGTGGTAGGTCCATGGAATATGCTGCCCCAAAAAGCTGTAGAAGCTACATCATTACATAAATTTAAAACAGAAATAGACAGTTTCCTAGAAGTAAAGGGAATTAAGGGTTACGGGGAGCGGGCAGGAATTTGGACATGAGTCTAGGTTCAGATCGGTCATGGCCCTGTGGGTAGCGGAGCGGGCCCAGGGGCCGTGTAGCTTGATCCTGCTCCTATTTCGTGTGTCTAATTCTGTTAGATTCAGGAGATGGTTCTGTGATAGTAGATTGGCGGTTAGGATCAGATCAGCCATGATCTTATTGAATGGCGGAGCAGGTTCGAGGGGCCGATTGGCCTACTCATGCTCCTATTTCTTATGTTCTTATGTAGAAGCACGCGAAACCTACAGGGCGCCGCCATTGCCACGAGAACCGCCGGGAGTGGCGTTGGCAGCAGCGGGGGAGGAAGGAAAGCACGGGAGACGCCATTTTAAGCCATTGGGAGACGCCATTTTAAACCACACCCAAAATGCCGAAGAGTGGCAGTATCACCGCATTTGACAATGAAGTCAAAGATTGGACTACATATGTCGAACGAATAGAGGTGTACTGCAAGGCAAATGAGGTGTCAGATGACAAGTAAGCGTCGGTATTGTTAAATTTAATGGGTGCAAAGATGTATGGTTTATTACAAAATCTAGTAACCCCAACGAAGCCAATGGAAAAGAGTTTTGAAGACATAGTAACGATACTAAAGGGAAATTTAAACCCCACACCGCTGCTGATAGCAGAAAGATTCAAGTTTCACAAACGGAACCAGCATAAGGATGAAAGCAATGCTGATTATTTAACAGAACTGCGCAAACTATCGAAACACTGCCAGTTTGGAGCAGGACTGGCAGGTACCTTAAGGGACAAGTTTGTGTGTGGGCTTCAAAGTGAAGGAACCCAGAAACGGCTTTTATCTGAAAAGGACCTTACGCTGGAAAAGGCTTTCAGCATTGCGGTATCATATGAAGCAGCAGCACGGGCCGCTGCAGAGATACAACAGAGACCGCAAGAATATGGCACAAACGAAATGTCATATGGAACAGAGAAGTGCAATCGCTGCGGCAGAACAACACACGACCAGAATGATTGCTGGTTCAAAGACAAAGTGTGCAGACAGTGTGGAAAAGTAGGACACATAGCACGAGTCTGCAGGTCGGGAAAGAAAACCAGCAATAAGAAACCTACCAAAGGAAAGTACAAGAAGGTACATAAGATGACGGAGAATAGTTCAGACGAACAAAAGAGTGATAACAACTCCGAAAGCAGGGAACTGAGTTGTCTGAAACTACATAATGTGATCACAACAGAGGATCACCGAACCATTTGGGTCACTCTCAAGTTAGCAGGAGTCCAGGTAAAGATGAAATTGGACACAGGATCAGCCCTAACAGTCATAAACCGACGGGACTATGAGCGTCTATTCTCACACATACCCTTGAGAGACACAAAAATTATTTTGAAGACGTACACGGGGCAAAAAGTCTACCCCAAAGGAAAAATAAGGGTGACCGTTATATATAACGGTAAGGAAACACCAAAACTAGACCTGTATGTATTGCAAGATGGAGGACCGCCATTACTGGGACGTGAATGGATCCGGAAAATACAACTGGATTGGCATTCCATACAGGCACTGACTGTGGCTGACAAAAAGGATGACGACGTCACACCTGGGCGACTGTCAAAGATCCTAACTGACGCGAAAGAAGTGTTCCAGCAAGGACTCGGAACACTAAAAGGCATGACAGCGACGATTAAAATTGAAGAAAACGCAAGCCCAAAATTTTTTGAAGCCAGACCGGTACCTTATGCGATCCGCCCAGCCGTCGAAGCAGAGCTGGAGAGTCTGAAACATTCAGGTGTACTGTCCAAGGTAGACTGGAGTGAGTGGGCTACACCCATCGTCCCTGTGATGAAAAAGTCGTTGAGCAGCACGCCTGGGGAACGAAGGAAGGTTCGCATCTGTGGGGACTTTAAGGTAACAGTGAACCCGATTCTTCACACCGTACAATATCCACTTCCGCGGATTGAAGATATTTTCAGCTCGCTATCTGGAGGGAAACGCTTCACTAAGATTGATCTGGCCCAGGCGTATCTGCAAATGGAGGTAGAAGAAGCATCAAAAAAATACCTCACAATCAACACCCATAAATGTCTCTACCAATACAATCGGCTGGTATTCGGGGTAGCATCAGTTCCGGCTATTTGGCAGAGGGCAATGGAACAAGTCCTGCAAGAGATCCCAGGGACCCAGTGTTATTTGGACGACATCCTGGTCACGGGCGAAAATGACAGTGATCACCTTGCCAACCTGGAGCAGGTGCTCACTAGATTGCAGGAATATGGGCTCCAAGCTAACCGCCCCAAATGCGAGTTTTTTAGAAAATAGATCTCGTATTGTGGCCACGTTATCGATAAAGAGGGGTTACATAAGTCCCCAGAGAAGATTGAGGCAGTAGTCACGGCTCCAGCACCGGAAAATGTGTCACAACTGAGGTCGTTCCTCGGGCTGGTAAACTACTACCATAAGTTCTTGCCAAATTTGTCTGCAATACTACACCCACTGAACACCCTACTGCAAACTGGGGTGCCATGGAAGTGGAGTGACGAATGTAGACGAGCTTTCCAGAAGAGCAAAACACTAATCACATCGAAAGAGGTATTGGCCCATTACAACCCGGCATTACCAAATTGGTTGGCATGTGATGCGTCACCCTACGGCATTGGAGCGGTGCTGTCGCACAAATTCTCGGATGGCTCAGAGAGGCCAATAGCCTTTGCGGCACGATCACTAACCTCAGCCGAGCGTAACTCAGCCCAGATTGACAGGGAGGCCCTCAGCCTAGTGTGGGGAGTGAAAAAGTTCAATCACTACCTGCACGGGCAGAAATTCACCTTGCTGACTGATCACCAGCCTCTTGTCACCATTTTTAATCCGAAGAAGGGCGTTCTGGTGATGACTGCGCAACGACTACAAAGATGGTCACTTTTTCAAGGGGCGCACCACTATGAGATTTGAATATAAGGGCACGAAACAGCATGGAAATGCTGATGGGCTATCACGCCTGCCACTGCCTACTGCGGAGGAAGTGCCAGCAGTGGATCCTGTCGAAGTATTCCATTCGACTATAGTTGAATACCTACCGGTAACTAACGCTTGTATCGAAAAGGAAACCCGAAATGACCCGACACTGTCTCGGGTATATGATTTGACGCTGAAGGGATGGCCAGCACATGGCGACTCACTGTTGCCAGCATTCTCGACAAGGAGAGAACAGCTGTCAGTGTGCCAGGGGACCTTGATGTGTGGTTCCCGAGTGGTAATTCCACCCAAGTTAAGGGATAGAGTGCTCAATGAGCTTCATGAGGGTCATCTGGGAGGGGTAAAAATGAAAAGCCTAGCCAGGGCTTATGTGTGGTGGCTGGGAATCGATAAACAAATCGAGGACCTGACCAAGGGCTGCTCAGGATGCCAGAAAGTCCAAAATGCACCACCACAGGCCCCTCTACACCCATGGGAATGGCCCTCATCTCCATGGCAACGGGTGCATATTGATTTTGCTGGTCCATTCATGGACTCAATGTTTTTAATAGCCGTGGATGCGCACTCGAAATGGCCTGAGGTCATCAAAATGTCCTCCACCACCACGGAGAAAACTATTGCAGTCCTACGGACCATTTTTGCCAGGAATGGCTTGCCAGAACAGATTTGCTCCGACAACGGACCACAGTTTGTGTCCAAAGAATTCCGGAGGTTCTTTAAAAAGAATGGGGTAAGGCATTACACATCCGCCCCGTATCATCCAGCCACAAATGGATTGGCTGAGAGGTTCGTACAAACCTTTAAGAAGGCAATAAAGGCTATGTACAATGACAACATTCTGCTGCAGCACAAGGTGGACAATTTCCTGTTCGCCTACCGGAATGCGACACATGCAGTCACCAACCAGGCCCCAGCCATGATGTTCTTTAACCGAAGGTTAAGATCTCGCCTGGATTTGCTCAGACCAAACGTATGAGGAGATGTTGAGAGTAAGCAATTCCAGCACATCCATGAGAAGCCAACAAGGAGCTTCAATGTCGGGCAACCAGTCTTGGCCCGCGACTGCCGAACAGCAAAATGGCAGCCAGGAACGATATGCACACGGCAGGGCCCACTAATGTACACAGTGGACGTTGCGGAGAGCATCGTGAGACGCCATGCTGACCAGATCCTAGAGTCACAGGAACAAGTCAACCCCATGCCTCGCCCTTACGTACCTGGCGATGAACCCGACGTACAGGTCGCATCTACCCCAGAAACAGTAGCATCGGAAGCTGATGAACCAACCGATGACAGGGGGCCAGAATCGCCTCCGCACCAAGAGCAAGACACTCGGGAAAGGCGCTATCCAGAAAGGATCAGGAAGCCTCCCCAAAGACTGAATATATAAATAGACTATTTTCAGCTAATGTTGCATGTTAAAAGTGTTAATTGTAATTAGTTTGATATTTAATTGTTAAATGAGTGTTATGGTACTGTTAATCTAAAAGGGGAGGAATTGTAATGTATATGCCTTTTAAGGGGGGAACTACTTTTTACAGCTCATGTATACTGTAGTACCGGCAGTGACCACACCTGTATATAGCACTGAGTAGTAATCTGTACAGGCAGTTGCAGTGTGAGCCACGTTGAGTAAACACCTGTTGTACCGTTCTCCGCAGTCTGTGTCTTATTATACACGGATGTAACAGGAACAGAATAGATAACATCCTGTGTACTGACTTCCAGACTGTGGTAGCCGTGATGCATACTTTTGCCTCTCAGGGCTTTCAGGATCTGATTGCTGCCATTATACCATCCAGCCCCTTGATCAGTTGGGACACAGATCCAAGGCCCAGTGGAATGGCGACAGTTGGAGTTGACCTGTCTGCTACTGCCACCGCGAAGGACAACAGTACATGCCAGTCCTCTGGCTTTCCACCTCTAAGCCATTGGAATGTAGGAGATGACACCAATCCTGCCGAAGAACAAACTTCGGAGATGCAGTCAGCAGTGGTTCCTTGCCAGGAGTAACCTGCTATGAGACAAAGGCTATCTCAGCCCCATGACCTTTGTGTATCACTAGCAGCGAATCAGATCCTCTGGTTGCATGTAGAAGAAATGCATGGGTAGCCATCCGGGGGAAGCATGGTGTTAGGAAAGAGTAGCTTGGCTTGTGTTCACGTTGGACTTTGTTGTATTAAAATAGAATATGCAGAATATTGATGTAGCAGTCACTGAGGAGGCTTCTTAGTAAAGGCAGTTGTGATGCTGTCGTGCAAATACTGCTGCCTCTGAAGCTGCTCGGGCCACTTCCGCAGCAATGTCCAAGTCCAGACCTTTTTGTATGGCAAAGCTGTGCAAGGCCCAGCAGGCTACAACTATACGTGAAACATGAGCTGGTAGAACGCCCCTATTTTCTGTTGGTGAAGCGCACTTACGCATCTCCTCACTAATGTCCTCATACAACATGTATTGCCGGAATTTTTTTTTCTGGGGAGGGGGTTAATATCAGTTGGGGTCCAGCCCCATAAATGTTGCCTTGACCTCCTTGGCTCCATCCTGTGCTCCTCTTCCTCCATGATAATGGCATATAAGGGTATGTCCATAGGAATACCATACCTGTTCCTGAGACGTGTTCACTGTGGGTAGGGGTTGCAGGAAGGTGAGTCAAAATTTCCTAGAGGCCTAAGAATATAGGAACAGGAGCAGGCCATTCAGCCCCTTGAGCCTGTTCCGCCATTCATTTTCACTCATAGGGGGAGAAATTGGGCATGTAGCGCTACCTATTAGCGCCTAAAGAGGGCAGTCAGTGGCTGTAGCGCTACTGGGCGCGCCTCCCGCAATATTCAGCGGGGGCGCTAATGGTGGCGTTAGCCTGTTGCACTGCACCGCCAGCGATGACGTCATCGGTGTGCGCAGTGCCCCATTAGCGCCCCGATCGCGATATTTGGTAGCGAACGCCGCTGTAGCGCCGTTTGCTACCCGTGCCCGGTTCACGGGGCCTTGCTGTGCCGGCAGTGGCGCAAGTTAAGGTGGAGGTGCAGGGCGGCCGCCTGCCAGCACCTCCGCCCCCAGCCTCCTGACCCCCCTCCGCGGCATTGCCGTCTGTTTCCCGAGAGCCCGGCACTTCTCCTCGGTGCCGGGCTCTTTTGCCGGCACTCGCGATCGGGGATCGCGCTGTTGCAGGCCCCTCCCCCTTAACAATGGGAGGAAGGCCTGCAGTACCGCAGCGTGTCGTGTGTGGCGGCACGTTGCGCTGCGATATTCAGTTTCAGCACCCTAAGAGGGACGCGGAGCGCCTCGAGCCTCGCCCCATCTCCCTCTAGGGGCGCTGAAACTGAATTTCTGACGTTCGTTAATGCTCCGAACGCTGCACAAAAATCAGCGCCCAGGCGAACTTGGCGCCACTTTGGCGCCTCAACCCAATTTCTAGGCCAGAATCTCTTATAAAATGCTTTATGGAAGTCCAGATAGACAACATCCATAGACGCTCCCCCATCCACCATGCTGGTAACCTTCTGAAAAAATTCAACGAGATTAGTCAGTCATGACATACCCATTACAATGCCATGCTGGCTCTCTGATGAAATGATACATGTTCAAGTACTCAGTCATTCTGGCTCTGATATTTACTGGGGTGAGATTTCCAAGCAGGGGGAAGAGTTCTGGTCGGGAGGAAGTCTAGGGAGGGGTCAGTCATGACATACCCATCACAATGCCGTGAAGTTTTAGCTCCATGACGTGCGTGTTTTTTTTAACAGGTTCCCCGCCCAGAAGCTAGCCTGATTGACAGGCTTAGCTCCATGTTGGGCGGGGAATGCTGCAGAAGAGGCCGCAGCCCAGGAGCAGATAAGTATGTGCTGCTCAAGGTAGAGATCATGAGAGGCAGGGCGGGTACAGCTTGGTTTGGAGGGTCAAAGGATGATCGTGGGGGGGTCAGAGAGTGATCGGGGGCAGAGATGGGGGGTCGGAGAGAGATCGGAGAGAGAAATGGGGGATTGGGGAGAGATCGGAGGGGAGCTGGAGAGAGATCAGAGGAAGAGATGGGAAGTTGGGGGAGAGTTGGTGTTGTGTCTCCTTGTGTTCTTTTACTATAAATAATACAGACATTTTTAGCTCATTTTTAGTTACTGCTTTTACTTAGCTGTATTTTTGCTTTGTTTCTGTGCTGCCGCATGGCGCGGAGTGATACAAGATGTCCGACGCTGCACTGTGCACTGCCCATGCACAGTGTGCCACATAGCAATATAACTACACCATACCAAAGTAGTTCCATACCAAAGTAGTTCCATTTAACGATGTGATACTATAACAATGTAACATCCCTCTTTCTCAAAAAACTAAAACATGAAATTTAACAATTTAAATTAACAAATATTATATCTAAACTATTATTATCAACTATAAAGAATCGTGAGTTGTTTTTTTATTCGCGATATCGCTCAGGTGGTTGGATGTTGTCCCTCCATCTTGTGGATTTGGTGGTGACTGTTATGTATTGTGTGTTCTATTGTGTGTTCTCCTCCCACCTGTGGTGGTGCTGTCACAGGAGATAAATGGTTGGGTGTTCTCTGTTCAGTTTTAGCTCTCTTTGTTCGGAACTTTCCAGAACTTCCTTTCCTTCCAATAAAGCACTTCATGTTTGAATCTCTGAGTTCTGAGTCCTAAATTGTGTCTAGGTAGAAAGGTACCGACACAACAAGTGGCAACGAGGAGCGGATGAATCTGCCTACGTTACGGGTGCAGTGAGTAAACAGAAAATTTAATTTGAAACGTGAGATGGCTACTATATTAGGAAACATCGGTGATTTTGATGAAAATGTGGAGCAATGGAGCGCATATATGGAACGTTTTGACTATTTTGTATTGGCGAATGCGGTGGCAAATGAAAAGGTCGTGCCTACCTTTTTTGAGTGTAATCGGGCCGAAGACTTTCAATTTACTTCGCAGCCTCGTGCAGCCAGATAAGCCAGGAACTAAAACATATAAGCAACTAGTGGAAATTCTTGGAGCACATTTTTCACCAAAACCTCTGGTTATTGCTGAGAGATTTAGATTTCACAAACAGAATCAAGAGGAGGGGGAATCAGTGATGATGTTTATTGCTGCTTTAAAAAGGTTGTCAGAACACTGCCAGTTCAAGGAGGTGCTGAATGACACCATTAGAGACAGACTTGTGTGTGGTCTGCAAAATGCAGCCACACAGAAGCGCCTTCTTACTGAGGACAACCTTACTCTTGAAAAGGCCATTGAAGTTAGTGTCTCCATGGAGATGGCGGAAAAGGAGGCTCACCAGTTGAGTTCAACAGGGAGAGTTCACAAGGTGTCGTCTGAGCCTAAAGGTGTGCAGAACGGCACATGTTACCGTTGTGGGAAAACGGGCCATCACGCTAATGACTGCTGGTGTACGGAGCTGGAATGCCGAAATTGTGGCAAAAAGGGTCACATTGAACGCGCCTGTAGAGGTTAAAAAAAAGAACAGACAGAGCTGGGAAGCATGGAAGCAAAATGTCTGTATTTGGACAAGAGAGGAAAGAGTGTTCATTCAGTGCAGTATGATGGAACAAGCAAAACAGAGGGGAGCGACACCTCTGAGGAGGAAGAGGTGCATATACTGACGGTTGCAGGTGGTTCAAATGGCTACTGGGTGTCACCACTGGTGGAGGGAAAATCAGTGCGGATGGAGGTGGACACAGGCGCGGCTGTGTCCCTTGTTTCAGACACTGTCTACAACAAAATGCTAAAGCATCTTACCCTTCAGCCAACAAACATTGTGCTAAAGATGTATACCGGCGAACCTGTGGCCATGAGAGGCGTCATTGAGGTGACGGTTAAATTGAACAGACAGACTGCAAAACTGCCACTATGTGGTAAAGGGAAATTACCCATCACTACTGGGACGTGCGTGGCTAGAGAAAATCACGCTGGACTGGCCTGCAGTCCACATGATGTCAAAAGGGGAGTCAGGTCTGACTGCAGTGTTAAACAAACATGCAGAACTCTTCAATGGGGAACTTGGGAGCATGAAAAAGATCAGCGTGAGACTGGACATTAAACCTGACAGCAAGCCGAAGTTTCACAAAGCTCGACCTGTACCCTATGCAATTAGGCCAAAAGTTGAGGCTAACTTGGAGGCCTTAGTTGAGAATGGAGTCCTGGAGCCTGTGAGCGTGAGCAAATGGGCCACACCCATTGTTCCTGTCCTGAAAAAGGATGCATCTGTTCGAATCTGCGGGGATTTTAAAGTGACTATTAACCTGGTGCTGTCTGTGGAACAGTACCCTCTTACCCTCAT
Source organism: Somniosus microcephalus (assembly GCF_052327205.1). Lineage (NCBI taxonomy): Eukaryota > Metazoa > Chordata > Chondrichthyes > Squaliformes > Somniosidae > Somniosus > Somniosus microcephalus. Next base: position 291,976,499 of record NC_140989.1, read on the forward strand.
TGATGATCTCTTTACGGGCCTGGCCGGAGAGCAAAAGTTCAGCAAAATAGACTTATGCCAGGCTTATCTACAAATGCATGTCGATGACAAATCAAAGGAGCTGCTGACAATTGTGACACACAAGGGGCTATACAGGTACTGCCGCCTTCCGTTTGGAATTACGTCGGCCCCTGCTCTATTCCAAAGGGTAATGGATCAGATTTTGAGTGGCCTGCCAGGAGTCCAGTGCTACCTGGACGACATCCTTGTCACTGGGACAAATGAGGAGGATCATCTTCTGAACTTGGATGCGACACTACAACGACTGAAAGAGTACGGACTCAGAGTTCGTAAAGACAAATGTGAATTCTTTCAGTCTTCAGTTGAGTACCTGGGGCATGTGATTGACACTACTGGCCTGCATAAGGCACCGCCAAAGGTCAAGGCGATCGTGGAAGCCCCAGCACCCCAGAATGTGAGCCAGTTACGTTCATTTCTGGGGCTACTTAACTACTATGGGAAGTTTATTCCAGACTTAGCAACATTGCTGAAGCCGTTACATCAGTTGCTATGTCAAGGCAAAACATGGAAATGGACTGAACTGTGCAACGAAGCTTTCGCCCAAGCAAAGAAAGCATTGCTGAATTCGGAGGTCCTGACACACTTCGACCCAAAGCTACCCGTGCAGCTAGCATGTGATGCATCACCATATGGTGTGGGAGCAGTCATATCCCACATCATGCCTTCTGGTGACGAGAAACCTATCGCCTTCGCATCACGCACCTTGAACAAGGCCGAGAGTAACTATGCGCAGATTGAGCGCGAGGCCTTGGGAATCGTTTTTGGAATTCGAAAATTTCATCAGAAGCTGTTTGGGAGAAGGTTCACACTCCTGATGGACCACCGTCCATTGACTTCAATCTTCGGGCCCCACACCGGAATTCCGTCTCTCGCTGCAAGCAGGATGCAAAGGTGGGCTTTACTGTTGTCAGGACACACATACGACATCAAATATCGCAAATCAGACTTGCACGGCAACGCAGACGGTCTCTCGAGGCTGCCCTTGCCTGTTACTTCCACAGAGCCTCGTCAGATAGACATCTTCTACTTTAGACAAGTGGAGGGAGCACCTGTCACTGCAGTTCAGGTGCGAAGGTACACCCGCAATGATCCAGTCCTGTCTGCGGTAATGGACGATGTCATTCGAGGGAGAGCTATAGGAGATTCTCCTAGTTTGAAACCTTACATTTCAAAAAGAAATGAGCTCTCCGTCCAGGCAGGTTGTCTTCTCTGGGGACGCCGTGTCATCATTCCGCCACCTCTGAGGGAACCTATACTGCAACAACTTCATACAGGCCACAGTGGGATGGTTCGGATGAAGGAAATGGCAAGAAGCTACTTCTGGTGGCCAGGTCTCGATGGGAATATTGAGGAGAAAGCCAAAACATGTTCCCCATGTCAAAGGGTCTGGAATGTTCCACAGCTGGCAACCCTACACCTCTAGGATTGGCCTGCAGAAGTGTGGCAGCGAGTACATGTGGACTTCGCCGGTCCTTTCGAAGGGAAGATGTTTATGGTGGTTGTGGACGCTTGTAGCAAGTGGCTGGAGGTCGCTGTGATGAGGTCTACCACGGCAGAGAAAACAATTGAGAAACTTGGTGAGATGTTCAGCCGTTATGGCTCACCAGAACAACTCGTAAGTGACAACGGTCCACAATTTGTATCACAGGAGTTTGCAACCTTCCTGCATGTGAATGGTGTCCAACACATCAGGTCTGCGCCCTATCATCCCTCTACTAACGGCCAGGCAGAAAGGTTTGTGCAAACTTTGAAGCACGCCTTGAAGGCATCGCAAGGTCAGGGCTCAATCCACCAATGTCTGAACAGCTTCCTGTTGTCCTACAGGAACGAGCCGCATGCCACAACCAAAACTTCCCCCGCTTCGCTCATGATGAAGAGGCAGTTGCGGACAAGTTTTGACTTACTCAAACCTCCAAGGGCAGAACAGGTTGTCCATTGTCAACAACAAGCTCAAGTTGAAAAGAGAGAGAAAAGAGCCAAGGAGAGACGGTTTCACCCTGGAGAGCACGTCCTAGCTCGAAACTACAACACTGGACCGAAATGGGTTCCTGCTACGGTGATCGCGCAGACGGGCCCTGTGTCTTACACGGTTGAGACTGCTGAGGACGTCGTCTGGAGAAGACGCACAGATCAACTGTTGCTAGGAGCAGAGACAGCCACAGAGGCTCCAACGGCTGGTTGGCCTGAACTGTTTCCGGATGATACCGCAAACCAGCATCCTTTGCCACAGTGCTCTTCTCCAACACAGGAAGTCAAAGAGACTGTTCCACCTGTGCAAACTCCTGACTTTCAACTGACACAGGCACCTTCTCCATCCAGGCCTGTGTCAATGCCTACTGCTGTGGAAGCCAGCGATGACCGCCGGTATCTTGTCAGAGAGCGGCGGCCTCCAAGACGCTTGGATCTGTAGGCTTAGTGACTAACCCACAAGACTGGGGCAGAATAAACCCCAGGGTAAAGTCAGGGTTTGAGGCAGTCTACCTCTACACTAGGTTCGTTGAGTGCATTGAAAGTAACTTACCTGTTGAGGAATAATGTGGACCTTCCATTTAAGAGGGGAGGAAATGTTATGTATTGTGTGTTCTATTGTGTGTTCTCCTCCCACCTGTGGTGGCGCTGTCACAGGAGATAAATGGTTGGGTGTTCTCTGTTCAGTTTTAGCTCTCTTTGTTCGGAACTTTCCAGAACTTCCTTTCCTTCCAATAAAGCACTTCATGTTTGAATCTCTGAGTTCTGAGTCCTAAATTGTGTCTAGGTAGAAAGGTACCGACACAACAGTGACCATTCCTCTCTGCGGTGTTTTGGTGTGTTCCGCTCTCATTGTTGTTGTTGCTGTCGCCTTTGGAGTTGGAGTGTGCATGCTCCTGGTTGTTTGATTTGTAGCGCTTGTTTCTGGTGTTGTACTGCTTGTGGTAGCTGGTGTTGTCAATGTTGCTGATGTTGTCTGCTGCTTATCCAGTTCAGGTGAAGGTCTGATGTGGAGTCTGTTCCATCCGTATTGGTTACCAGGTTCAGTCTCTACGAAGTAGGATCTTGGAGTATCGGCTTTTCCAATGACCTTGGCTGGATTCCAGGTTTTCAACACCGGGTCTTGCACATGCACTGATTGTCCATTCAGCAATTCTGGTAGCGTCTTTGCATGTTTATCGTAATGTTTGCTTCCTACGATTTGTGCTTCTGCCAGCTTTTGTCTGAAGTCCTCCTGGTCCTGGGGAGGATGTATTTTTGCTGGTAGTGTAGTCTTAAACTTCCTCCCATTCAGCAATTCCGCAGGTGATTTCATGTCTGCTTTCAGTGGTGTTGATCTGAGTGATAGGAGGGCAAGGTCTTGGTCTTCCCCCATCTCACTACTTTTGATGAGAGTTCTCTTGACAGTCTGGATCTGTCGTTCGATGAACCCGTGTCCCCTTGGGAAATGTGGGGATGAGGTTACTATTTTGAACCCATACTTTTCTGCCAGAGTTCTGAATTCACTCGATGTGAACTGGGTTCCATTGTCACAGATTACCTTTTCCGGGATTCCTTGATCAGCAAACAAGCTCTTTGCAATCCTGGTGGTAGTTGTGGCTCTCAAGTGTTTCATCCTTCTCACAAAAGAAAACTTGGAATAGTAATCTGCCACTATGAGATACCATTCTTGATTGCACATGAAGAGACCTGCCCCAACAGTGTGCCATGGTCTTGACGATATTTCACTAGGTATCATCTCCTCTTTCTGTTGTGCATTTCTGTATTTCTGGCATATACCACATGCAGAGACCATCTGTTCGATATTTTTGTACATGCCTATCCATCCAGTATACAGCTGATCTGGCTCTCGGCTTGCATTTCTCCATTCCCACGTGGCCTTCATGTATGAGATGGAGAAGTTGTGTCTGCATCGTCTTTGGCACGATGATCCTCGATCCAGCAAGGAGAATACCGTCTTCTACTGCAATATCGTCTTTAATCGTCCAGTATTGACGAATTGTCACCTGTACCTGCTGGATTCTCTCCGGCCACCCCTGTATTACTTGTTGTGTGAGTAGTTGCAACTCCTCATCTTTGCTAGTCTCATCTCTGATTTGACTGAGCTTTGTAGGGGTAACATTCACTAGGTGGTGGATTTTTACTGTTAGGCCCTCCACCTCGTGTTTCTCATATGGTGACAATCGAGACAACGCATCTGCTAGCACCATTTCCTTTCCTGGCTTATATTTAAGCGTGAAGTCATAGCTTTGGATCCTTAGAAGTAGTCTTTGCAGTCTTGCAGGCGCTTTGCACAGATTCTTCTTATAGATCTGTTCTAGTAGACGATGGTCACTCTCTATTGTAAATCGCCTGCCATATAGGTAGGTATGGAATTTCTCGCATCCGTACACTACTGCTAATTGTTCTCTTTCTATGTTGGCGTATCTCATCTCGGCTGACGTCAAGGCCTTTGATGCGAAAGCTATCGGCTTTCCTTCCTGCACCAGAGCTACTCCTAGTCCTCTGGTAGAAGCGTCTACTTGCAGAGTGACTGGTTTTCTTCTGTCATAATATGACAGACTTGTTTCTTTGCACAACAGTTCTTTAAGTTGTTTGAAATTCCTTTCGTGTGATTCAGACCACTGGTATTCGGCATCTTCTTTCAATAGTTCTCTGAGATTTGTTGTATGTTCCGACATGTGTGGGATGAAAGAACTCATGTATTGGACCAAGCCGAGGTAACTCCTCAGCTCTTTCTTGTCTTTGGTGGTTTCATTTCAGCAGTCGCCGCAATCTTCTCTGGATTTGACTTGACTCCCTCTGGTGTATAAATCATACCGAAGAATTGGCATTCCTTGACTTTAACTATGCACTTATCTGCATTTAACTTGATGCCAGCCTTCCTGGTACTCTCCATGGCCTCATGTAGGTGCATGTCATGGTCTCTTTCATCTGCTCCATAGATCTGAATATCATCAGCTATTCCTATAGCTGCTTCACAGCCTCTGTATGTCTCGTCTATTTTCTGCTGAAAGACATCTTGGCTGACCTTTAGCCCGAATGGTAGCCGCAGGAATTTGTAACGCCCAAATGGTGTGTTGAATGTTGTCAGTGTTGTTGATTCCTCATCCAACTTCACGTTCCAATATCCATTTCTGGCATCTAGTTTTGAGAAAACCTTGGCTCCTGCCAGTGATGGCGTAATCTCCTCTAGCGTTGGGGTGGGATAGTGGTCCCTCTTTATCGCCTGGTTTAGATCTTTGGGGTCCAAACATATTCTGAGACACCCATTTGGCTTTTCTCGTACCACAATTGAGTTTACCCAGTCTGTGGGTTCAGTGACCTTTACGATCACTCCCTTTTCTTCCATCTCCTTTAGCTCTCTTTCAAGCTTTGTCTTCAGCTCGATGGGTACTTTTCGTGGAGCATGGATAACGGGCTTTACCTCTGGATCGATGGTGATGTGGTATTGGAAATCTCCGAAACATCCCACTGTATCATCGAAACATTCCGGATACATGTCTATCAAGTCTTTTTTACTCTTGATTTGTGGGCGGTTCTCCAGTGGGGTGTTGCTGTCTATCTTCAGTGGCATTTCCGTCAGCTCGTGATGCACTGAGATCAATCTCAACTTCTCGCATCTGTTTAATCCCAGGATCGCTGGCCCCTCCGTGTCGGTGACATAGAACATGCAGTTGATGTTCTTTCTTTTATGTGTCCCTTTGATAAAGGTTATTCCGAGTTGTTTAATTTCACTCCCCCCGTATGCTGTCAGCGTGACATTACTTGCCTTTAAACAACCATTTTTCGGTTAGCCATCTTCTCTCAGGTTTTCAGGAAAGATCTGCTGGTACAGTCTCAATGGGAGAATGTTGCTCTGAGCCTCTGTGTCCAGCTTCAACTTTAAGTTGATGGTTGTGGGCTGACCTTTGACCTTTTTTTTGATTTGGATGATGGTGTGCAATTCTCTCCTCGGAGTATTTTCTGCTCTGGACATCTCGTGAAGCTGTACCTTTATGGTTTCGATGTTTAGTGCATTGTCGTGATCATCATCATCATCCTGCTCATCCATGGCATGGATATTGTGTTTCTTTCTCTGGTTCTGCTGTCTGCCTTTGTTTTTGATGTATGTTCCTTCTTTCTTCATTCTACACCACTTTTCCCAGTGGTTTAGTTTGCCACATGCATTGCAGCTTGTTCCATATGCTGGACATTTCCTCTTGTCTGTGTAATCGTGCGGTCTTCCACAATTTCTGCACATGTTTCCCCCGTTGTCATGCGCATGTCTTTGTGTGTTGTACTTTTCTCTCACTGCATCCACTCTGTTGTCCGTCTCAGAAGCCGTCCGCATGTCAGCCGTTTGAGAAATCAGCGTTTTCATTTGCTGCTTCATGGCTTCATGAGCTCTCGCAGTATCTATAGCCCCTGTTATTCCGAGCTTTTCTTTTCCTATCAGGGCTTTTTGTACCTCTACATGCGCTGACCCCCATATTAGCTGGTCCACAAGCCTTTCCTCCATTTCCTTAAGTTTACACTTGCTGGCTTCATTTCTCAGCCTTGTCAGGAAATTGTCAGCTGTTTCACCGGGTTCCTGTCTTAGACTCTGGAATTTGTATCTGTGTATACGCCGATTGGATTTAGGCTCTAGGGGCTAGATTTTCAGTTGCTTGCGCCAGCAGTTTCCTCCTCCTCCTCCTCCTCCTCCTCCTCCTCTTGCTGTTTTCCCCCCCCAGACTCTGCCTTTGAAAAAAACACATGCACCCTTCCCCTTTAAGAGCTCACTGGCACCAGAGTGTCTGCCGTGCGCTGCGCCCGAGCTCGGGTGTTGCGCTCTGCACCGCCGGCTTAGCGCCTAAAGATAGTAGTGGAACGCCTCTTTTAGCGCTCCACCAACCTCTTAGGGCGAAGCCACTGAATTTCCGGCAACGGGGCGCTACTTTGGGGCGGGCGCTAAGGTTAGCGCCCCAAAACTGTCTATACTGAAAATCTAGCCCTAGATGTTGCTGAATTTATCAAAAATTGTCGCAGGGTTTTCCTTTTCCTCTTCAGTCAAACTCCAGCTATTATACAAATCTAGACCTTTTTCTCCTGTCCACAACAGAATGTTACTAACCTTTTCCTCGTTGGTAGTACCCTTCAGGAAGCTTTTGAATGTAAGCTCACATTTCTGTTTGAACTTGCGGAATGCTTCTACTATATCGTCGGCTTCCCAGTTCATGAGGGGTTGCATTTGCACAGCTGTCATTTTAGTTTCCCATACGATTCACTCTCAATCACCGCATAAAATCACTTTTCGTCTTATTCGTAGTTCGTATAGCACAATTTTGTACTCACTTATACCACTGCCACCATGTTGTGTCTCCTTGTGTTCTTTTACCATAAATAATAGACACTTTTAGCTCATTTTTAGTTACTGCTTTTACTTAGCTGTATTTTTGCTTTGTTTCTGTGCTGCCACATGGTGCGGAGTGATACAAGATGTCCGACGCGGCACCGTGCACTGCCCGTGCACAGTGTGCCACATAGCAATATAACTACACCATACCAAAGTAGTTCCATACCAAAGTAGTTCCATTTAATGATGTGAAACTATAACAATGTAACAGTCGGTGATCACAGGGGGCTCGGTGATCGCGAGGGGTTTGGTGATTGTGGGGGTGTCGGTGATTGCAGAGGGGTCTGATTGTGGAGGGGGTCCAATTGCTGGGGCGGTTAACAGGTTAGCTTGGGGGCCAGGGGGCAAGCACTCTTGCTCCTCCTGGCCCATGCCCGGGAAACCCAGTCGGCCAGCATTAAGCTAAAACACAGATAAAATCCTAGGCACCAGTCTCATTAAAATATTTAAATGAGCGACCCGCCTCCTGGGAGCAAGTTGGTCACCTGCCCTCCATCCCGCCTCCGTTAAAACTGGAAGTGGGCAGGTTCGAGGCGGGTTGGGTTCGGGTTTGAGTTTTGTTATATTTTCACTTCCCACTTGTTTTTGGGGGTTAAAATTTTCCCCTCTGTGTCTGATAATAGATTCCAGTATCTTCCCGACAACTGATTTGGAACTGACATGTCTGTAGTTATCTGGTTTCTCGCTCCCTCCCTTCTTAAATAATGGAGTGACATTTACAATTTTCCAATCCAAAGGCATAATTCCTGAATCTAGAGTGCTTTGGAAATTTATGACTAATGCATCTGCAATTTCCTCACCTATTTTAAAACCCTGGGGTGGAAGCCATCAGGTCCTGTAGATTTGTCTAGCGTAAGTCACATTATTTTCTCCATTACTATTTTTTTTTAACATATTAATTCCACTAAGTTTCTTCCCTTGACTTATTTTTAGGTTCCCTTGTATCGCTGCATGATGGACAAGCACTTACTGACACTCTGGTTGGCTTGCAGGTTTTGTACATGTCAGTCACTGTGTATGTGCTCCTTCAAATTCCAACTCTGAAGACAGTTTTTCTGCTGGAACAACCAGATACCACCTTGATTCCAAACCACAAAACAGCCACTATTGACATGCCCAAGGAACTCTGGTGGGATCAGTGGATCAGCCTATCTGGGTAAAATGCTGGGTCTTTGCCACTTACTTTAGGCACAGGCAGACATTTCTCTGATGAATTTTCTAGAAATCACCTTTTGCCTCCAGTTCGCAATGGGCGAGAGGGTTCCAAAAAGAATAGTCATTCTCCTGTCAGAGGCTGTTGCACATTAAAGTGAAACAGCCCCAACAGGTAGGTGGTACCAGGTGAAAAAGGAAAAAAATACGGAAGAGTAGATGAAGCCGAAATGGTAAGAAAAGCTCAATAATATAGACAATAGAAAAGCAAATTTTAAAAAAACTTACAGGTCTCAGGGGGGAATATAGCTTTAACAGGAGTAGGAAGTCACTTCCGATGGCTGCTTACATGCTTAGTGCTGCTATGTTTATTTGTATGACATTAGTTGCATGGACAGGAGTCTCCCTCATAAAATCATAAAATAGTACAGCACAGGAGGAGGTCATTCAATTAAATACATTTGAAATGTTTAATGAAGCTTGCAGTGTGGAACAACAAAAACTTGCATTTATATAGCACCTTTAACGTAATGAAATGTCCCAAGACGCTTCACAGGAGTGTTATCAAACAAAATTAGACACCGAGCCACATAAGGAGATATTAGGACAGGTGATCAAAAGCTTAATCAAAGAGGTAGGTTTTATGATGCGTCTTAAAGGAGGAAAGAGAGGTAGCGAGGCAAAGAAATTTAGGGCGGGAATTACAGAACTTAGGGCCTTGGCAGATGAAGGCATGGCCACCAATGGTAGAGCAATGAAAATCGGTGATGCACAAGAGGCCAGAATTGGAGGAGTGCAGATATCTTGGAGGGTTGTGGGGTAGGAGGAGGTTACAGATATAGGGAGAGGCAAGGCCATGGAGAGACTTGAAAACCAGGATGAGAATTTTAAAATCGAGGCATTGCCAGACTGTGGGACAATGTGGGCCAATGTAGGTCAGAGAGCACAGGGACTTTGTGCGAGTTAGGATACAGGCAGCAGAGTTAGCTCAAGCTTATGGAGGATGTAAGGTGGAATGTCAAGTCTAGAGATAACAAAGGCATGGATGAGGGTTTCAGCAGCAGATGAGCTGAGGTGGGGCCGGAGACAGGCGATGTTACGGAGCTGGAAATAGGCGGTCTTGGTGATGGAGAGGTTATGGGGTTGGAAGATCAACTCCTGAGCCACCAATGGATGGGAGTGGAATTTCAGCCCCATTATGTCTATTCGGGGCAGTTCTGGTATTAAAGTAGAACCCGCACTTGATAATGCAGACATGAATGTGCCCTTGTTTCAAACCACATGCCATCTGAAATATTTGTTATGGAAGATTTCAATATTGATGGCTCAGGTATCAGCACATAAGAGTCAGCGAAATCCAGAGACAGGTTATTGATGAGCCATATCTGAATTGACATACTCATCGTGCAGCACTTAGAACACATCCACCTTTCCTACTTAAGAAATTTTGATCCATTGCTTTTATCCTCCTCCTCATGAATTGAGTGTTTGTTTTTAACAAAAGTTATTTTTGTGTAGATGCTCTTGGAATTGTGGCTTATTATTTAGACCATATCAAATCCTTCTGTCAGTCTCAGCAGTTAATTATTTCACATGCCTCTAATGTTCTCCTTAAGCCTGTCATTAAGACATTTTGATCCATTGCTTTTATCCTTTTATTGACTTGTCATATAGCTTGTTGACTCTATTTTTCACCTCTTGTCATTTAGATGGCTGGAAATCTGCAGGATTATGAAAGATCATTCCATCCATTTAATGGTGACTTTCTGGGCACCGCTGAATTAGGTGTCCAATGACAGCATGTCTAAGGCAACTAAATAAAGTAACTTGCATACCGTTACAAAAAATTGTTTGGATGAAGCAGTCAAAGTATGCACTTCATTTCACATTCTATCTGGCAATTAGAATTTCTATTCCCCTGCAAGGACTTCTGCTTCTCATTCTTAGTTACTACTTGGTCAGCCTCCAGTAGTGTTTGAAGGTTGCAATCTGTAGAAGAAAGAGGAACAAAATATCCCCTACACACCATTCTCCCATCTATATGTCCCCTCAGGTCTTGTGAGAATAAAAATAATTGATATGTCAATGGTAATTTCACAATCTCAGTGCAGACCTTTGCCTCCTGGGACTGCACAACAGGAATTCAGATGCATGTGCCCCACAATTTTCTCCAAATTAATGGATGGAAAATTGTTGGGAGCTTGTGCCCATATGCCCGATATGTGCTCCCCAGTGGACAAAGCTGTGTACTGGAAGCATAAGTTTATAAAATTATCACCAATATCTTTTTCAGAAAATACTTGGGGCACAATGAAGTAAATAAAACAGCAATCTGCCTTGTATACTCTACAAAGAGCGAGATTGGTAACAAGGGACACTTCTGTCATGGCACTATAAAAACTCTTAAAGGGAGCTTAATCCTTTACGTGATTCTTTTTTCCTAGAATATTGTGATTCAGTAATGGTCCACTAATGCTCTGCTCCAGTGGTGTGCGGAGAAAAATAAAGAACTTGCATTCATATAGTGTGTTTCATGTCCTCGGGACATCCCAAAGCACATAACAGCCATTGATGTGTAGTCACTGCTGTTATGTATACAAACACGGTAGCAAATTTGCATACAACAAGGTCCTGCAAACGGAAAATGAGGTGAATGAACAGTTGATTTGTTTTTGGTATTGGTTGAGGGGTGAATGTTGGCCAGGACAGAAAGAGATTCCCTGCTCTTTTTCAGAAAGTGCCATGGTATTTTTTAAATCCACCTGAACAGGTAGATGGGGCCTTGGCTTAATGTCTCACCTGAAAGATGTATCTCTGACAATGCAGCACTCCCTTGGTACTGCGCGGATGTGTCAGCCAACAATCTGTGCTGAAGTCCTGGAGTGGACTTCTAACTTAGTCGTGAGAGTTTGGCTGCTGAGCTAAGGTGATGCTCAAAAGGAAGGTACTACAGGTAGAATGTCCCAAATCCGGCAACCTCGGGACCGAGGCCGAGCCGGTTTTCTGTTTTTTCCGGACTTCGGAACGTGCTTCTGATGTCCGAAGTCCAGAAACACCCGAGCCCAGGTTGCGATATTTCCGGACTTCGGACATCAGAAACACGTGCCGAGTCCGGAAATGCCTGGGCCCAGGGGGTCCGGATTTTGGAACATTTTACGGATTCTGGACCCCTGCCACCAATCATCCCAGAGTCCGGATTCCGGAACTCCGGATTTGGGACGCTCAACTTGTACTTACAAGAAAGAAGACCCTACAAGGCAGATTGCTGTTTTATTTACTTCACAATCTATAACCCATTAACAAAATTGTGGGAAAGCAGCTTTGAAACAAATGATTTATGAAAATGTGATTTTGTTAGTTGTGACAAAAAATAGCAGCCAATTAGTATTAACCTTTAATAATAATGATCTAATACTTCTCAAGCAGCTAATAAGCTAATTAATCAGTTTAAATGTCAAAAAATTTGTCAATCCAGCTTTGAAATCTACAGCACGCTATGCAAGTTCATCATTTGTAAAGCAAAAATCAGACTTTTATTTAGTTCACAATGTTCATTAATCCATTTTTGAATGGTTAGGAAACCTCTGAACATGGACAAGTAAACCATTATCATTTCAATCAACATTATTCCTCTTTATATTTGTGTCCATTTTTTCAATGACATCAGTGGCCCAATTATCTTGCCAAACTGATTAAACAGCATCATCCAGACCAACAAAGTTCACTTTTTTTCAATGGGGTTTTCTACTTTTCTATTTATTTATAAACTTAAAAATGCTGGGATTATCACGCCACCAATTGTGTTCTTCCAAATCCTTTTGTATCTAAAGTTACCAAAGTACCTTTGAAAACATTTTCTTAAATGACTTTCATCTTTCAGCTAGCTTCAATGGAAAGTGTATAAGAAGCTGAATGTCATGTAATTCCTGTAGGGTTCAATTTAACTACTTCAAGTTAAACTTCACAACAAGGTACATATGGCATTCATTGGTATAGAGCCTATCTTAAAAGTATCTATGGGTGAATGTTTATCCTTAGTAAGTATGTGACTGGTTACTGTTGAAGTAAAGTGGGGTTTTAATATGATAATGGTGAATGCAGTGACATTGGGTGTACCTGTCTGATGGCTGGATGGATGAAGCGTTAAGTTGCAATTAGTTTGGATATTTCATACTGGGGACAAACATCCCATGTAATTAAGAAAGAATGGCAATAGTAATTAAAAGAGCTAGGCTGGGAAATTCCGTAACTTTCCGTTGACCGTTAACGCCACTTGCAGTGCAGGACACCATTTTGGAGAGGTTAGTAGCACTGCTGTTGCCAGCGCTCGCCTCTCAAATGCAAATGTGCAGATCATGGCGTCAATCGGCGTGCAACGCCTGATTTGATGCACAACTGCGATTTTGGACATCGCCGCACACCATAACGCCCTTTCCTAAGCATGCACAGAAGAACGTGTGTGCAGCAGTACTACAGAGACACTGTCAGCACTTCTGAAAGGGACACACACATCTTTCAGGTAAGTTTTGATTTCAGCTTTTGTAGTTTTGTTTTATATTTTATTGAAGTAGTGGCTTGGTGCAATACATTTAAATAGTTGTTAAAGTGTGAAAGGAGTGCAGGGAGTGCTATTGGATGCTTGTAAGGCTTTGGATGGTAAAGGAAGGCGTCTGAGAAGACAGAAAATGCTGGAATTACTCAGGTCAGGCAGCAACTGTGGAGAGAGAAACAGAGTTAACATTTCAGGTTGAGATGCTACCTGAGCTACTGAGTATTTCTAGCATTTTCTGTTTTTATTTCAGATTTCCAGCAGCTACAGTATTTTGCCTCTGAAAAGCCCACTTGCTCATAGTCCTGGGGGCATGTGGAGATGAGGCAGAGGCAGCAAAGCAGCCAAGCTGCTTGCAGAAAGAAGAGGAAGACGCAGAAGAGGAAGACGCAGAAGAGGAAGACGCAGAAGGAAGGATGCAACCCTGGCAGCCCCTTTCTGGCTGGGATATCCAGGTTGGAATCATCTGCCTGTGGTACCAGTGACCACAACCCCAATTCCCCTTTCAACATTTGTTCCACACCTTACCTTCCCTCTGTTACTGACCATCACAGCATCCTCTTGGCCACAATGCTGAAATAAAGGCCACCACAAAGCAAGCTTTCCAATCCAACTTTATCCATATATGCATCCAATATGACATCAAGAAATCAACTAATCACCCTTGTGCATTCCCTTAGTGACTGTCAAGCACCTGCCTTTGCCTATCACAGTTATGTCACAGAGTGCTACCCCGTGGCTGCAGCATGGCTGGTGGAAGGCTGCTGACTTTCTGTGGGGGAGACTGCAGATGGCCCCACAGGATGACCTCAAGCAGCTCTGGGCCTAGAAGGTCCGGCTGTAGACTGCACCACCTCGGCATGGGCAGCAGCAGTCTGGGCTGGCTGGTTGACAGGCAGCAGCAAGGGCACTGGTGGAGTGGAGAAAGGACAGCAAGTTCTTGCTCCACAGAGCCACTGCCACTCCTCTGGGGCAGCGCCTCAGCTTTCCTAGTCATCTGAGACTTCGGCAGTAGTAAAAGCAGTGGGAGCCCAGGAGAGCGCGAGGCTATGGCAGTAGTTAAAGCAGCGGGAGCAGCTGGAGAGCGCAAGACTTCGGCAGTAGTAAAAGCAGTGGGAGCAGCTGGAGAGCGCGAGACTTCGGCAGTAGTAAAAGCAGTGGGAGCGGCTGGAGAGCTCAGCAGGCCAATTAGGGGCCCCCCGGCAACAGGTGACGTCACAGATTATTTCATCTGTCAAGACCTTTTGACAGATGAAATATCAGCGTTTCACAGCTGTTTGAAGCTGTCAAACACTGACAGTCTGTATTCTAAGTTAATTCCTTCCTCTCAGGATGATTTAGAGATCTCCCCGGAACAGAAAGCTGAATGCTGCAATTTTTGACAGCTCGCATCCATTCTGCTTTCTGTGCCGGTGAGATGAGGGACTCCCGAGACCTGAAGGAAGGAAGGCTGTAAAGGTATATAAAACTTCTTTAAACACTTTACACACACCAAACACACTTACCTTTGCACTCATGTACCCATCACTCACCTGAACACCGGACATCTCGACCCCTCCAAGCCCTTCATCCCGACGGTCCACCTCCTCTAACTTGGCATGGTTTGGAGCTGTCGGGAATCCCACGCTTCAACATTAAAAATAGGGATTAGGCTAAAAACTGCCTGTTAACTACCTGTTAACAGGCAGTTAATTGGCACTAATCCCCTTCCCGCCTCGGGGAGGCGGGTCCCAGTGCAGGGCAGGTACCCGCTTCCTTTGAAACTGGCTGGGGGTGGGATGGGTTCGGGACCCCCGATTTTGGGATTTTAACCCCCCGCACGCCTCCAATCCCGCTTCCACGGCCCAATGAAAATCCTGCCCTTCAACTGGGGTTAGGAGCAGAGGTTAGCTATATCAATACATAGACTGGTGCAATGGCCCTGACAATTTTCAGGCCCACTGTTTCATACTAACTACTGTTCATTCGGCTCTTTGTTAAATAAGTTGTCTATTGATTTATAGCCTGAGACTTGGGGGGCGATTTTCCCAGCCCTGAGGAGGCGTGTTTAGAGGCCGGACAGTTGGTAAAATTGCAAAAATTGAGTGCGGGTTCGTAACCCGCTTCCAACCCGTCTCTGCGCAACTTTGCCAGAGGCAGGCTTCAGGAGTGCGATTCAGTCCCGCCTCCAAGAGGCAGGATAGGCAGTTAAGACCCTTAACAGGTGCTTAAGGGCCTCTGTAATCCTATTTTGCCAGGCCTTTGTTATTTTGCCACATTTACAGCGTGTTGCACGCCGCTCCTAAACCACGCCAGCTAATCCTGGCGGGTTGACAAATGGTTGGCCTCCTCACAGCTGCATCTTCACCATAAAAACAGAGCTTTCAACAGGGATAAGTTGCAGGTAGCAGAACTTTTGTTGCACAGGTCTTTGAGCACTTTTTCCAGGCCTACTGAAGTCGGAGGTGGTGCAGCTGAGATTTATCTACTTTGGGACCTCCTGAGAAAACCCTCTCCCCACTTGGACTGAGCTCTTCCCCAACGGAGGTATCTACCAGCAGCATGGGAAACATTCATTTCCTTTCATCATGGACCTCAGATTCGGACAAGGAGCAGCCACAGCAGCAGCAGAACCAGGCAGAACAGCAGCAACAGCAGCAGGAGCGCCAACCTGCCACTCACCCACCTGATGGTGCATAGGGAAGAAGGCGCCAGCGCATGGCAGCACGTCGCCACAGCAGATACCCTCCTCTCAGGGTTTACAGACAGAGGATGAGCTTCCTCAACATGAGTGAGCAGCAGTGCCAAAGGAGGCTGAGACTTTCGCGAGGTTGTCGGAGACATCTTCGCAGTGCTGCACAAACATCTGGAGCCCAGAGGATCCGGTGGACACCCCTTACCAGTGACTGTCAAAGTCACTACCGCACTCAACATTTTTGCGTCAGGCTCCTTCTAGGGATCATCAGCAGCTATCAGCGGCATCTCCCAGTCGGCCACCCACAGTTGCATCACGCAGTTTACCAATGCCATCTTCGCAAAGGCGCACAATTACATCAACTTTTCAACTGATCAAGCAAGTATAACCATGTGTGCGGTTGGATTCGCAAATATGGCAGGCTTGCCAATGGTGCAGGGTGTCATAGACTGCACACATGTGGCCCTGAGGGCACCCCATCACAACCCAGCTATTTTTGTCAACCGCAAGGGCTTCCACTCCCTCAATGTACAGCTGGTGTGTAACCACAAGAAGGAGATTTTGCATGTTTGTGCCAAGTACTGTGGCAGTTGCCATGACTCGTTCATCCTGTGGCAGTCTAGTGTGCCTCCGCTCTTCAAGCCGCCAAACCAATTTAACGGATGGCTGCTTGGAGACAAGGGCTACCCCCCGAAGACGTGGCTAATGACGCCGATCAGGAGGCCTGCGAATGAAGCTGAGGAGCGCTACAACGCGAGCCACATTTCAACCAGGTCCATCATCGAACAAACCATTGGCTTGCTGAAGATGCGATTCAGCTGCCTTGACCAATCAGGTGGAGCCCTGCAGTACTCAGCAGCCAGGGTCTCCAGAATGGTCATGGTCTGCTGCGCGCTGCACAACATCGCACAGCATCGTGGCTTGCAGCTTCCTGAGGAGCACGTGGCTCAGTACATAACCTCCTCAGATGAAGAGGAGGAGGAGGAGGAGAATGATGACCAAGCAGATGCGCATCAACCAGCAGCAGCTGCAGCACGTGAGCACATTGCTGGCTGGAATGCAAGGGATGCACTCATCTTGGCCAGATTTGCTTAGGTTGCCCATTCTAGCACATGTGCTTGGCTCCTTCTTAGCACAAGATACACAAAATTGACATGTCTCTCTGGCTTCCTCTCACTCTGACCACCAACATGACCAAGCAAGTCTCGCTGAGGCTGCAATGTGGAACTTCCAAAACCGAAATCACAGAGGCCATAGTGTCAACAGTTTGCCATCACCAGAGTTTAATACATTCCCCTGTGGCTTCAGCAGAAGTGGAGGCCCCTTGCTCACTTTCATGCTACTCCTGCTTCGACACCTTTGGCGGGCTTCCTCTGGGTTTGCGACCCTGGGAGGGCTCGCCAAAAATCTGCTCCTCCTGCGGCTGTGCAGGGCCTGAGACGCCCATCTCAGTTGGGTGAGGACTCTGGTGGGGCTCTGACTAAGGGCAATGCAGTGGCATGGAAGTGTGAGCACTTGGAGAGGAGCCCCCACTTTCTTGTTCTCTGTCACCAACATCCCTCTCATGGGTCAGCCCCAGTTCAGCGCTAGCAAGTGACTTGACTGCACCTTGCTGCACATCAGGGGGACCATGAGAATCCGTGTCTGCACTGGCAGTCCTACTGCTGAGGACTTCCATGAAGCTCTGGTCTCTCTGATCAATAGCTGGCCATCGCTCCTCCAGAGATGTCAGTCTATTCTGAACATTGACCATGTTTTCAACAATCTGGCGACTTATCTCCTCCATGACCCTGGCCATCATCTTCAGAGAGGCAGCCATCGATACCACAGAGGTAGACATCGCTTCCACGGAGGTAGCCAACCTTTTCGAAGAGATGCGCTCATGCGTCAATGACTCCACAAAGGCTCTGCTCCTATTCGAGTTGGACTCCTCCATCCTCTCCACACACACAGTGACCCTGGAGACAAAACCTGCCAGAGACTCCTACACCTGTTCCTGGAGTTCCAGCGCCGCTCTCCTGGATGGACCCGGAGGCACAGGGTCCACATGCAGCTGAGCAGAGCTAGGAGAGTCCTGTGACCTCTGATGAGGACTCTCCACTGCTGTCCCTGTCTCCACCACCCGCTGATGCTCACTTGTGAGCTGTGATACACCAGGTGACAGCACTACTCTATCTCCCGAAGGTCCCACTGAGGTGTGCGTATCTACGCTGGTGCTGGGTGCGCTTATATCTGCGGACGCTGCGTCCTCAGAGGTTGTAGGTTCCTCTGAGGAGTCTTCCGCCTTAGGCTCTTCCTCCTGGACAGTGGGGAGGGGGGCTGTCGATGGTCCTGTGGGGGAGTAAAGGAATGAGTTAGAGATGTTACGGTTGTGTGGCATGCACATGCAATAGCGCAGATGATCAATTGCCATTCTATAAATGTACATTCGCAGCCATTTTACTGACTCCTGTGGGTTGGGAGCGGGTTTGGGGGTGGGTGGGTTCCGAACCCGCCTCCACTGTCAGGTGAGAAAAAGTTGGGATTTTCCCCTAATTGCCCAATTAATTCCAGGCGTGTGGGTGAGAGAGATGCAAAACTATTTTGTCACCAGCTTGCTCTGCTGTGCCCGTCTGTCCGTCCCCCACTTTCACCTCCACCTCAGCGCCAACGATTTCCAGGGCCGCCTCCTCAGCATTGGTCAAATGGGCGACGGAAGGTGGCACTCCTCCTGTCTTCGCCCTTTCCCTTTTTTTGTGGGCTATCTTTTCCTGCAATGAGGGATACAAGTGGAGTTTGAGTGAGAATGATGGAGTGAGTGCAGAGTCCAGAGCTTAGATGCTTAGAAGGAGACAAAGATGGAGTGAGGTGCCATTTCCAAGGGCCCTCCCTGTGTGTTGTTAGTCGTTGTCATTGCATAACATTGAAAAGGAGTGTGAGGGCAGCATAGTCGAATAGTGAAGTGATTGTGTTCATAGAGTGAGAGGGATGGTTATGGGTGCAAGGGTTGTAAGGTTAAAGTGGGATGTGTAGGAGGAGGTTGACAATGCAGAGTGCTGGTGATGAGAGGAGAAGGGAGCAGAATGAGGTTCAACCTGATGGTATACTCACTTTGGCTGATCTTACAAGGTCATTGAACCTCTTGCGGCACGGCAGCCATGTTCTGCTGCACACAGATTGGGAGGTTACATCCTGTGCCAGCTGCACCCAGACAACCTTGGTTTGTTTGGGACGCTTCTTCCTCCCAGATGAGGGGAAGAGCACCTCCTTGCTAGCTCTCACCCCCTCAACCAGAATACTCAGAGACTCATCTGAGAACCTCGGGGAGGCCTTGGCTCTTGAGTTGACCATTTCTTCTCAGCGCTAAAGTGTTCGGCAGCCACAAAACAGCAGCGAAATGAGCCAAGGAAGCAAGCAGCCCTTAAATGAAGCTACATAAGTGGCGTCAGCAGAGGCGAGTTTAAGTCCAAAAAGAGTAATTTGCCCAGGGGAACCCACACGCCCGGAGTTAATTGGGCAATTAGGGGAAAATCCCAACCTTTTCCCACCTGACAGTGGAGGCGGGTTCGGAACCCGCCTGTCCCCAAGCCCGCTCCCAACCTGCCTCCAATGGGAAAAGCGCCCCTTTGGTCTGACCGAGTGTATATTCAAGCATCCTGCCCAGCAAAGGGAAAATCAGATGATAGCTTATTTTACATTCAGGTAAAACAGCTTACAATGGCAACAATTGCCTGTTCAAAAACAAAATACCGCGGATGCTGGAAATCTGAAATGATAACAGAAAGTGCTGGAAATACTCAGCAGGTCAGGCACCATCAGTGGTGAGAGAAACAGAGGCTGGAATTTTCCCAGTCCCGAGCGTGCGGGTTTGGGGAGCGTGTCAGCAGTAAAAATTGTTGAAAATGCCAGCGCGTCAGGAACCCGCCGTCACCCTGCCGACTTCCACATTTAACATGGGCGCGTTTAGAGGCAGGCCACGGAGCCGCTCGGCAGAGGCGGGCGAACTCTTTGAAGTACTTAAATGTTTGTTGCGAGACCCTTAACATCAGGTTTTGGCTTTAACTTCTTGAGCATGGGATTCACACACCTCGGGAACCTTGCCTGGAATGGGGAGGTGGAAGCTCAGGGGCCAATGTG
Organism: Somniosus microcephalus; assembly: GCF_052327205.1. Taxonomy (NCBI): domain Eukaryota; kingdom Metazoa; phylum Chordata; class Chondrichthyes; order Squaliformes; family Somniosidae; genus Somniosus; species Somniosus microcephalus. The sequence continues at coordinate 291,996,395 of NC_140989.1, forward strand.
CGAGTCCATTAATTGACAGCTGGGAAAAACACTTAAATGCTCCCACATTACACCTGCTTACTTGACTAGTGGAAAGGCTCTTGCTGACTCCATTTTGTGCAGAGATTTAGCTGTCAGGAGTTTGCAGGTCATTTCTGTAATCTCAGAAGCCACTCTCACCAGATTGCTAGTCACTATCAGAACATTGAGGGATTGGGCCTCTGATCTCCACTTTACTTGCCATCTATTACATCAGCATGGGTGATGCTTATGCTCTCTCACCTTGGACCTCAGAATCGGACCAAGATGAGCCCCAGCACCAACAACACCAGCCACACCAGCAGCAGCCACAACACCAGCAGCAGCAGCAACCACAACAGCAGCCTTCTCCTCACCGGCCTGGTGCTCCACAGCAGAGGGGGGAGTCAGCACAGGGCTGCAACACGCCAGACGCGATACCCCCAACACGGTATACAGGCAGAGGATGAGCTTCCTAGACCTGACTGAGCAGCAGTGCTTCAGGAGGCTTAGGCTATTGCGCCAGGTTGTTGCAGACATTTGTATCTTGCTGGAACAAGACCTGTTGCCAAGATGACCTGGTGGACATGCCTTACCACGGGTTGTCAAAGTCACCACCGCCCACAACTTCTTTGCCTCAGGCACCTTCCAGGGATCTGCAGCAGACATTTGCAGGATCTTGTAGTCGGCCACCAACAGATGCATCACACAGGTGACCGATGCCATGTTTGACAAGTCCCCTAGAGTCTTAGGGGGTAAAATTTGGTTGCTTTGCACCTCCCGTTAGCGCCCTAAGAGGATGCTAACGGGGTGCAAAGCAACTAGCGCCCGGGCGTGGCGCCACCAACGCCTCCCACGAAATTCAGCAGGAGGTTAGTGGCGGCGGTAACCGTTAGTGGCCAGTGGCGCTGCGCCGCCGGCGATGACATCATCATCATGCGCAGCTCCCCGCTCATGCCCCGGCCGCGATGTCCGATGGGGTCAGGGGGCCTACCTGTGGCTGGGGCGGCGCTAATTAAAGGCGAGGTGCTGGGCGGTAATTTTTGTTGCTGGCCGCCTGCCAGCACCTGCCCCCGTTGCCGTCCCCGGCCTCCTCTTCAGTCTCCCTGCAGCGTGCCGGCTGTGCTCTGTGAGCCCGGCACTCCTCTTGAGTGCCGGGCTCTTTTGCCGGCACGCTGATCCCTGGTGGCCCAGCTGGGCCCTGGGTCGCGCTGCACAAGGCACCTCCCCTTTAATAAGGGGAGGAAGGCCTGCAGTACCGCGGCACAATGTGCCACAGCGCCAGCGCTGCGATATTCCCTCGCAGCACCCCAAGAGGGAGGCGGGATGCTTCCAATAGCACCCCACTTCTCTCTTGGGGTGCTACCGATGAATTTCGGCCGTGGGGGCACTAAAAGCAGAGCTTGGAGTATCCTGCACCCTCCGGTGAGGAGTCTCCACTGCTGTCCCTGTCAACACCATCTGCTCTTGCTCACTTGTGATGTGAGAAACGCCAGGTGACAACACTACTCTACCTCGCACGGGACTCACTGAGGTGTGCATATCTGTGCTGGTGCTGGCTGCGTTTGCGTCTGCTGATGGTGCAGTCTCAGAGAATGGAGCTTCCTCTGAGGAGTCGTCTTCCTCCTGCAGCTGGACAGTGGTGGGGCGGGGTGGGGGTGTTGGGTGGTGGGGGGGCCACTTGATGGACCTGTGGGAGAGTAAAAAGATGAATTAGAAATCTTATGATAAGAATGGGTAATGTTACCATTATGCATATGATGACATTTCACTGGATGCTGACATCAGTCACTGTAATGATCAGTAACATGTCATTCTAGAATGGTACACTAGGTGGAGCTGTATGTTTAGGAGTGGGCTACCCACAAGGCAGTAGTCAAGATGGATGCCTATACACTAGTCCACATGGCTGAATAAATGACTCGCTCAAGCTAGCTGTTCATAATGAAAACGTCTATTTATTTATGAACATAACATGGTACCAGGATTGGTAATATCTGCTGAATATTGTGAAATGCGACATGGAGAATTTGAAGCCACCGGAGGGTTTGAAACTTATGGGGAATGTCGACTGCAATTGGCGGACTTTCAAACAACAATTCGAACTCTACATTGCCGCCATCGGGTTCGGTACGATGCCAGACGCAAGGAAAATAGCATTACTGCTCACGGTTGAAGGCCCACAGGTGATAGAGGTATTTAATACGTTTGTATTTGATCAAGAGCAGGACAGAGAAAAAATGGACGATGTGCTAAAGAAGTTTGATACACATTGTTCTCCCAAAAAGAACGAGACCTATGAGAGGAATGTGTTCCATTCACGGACACAGCAGCAAAATGAGACTTTTGATAGCTTTGTGACCAATCTGAAACTGAAAGCACAGACATGTAATTTCTCTGAACTGAAATCATCCATGATTCGTGACCAGATTGTGTTTGGTATTCATGTTAAAAAGGTCAGGGAACGTTTGTTGAGAGAAACTGAACTAACATTGGAGGATGCTGTGAAAATATGCCATGCCAGTGAGCTAGCTCGGCAGCACACAAAGACATTCAGTGAAATTAATAATGATGCGACTGTAATGAGTGACTGTGCTGCTGTCGGTGCTGTGTCCTATGAGGGGAAGAAACATGGGCAGAACAGAAATGCAAAGCAATCGGAGGATGGAATATTTAATTGTAAACGCTGTGGTTACCAGCACCAGTCAAGACAATGCCCAGCATTTGGGAAAATGTGCACAAAATGTTATGGAAAGAATCACTTTGCCAAACAATGCTTTTCAAAAGTAAAAACAAAGAAAGGGCAACAAGTCAGTGTGATTGAGGACACTGATTTAAGTGAGACATTTTTTGTAGGAATGGTGTCATGTGACAATATCGAAAAGGATACAGAAAATGTGCAGCCCTCATGAATGGACAATGCTGAACATAAAGTTAATGCAGTAAAAGAGGACAAATGGATGATGCCACTGCAGGTAAATGGAGCATTAGTTACATTGAAACTAGACACTGGGGCAAAAGCAAACTTAATCAGTATGAGTGACATTAAAAATATGAAAGAAAAGCCCAAAATACAGACAAGGTCAGTACTACTGAAGAACTATAATGGACAGAAAATAGATAGCTTAGGTGTATGCAGACTTAAAGTGACAGTCAAAGACAAAGTGCATCATCTCATGTTTTCTGTTGTGGCTGAAGGACTTGATTCACTACTGGGTGACAAAGCTTGTGAGGACTTAGAATTGGTCAAGAGATTCTACCGTATAAACTGTGCCATAAGCAGACCAGATGACTCAGTGGATTCTGTAGTGAGTAATTTCCAGGATGTGTTCAAAGGATTTGGAGTTTTACCATTCACTTACAAGATCCAGCTAAAGGAGGATGCTCAGCCAGTGGTACATGCTCCACGGAGAGTTCCAGCACCCCTGCGTGACCGGCTCAAGAAAGAACTGGACAGAATGACCACACTAGGAGTCATCAGGAAAGTCGAAGAGCCAACAGACTGGGTTAACTCCATGGTATGTGTAAAGAAAAAGAACAATGATCTAAGAGTATGCATGGATCCAAAGGACTTAAATGCAAACATAAAACATGAACACTACCAGATTCCCAAGCGAGAAGAAATCACCAGTGAAATGTCAGGTGCCAGATACTTCACAAAGCTTGATGCCTCACAAGGATTTTGGCAACTAAAACTGGATGAAGAGAGCACCAAATACTGTACCTTCAACACACCATTTGGCAGGTATTGTTTCCTCAGAATGCCTTTCGGGATAATATCTGCATCTGAAATCTTTCATAGAGCGATGGAACACATAATTGAAGGTCTGGAAGGAGGTCAGGTCTATGTTGATGACATCATCATCTGGGGCTCCACACTGAAAGAACACAATGAGAGACTGACTAAAGTGCTACAGAGCATACGCCGGAATGGACTGAAGCTCAACAAAGCCAAGTGTCAGATGGTGTCCAGGAAGTCACTTTCCTAGGAGATAATCTATCTGATAAAGGAATAGAGCCAGATATGGAAAAAGTAAATGCCATACTCAAACTGCCCCGACCCACTGACAAAAAAGGAGTGCTACGCATCATGGGGATGATAAACTTCATTGGAAAGTTCATTCCTAACTTGTCAGCCAAGACAGCCTGTCTGCGAGACCTGCTACATAAAACAAATGAGTTCGCATGGACAGAAAGACATGAACAAGAGTGGATGAACCTCAAAACAGTGCTGACAACCACACCTGTACTCTCCTTCTTTGACCCAACAAAGAGAATCAAAGTGTCAACGGATGCATCAAAAGATGCATCTCTGAATGAGATGTCTCCAAGGATTCAACGACTCATGATGAAGCTGCAAAGATATGACTTTGAACTGATCTACACACCAGGCAAACACATAGTGTTAGCAGATGCACTATCCCGAGCACCCACAATGAGTCATGTGAGCTCTACTGAGGAAGACGTGGATGTTCATGTGACTATGGTCACTGCTGCACTGCCCGTGTCAGACACAAAATCAAAGCAAATAGCAAAAGAAACAGTAAAAGGTACAGTGTTACAAACAGTAATAGAGAACATTCATCATGGTTGGCCAAAAGGTTCCTGTCCAAAGTACTATCACATTAGGTCAGAGCTGAGTGCCGCAAGTGGACTATTACTAAAACAGAACAGAATAGTCATTCCACAGGCTCTACGTCAAGACATGCTCAAAAGGATTCATGAGGGGCACCTCGGAATTGAAAAATGCAAAAGGAGAGCAAGAAACACTGTTTATTGGTCTGGCATAAATAAGGACATTGAGAACATGATAGGCATATGTGAGACATGTCAGAAACACCAAAACAAACAAGCAAAGGAACCAATGATAGTAGCTGACTTACCAACAGCAGCATGGCAAAAGGTTGGTATGGACCTCTTTCATTTGAATGGTAAAGACTATCTAATAGTGATTGACTACTATTCTAACTATCCTGAGATGGCGCTGCTCTCAAGCACATCAGCAAGCAGTGTCATAATGCATGTTAAATCCATCTTCGCCAGACATGGAATTCCCAGGATTGCCGTTAGCGACAATGGTCCGTGCTTCAACTGTAAGGAGTGGCAACAGTTTGCAGCACATTATGACCTTCAACACATCACATCCAGTCCTCTGTATGCTCAGTCGAATGGTAAGGCAGAGAAAGGTGTTCAAGTTCTCAAACAGCTACTGAAGAAAGCAACAGAAAGCAAGTCTGATCCTTATCTCGCCCTGCTGAGCTACCGAGCCTCCCCTTTAGACTCTGGTTCTTCGCCTGCTGAACTCCTAATGGGTCGCAAGTTGTGCACCACGCTACCCTGCTGTGCAAAAGAAAAGCAGAGTAAGGAACTGAGACAGAGACTTCAACTGTTAAAGCTGAAACAGAAATCACACTATGACAAGTCATCCAAAACTCTGAAACCATTGACAAGGGATGATGTTGTCAGGATTGAGGATCCAGATGCATGGAACAGGAAAGTTACAGTTCTTGAGGACGTAGGTCCAAGGTCATACACTGTTACAACTGAGGAAGGACATATTCTCAGGAGGAACCGTTGTTCCCTCCTGAAAACACAAGAAACTATCCAAGAGCAAATCGATGACAATGCCGCAACTGAATCTTGTCACTCACCACCAGAACAATCTAACACAAACACACATACAGGCTCTCATGAAAACACATCAGACTTACCTGTGCTGAGAAGATCTACATATGAAGTAAAAAAGCCTGATAGACTTAATCTTTGAGTACAAAGAAAACTATAATAAAAGAATGAAAAGCTTAGAGTTCATAAAGTAAAGCTTTGAAAATGTGTTGACTGACTGTTGTGAAGATGTTTATGTCATTATGATTGATTAATATTGATTTTGTTTAACCTCTAAGGAAGGGGGATGTAATGATCAGTAACATGTCATTCTAGAATGGTACACTAGGTAGAGCTGTATGTTTAGGAGTGGGCTACCCACAAGGCAGTAGTCAAGATGGATGCCTGTACACTAGTCCACATGGCTGAATAAATGACTAGCTCAAGCTAGCTGTTCATAATGAAAACGTCTATTTATTTATGAACATAACAGACACCATATGAGTGACTGTTGTATGCCATGTGGCTGTATGAGATGTGCCGGAGTACGCTTGGTAAAGCAGAGTGATGGGTTTGCGGTGACAGGCACATCAGAATGAAGGTGAGTGTGTCATTGCATTCACCTTTCCTGACCTCATCAGATCATTGAATCTTTTCCGGCACTGGATCCACATCCTCCTGACACATCCTTGCTATTGACCTCCTCTGTGATCTCCAGCCATGTCTTTGGGTGGTCGCTTTCAATGAACACCAGGAAGAGGACCTCCCTGTGTGCTCTTACTGCCTGCACCAGATTTTCCAGGGAGGCATCGGTGAATCTTGGCACTGCCCTCTGCCTTGTCTCCATGACCCACAGTTTTGTCAGTTTTATTGCATTATTGAGACCTCTGAAAACCACCATATGCACTCCTACATCAACCTTCAAATGAGATGTGTGCAAGACTGCTTTAAATATCCGCGCTGTAAACGAGTCATCGGTGACGTCATCAGACCCGCTCCATTTAATTGGACCGGGAAACCCGCATGACTGTTTCAATTGGGGCTGTTAAGTTAAAAATGCATTGCAGATGGGTTCCGAATCTGCTATGCAGCCTGCACGCATACAACACAACTCCAAGGTAAAGATTCCGGCCAGAGTTACCATTTCAGGTCGATGACCTTTCGTCAGAATTGTGTGTTCAATCCATGGATCTCGTTATAATTTACCTAGATATTGGGAAAGAACAGGCACTCTCCAGATTGTATGAGATATAAGGACCTCTTAGGGGACTAGTTGGTGACGCTAAATGCAAGCAGAATATCTAGCATTAAATCAAAAAATATAACACAGATAGTCTGACTAAAATTTTCCAAAATTCTGTGGAAAAGAAAATTGTGATAGGAGACTGCAGGATGGAAAATGTGGCTCCCCTCTTCAGAAAATAGGGATAAGCTAGGAACTTATAGGCCACTTAGTTTTACTTCAGTTATTGGTAAGATAAATGCTTGAATAAACATGAGGTAAACAGGGCAGTCAGCATGGATTTCTAAAAGGAAGGTCACGTTTGAAATAACAAGAGTATAGATAAAGGAAATGCAGTGGTTATGGTTTATATGGACTTTCAAAAAACATTTAATTAGGCACCACATAAAACATGGTTGGAGGGCAATAAGCAAAGGGTACGGTAACGGAAATTTCTCAAAATGGAATAATCACAGAATCACAGAAACCCCACAGTGCAGATAGAGGCCATTTCGGCCCATCGAGCCTGCACCAACACATATCCCACCCAATCCCCGTAACCCCTACACCAACACATATCCCACCCTATCCCTGTAACCCCACGTATTTAATCCCCCTAACACTAAGGGTCAATTTATCATAGCCAATCAACCTAACCCGCACATCTTTGGACTGTGGGAGGAAACCGGAGCACCCGGAGAAAACCCACGCAAACACGGAGAGAATGTGCAAACTCCACACAGGCAGTCGCACGAGGCCGGATTTGAACCCGGGTCTCTGGCGCTGTGAGGCAACAGTGCTAACCACTATGCCACCGTGCATATAATAATGAAGATTATTACATTCTGATCTGGTTGTAATGAAATGCGAAAGATTGACAGGCTGGCTTTGAGTTGTGTGGGGAACGCAGACAAGGAGGCCGCTCGTAGGTAGGTGCTGGGCCCAGGATGGTTCTGGGGTGTTGGGGGGGGAGGGGGGGTCCGATCCCCGGAGGGGCTCCGATCACCGACCGTGAGGGCGGGCAGGTGGGGGGTACGATCCCCGACCCTGGGGTGGGGGTGAGATCAATCCCCAGGAGGGGTCCGATCCATGACCCTGGGGAGAGGCAGGCTGCTGGTGGGGGATCTCGGGGGGCTGGGAGGAAGCACTCCTGCTCTTCCCAGCCCAGAAGGATTGCTCCCTGGGGCTGAGGCCGCCTCGTTGCAGCCACCAGGAATCCCGAGCCCCGGGAGCCCCAGTCGCCTGCAGTAAAACCTGCAAAGCAGGTTAAAGTAGAGGCTTCAGGCCGCATTATAATATTTAAATTGCCAACCCGCCTCCTGACAGCAGGTTGGCAGCCCGCCCCCCGTCCTGCCTGAGTGCAAGGTGAAGATGGGCGGGTTGGGGTCAGGTTTTACATTTTTACAATTTTCACTTCCCCCCACGTCTCTAACCCACCCTCTGAAAATTCCAGCCATGGTCCTTCCCTCTGATATTCTGAGGCCCTGTTCCTCAAGTGTGTGACACTATTATACCAATTAAGCCAGTATCACTGCATGCTCCCACAAATACCTACTGAGTAAAATGTACAATAACGGCACAAAAATGCAAACCTGTGAAACATTTGGGGCTAGATTTTCAGTTGCTTGCGCCAGCAGTTAGCGCCTTAAGAGAAGTGATTTTCGGGCGCTATGCGTGTAGCGCCCGGGCGCAGCGCAGTTTGTGCCCCGCCCCAAATTAAGTTGCCCGTTAGCGCCGGCGCAAAGTTTAGCGCCCGGCCGGATGCGCGCGCAGAAAATGACGTCACATCCTCGTGCAACGCCCTTTGGCCACCCCGAATCCAAACTTCAGTCGGACCGCCCCATTGTGCGGCTGGCGTCCAGAGCGTTTGTAAAATGGAACGCAACACACCCTGGGGAGCGCAAATTAAAGGGCACTCCTCCTGCACTATAAAAGGCAGTCTGCATGTGTTGTGTGGAAGGATCCAGTGTGTTGTTGTGAACAGTGTATTTATGTTTCCGGCCACCACCACCACCACCACCACCACCTCCTCCTCCTCCTCCTCCTCCTCCTCCTCCTGTTTTCCCCCCCCAGACTCTGCCTTTGAAAAAAACACATGCACCCTTCCCCTTTAAGAGCTCACTGGCACCAGAGTGTCTGCCGTGCGCTGCGCCCGAGCTCGGGTGTTGCGCTCTGCACCGCCGGCTTAGCGCCTAAAGATAGTAGTGGAACGCCTCTTTTTGCGCTCCACCAACCTCTTAGGGCGAAGCCACTGAATTTCCGGCAACGGGGCACTACTTTGGGGCGGGCGCTAACTTCGGGCGGGCGCTAAGGTTAGCGCCCCAAAACTGTCTATACTGAAAATCTAGCCCTTGATTTTTTAAAGTCAGTAAAAGACTATGCTCATCTATATATATAAATCGGTACTTCTGTCATTCTGTCTTTCTATCTGTCTATCTGTCTATCTGTCTGTCATCGCGTGTGCGTTGCGGGTATGCACTCGAAAGTTACAGGGCGTACCTACGCGCGCGTTACCTCCAAAGAAAGCTTACGCTTCCGAGACGGTTTTAAGCGTATTTACGTTTCGGCCGGGCTAAAATTGCGCCCGCGGTATCCCAAAAACCTTCAACATTCCGCTCATTAGCATCTCATTATCCGCTCATTAGCGACAGAGTGACCTCGAGCTCGACCAATCGTACGCCGGGTTGCTGGCGTGTGCCGCCGGGCCAATCGGTGCGCGTGTGGCCGGGCTTTATCGTTCTGAACCGAGGTGAGTCACCGCCATCTTGATTCCAAACTTTTCCTTTCTTTTTCCCGCTTTCTGCGTCTTAAAAAAAAACGTTGCTTTTAAAACACATAGGGCTAGATTTTCAGTTGCTTGCGCCAGCAGTTAGCGCCTTAAGAGAAGTGATTTTCGGGCGCTATGCGTGTAGCGCCTGGGCGCAGCGCAGTTTGCGCCCCGCCCCAAATTAAGTTGCCCGTTAGCGCCGGCGCAAAGTTTAGCGGCCGCCCGGATGCGCGTGCAGAAAATGACGTCACATCCTCGTGCAACGCCCTTTGGCCGCCCCGAATCCAAACTTCAGTCGGACCGCCCGATTGTGCGGCTGGCGTCCAGTGCGTTTGTAAAATGGAACGCAACACACCCTGGGGAGCGCAAATTAAAGGGCCCTCCTCCTGCACTATAATGGAAGGAACCAGTGTGTTGTGAATGGTGTATTTATTCCGGACACCACCACCACCACCACCTCCTCCTCCTCCTCCTCCTCCTCCTCCTCCTCCTCGTCTTTCTTCGTCTTTTCCCCCCCAGACTCTGCCTTTGCAAATAAACACATGCACCCTTCCCCTTTAAGAGCTCACTGGCACCAGAGTGTCTGCCGTGCGCAGCGCTCTGCACCGCCGGCTTAGCGCCTAAAGATAGTAGTGGAACGCCTCTTTTAGCGCTCCACCAACCTCTTAGGGCGAAGCCACTGAATTTCCAGCAACGGGGCGCTACTTTGGGGCGGGCGCTAACTTCGGGCGGGCGCTAAGGTTAGCGCCCCAAAACTGTCTATACTGAAAATCTAGGCCATATTGTTTTTAAAAAAAATGATTTAGAAAGTAATTAACTTATCTAATCTCATTAATTTTCCTACCTTTCCCCGTTTTTCCAGGTAGGCCTAGAAGCCTCGGCGTCTCCTCTGCACCCACGCCCGAGCTAGGCACCTCCCGGCCCCACTCGAAGGCTGGAGGGCCGAGCCTCAGCCTAGCGCCGCTAGGGTGCGCGCGCAGCAGGAGCTGAGACGTCTCTCTCTGCCGGGGCTTGCTGAGCGTCCAGCGTTACCCTGGCAACGGGCGCAATCGGCGGTCTTCACCTCGGGGGGAGGGGGGGCGGCCGCCTTCACCTCGGGGGGAGGGGGGGCGGCCGCGACCCTCGGGGGGGGCCGCGACCCTTGGGGGGGGCCGCGACCCTCGGGGGGGGGGGCCGCGCGCGCAGCAGGAGCAGCTGAGACGCGGCGTCTCTCTCTCTGGCTTGGTCAGCGTCACGGTTGCCCTGGCAACCGGGCCCGCCGGCCGAGAGAGACGCCGCGTCTCAGCTCCTGCTGCGCGCGCAATCGGCGGTCTTCACCTCTGGGGGGGCGCGACCCTCGGGGGCCGCGACCCTCGGGGGGGGCGCCCGCCGCCCTCCCCCCCGCCCTCCATCCCCCCCTCCCCTCCCCCGCCCTTCCCCCCCGCCCTCCCTCCCCCCTGCCCTCCCTTCCCCTCCTCCCTCCCCCTCCCCCCGCCCTCCCTTCCCCGCCCTCCCTTCCCCTCCCTCCCCTCCCCCCCGCCCTCCCTTCCCCTGCCCTCCCTTCCCCCCTCCCTCCCTTCCTTCCCCCCTCCCCTCCCCCTGCCCTCCCTTCCCCGCCCTCCCCCTCCCCCTCCCCTCCCCCCGCCCTCCCTTCCCCTCCCCCTCCCCTCCCTCCCCCTCCCCTCCCCTCCCTCTCTTCCCCCCACCCCTCCCCTCCCTCTCTTCCCCCCAGTCGCTCTCTCTCTTCCCCCAGTCGCTCTCTTTCTCTCTCTTCCAACAACAACATGCCCTCGAAAAAGCCTTGGCACCGCCGGGCACTTCAGCTAGTTTAATATATGATAGGAAAAGATCTTATAATTTCAGAATGTTGCTATTGATATTTTTTATTGTTAGTGATGTTTTTCATGTCCAGGTGCTGCTTAACAGGAGGAGTGTTATGCCCAATGCCAGTGGTTGTCATTCTAATCAGTTGGTACCAGTATTACAGATGGCAGTGTGTCAGGACAGGCTTGGCTCCGTCTTTAAGTTCTTTCTCAGTTCTCTTGGAGAAAAGCTCAGTAGGCATGTACTGCGAACCTGACCATATGCTGTTTCAGGATGGCTGTCATAAAACACACATTTAGCAGAGAAAAATGACCTCAGATGCCTTGAAATTCACTTCAGTTTATGATGGCCATGAAGTGAAATAAGTTTGGCCAACTGCAACCTAATTCCTACTGGGCATGAGTCCACATTTAACCTAATTACAATTGACATGATTATTCTAGAAATCCTATTCCTGGGCAGTTATAGGATAACCTAAAAATCTGTAGAAATAAAGAAACTAAAATTAGTTTTCTAAATTTCTAGAATTGTTTTATCCCCAACATTGTTTAAAATAATGCACACTTTATTGTAATATTCTGTTTACTGACATTTTGATCATCTACTTATTTTTCTTTCCCTTTCCAAGTTTTCTCCTCTCTGCTCCTGTCGACTTTGATTCATGCTGGAACATCCAGGAAGTAATTCTTCATTCCTGGAGACTCCAGGACAATCTGGGACGGTTGGCAACTCTACTTTGCCCTTCCCGCACCCTGACCTCACTGCTGACTTTTTAAAGAATGGCGGGGGTGGGGTTGGGGCGGGGGGTGGTAAAATCCAATTAACGCAAAATACTGCGGACGCTGAAAATCTGAAATCAATTCAGAAAATTCTGGAAACGCTCAGCAGGTCAGACAGCATCTGTGGAGAGAGAAACAGAGTTAACGTTTCAGTGTAATTAAACCACAACAGACCAGGAAAGATTGAAATTAGGTGTTAAAATGGCGGTTAATTTATTAGACCATTGTTTGTGCTACAGACAAAAACAAAATATAAACCCATTTAGTAGCAATGGCTACAATCCAACTACGTATGTAGTATTTTGCACAGTCAGTTGGCGATTATCTAAAGAAATTGTAGGTTTTAACACTGAGAACATATTTAATTGGGTGGAGAATGAAATTATCTCATGTTTGCAGTGACTGCTGCCCCTGACTCTGCATTCATCAGGTCAATCTGACTCAATAATTCACAAGACATTAACATCACAGTCGATAGAGTGAGTTGGATCTCTACCTTGTGCACTTAAGACCGTGCTCCCCACCTCCCAATGAAATTGGGGGGTGGGAGACGAGCAGGTTGCTTGCTGAACTCATCAACCCCCATCAGTCTCCAGTGGCCTGGAGGACCTGCTGCTGCACCCCTCCCCTCCCCCTGCCACCAAGGCGGTTGCCTGGGCAACGTCAAACGCTCTTTAAGTGTTGGCTTCAGGAGGTAGTGACAGACGCAGGTACTTTCATGAGTTAACTGCCCACATTCCACAATCCCCAGCTAATCACAGAATCACAGAAACCCCACAGTGCAGATAGAGGCCATTTCGGCCCATCGAGCCTGCACCGACACATATCCCACCCGATCCCCGTAACCCCTACACCAACACATATCCCACCCTATCCCCGTAACCCCACGTATTTAATCCCCCTAACACTAAGGGTCAATTTATCATAGCCAATCATCCTAACCTGCACATCTTTGGACTGTGGGAGGAAACCGGAGCACCCGGAGGAAACCCACGCAAACACGGGGAGAATGTGCAAACGCCACACAGACAGTCACCCGAGGCCAGATTCGAACCCGGGTCCCTGGCGCTGTGAGGCAACAGTATTGTGGTGGGGAGCCAAGGGTGATCGTTGGGCCGCCCATCCCTGCCCATTCCATCGCAAGAGTTGGCAATACTGATTATTTTAAAATAGCAATTTTCTATTTTAGTCAATTAATTGTCTTGTGGTTCAAAAAATAGTAGCTTTAAACCCTGAATTGGACTGACTTATTTGGGGAAGGGGTTGGAGATGTCTGTTGTTCTGTGGTTCAAATTAGGTAATCGTACTGACATTTTAAATCTCTTATTTTTCATGATGGATTTTATGGAGATGATTGCACTCATTGAGTATCTATAAAGGTTTGCCCTAGTACTGGAATAGCCATTTTATCACTGCCAGATACATAGAAAGAAATATACAAGCACTGGGCAATGATAAATCACTAATTTAACCTTCCTAATCCCTATATCTATGCAAAGCTAAGGGGCTACAGGAGAAACTATGCTAAGTCATTGTTGTAGTGGATTTACAAATAAACCTTAGACTTTTTATTGATTTGTTTGTAGTTTTGAAATTGCACTGTATGGTGGAGGAGAATGCAAACTCTTTTTTCCTCAAATATGTCCCATTTTACGGGGTATTTATAGTTCAGCAGTATTGTCAGTTTGACCTCTTAGCACAGTGGATATCCTTGCAAATACATAGCCCTATTTGACTTAAGTTTGGATAAGAATACATTCTTGAACCAGGGGCTTTTAACCATTTGAGTCTCGAGACTTTCTGAACATAAATTGCGAAGTGCGGCGCCCACTTGAAAATTCAACGGTACATTACAGGTTTATACCTTCTAACTGTGTTTAAGCTGGTGGTGAGAGTCTATTTATCTGTGCAATTCAGAACCGTGCAAACAATTGGAGCTGAAAAGCTTATTTCATAGAGTCATAGGGCTCGGATTTCCAAGCCCCTTGGAGGCGGGTTTGGAGGCAGGAGTGGTGGGAAAATTGCAGAATCGGGGGGCAGGAACCCATCCCGCCCCCAACCCACCTCCGTGCCAATGTCCCAGGAGGCGGGTATCCGACCTGTGCCGGGAGCCGCCTCCCCAAGGCGGGAAGGGGATTAGTGCCAATTAACTGCCTGTTAACAGGTAGTTAACAGGCAGTTTTTTGCCTAATCTCTATTTTTAGCCCTGAAGTGTGGGCTTCCTGACGGCTCCGAACCACACCAAGTTAGCGAGGCGGACTGTCAGTCTGAAGGGGTTGGAGGGGTCGCGATGTCCGTTGTGCAGGTAAGTGATGGGTGCATGTGTGCAGAGGTAAGTGTGTGAAGTAAGTGTAAAGTGTTTTAATAAGTTTACTTACCTTTACTTTCTCCTGCAGGCTTCCTTCCTTCAGTTCTCGGGAGCCACTCAGTTCACCGGCACAGAAAGCAGAATGGCTGCTGAAATGTCAAAAGCTGCAGCCTCTGCTTTCTGGTCTGGAGAGATCTCTAACTGAGTCTCAGTAGAAGGACTCAAGTTAGAAGACAGATTGTCAGTGTTTGACAGCTTCACAGAGCTGTCAAATGCTGATTTTTCATCTGTCAAAAGCTCTTGACAGAGGAAATGTCAATCACTGACGTCGCCAGTAACCAGGTGTCACTTGATTGGCCTGCTGAGCCCGCTGGGTGGGCTTAACAAGGCCAATCAAGGGAAAATAGCGTGGGTTGGCCACAAGTCCATGGAGGCGGGACTACAATCCAAAAAGTGGGAGTCCCGCCTCCATCACGTCCCCATTGACAAAATCCAGCCCATAGAGTCATAACGGCACAGAAGGAGGCCATTCGGCCCATCGAGTCCGTGCCAGCTCTCTGCAGAGCAATCCAGTCAGTCTCATTCCCCTGCTCTATCCCCGTAGCCCTGCAAGTTTCTTTCCCTCAAGTGCCTATCCAGTCTCCCCTTGAAAACATTGAGTGTCTCCGCTTCCACCACTTCCGTCGGCAGCAAGTTCCAGGTCCTCACCACTTGTTGCGTAAAAAAGTTTTTCCTCACATCCCCCTGAATCTCTTGCCCAAAACCTTAAGTCGGTGTCCCCTAGTCCTTGTACCATCAACTAGTGGGAACAGCCTTTCCCTGTCTAGCCTATCTAAACCCGTCATAATCTTGTACACCTCTATCAAATCACCCCTCAACCTCCTTTACTCTAATGAAAACAAATCCAGCTTCTCCAACCTGTCCTTGTAGCTAAGAGCACCCATCCCTGGAGCTATTCTGGTAAATCTCCTCTGCACTCTCTCAAGGGCCTTCACATCCTTCCTAAAGTTTGGTAGCCAGAACTGGATACAATACTCCAGTTGTGGCCTAACCAGTGCTTTATAAAGGCTCAGCATAACTTCTCTACTTTTGTACTCAATACCTCTATTTATGAAACCCAAGATCCCATATGCTTTGCTAACCGCTCTCTCAAAATGTCCTGCCACCTTCAGGGACCTATGCACATTAACTCCCAGGTCCCTCTGTCCCGGTACACTCTTTAAAACTGTGCCATTAAGTGTATATTGCCTCTCCCTGTTCCTTCTGCCAAAATGCATCACCTCACACTTCTCTGTATTAAATTCCATCTGCCACTTGTTGCCCATTCTGCTAGTCTTTCTATGTCCTGTTGCAGTCGATTGGTATCATCCTCACTGTTTGCCACACCCCCAAGTTTGGTGTCACCAACAAATTTAGAAATTCTACTTTGTATTCCAATATCCAGGTCATTTATATATATCAAAAAAAGCAGTGGCCCCAGCACTGACCCTTGGGGAACACCACTGTCTACCATCCTCCAGTCTGAAAAACAGCCATTTACCACAACTCGCTGTTTTCTGTCCTTAAGCCAATTCCTTATCCAAGCTGCCACTGACCCACCTATTCCATGAGGTTCCATAGAGGTTTCTTTCTTCCTGCTTATAAAAGGCCAGCTTAAGGATCTTTGATAGACCAAGGCTCCATAATCCCCCGCTAATCTCTGTATTGTAGTGTGGCCCAAGTACCCCAGGACCGGGTCGCTCGCGCTAATTTAAAAGTGGTGCTTGCTCCTGCCGCCACCCCTCAGTTTTGCTGCCGCGAGTAGTTGACCTCCCTGCCATCCTCTAGTCAATCACTCACTTAGAGGCCACTGCGATTTCTAACAGGCCGTGTAGAGGCCGTTCCCTACCGAATGGCAAATTGCACTTTTTGCCGCATATGTGCAAATTGGTGTCTTTTTTTAAATCATGAGATTTAGGTGTTCCATCGTGAGATCACGAGTGAAGCTTTAGTTCACTCTGAAACTTGGCAATACTGGGATCCTGCTGCTCCATTAGTTTTTTAATCTTTTCCAATTTGTG
The DNA here is from genome assembly GCF_052327205.1 of Somniosus microcephalus. Taxonomy (NCBI): domain Eukaryota; kingdom Metazoa; phylum Chordata; class Chondrichthyes; order Squaliformes; family Somniosidae; genus Somniosus; species Somniosus microcephalus. The sequence continues at coordinate 292,012,935 of NC_140989.1, forward strand.
AATGGACCTCCTCCACTCCTGAAGTTGATACATCTGTGGTAGTAATTGCCACTGTAGGAGTGGGTGATACAGAGTGCTGTGAGGTGCTGGATTGAGGCTATACAATTGGATCAGCTGCCTCCTTAAAAGCAGAAGAACATATTTCACAAAGCTTACCATATGAAATCCTTTGAAACATAGCTACATATAGCAAGAGATTGCAGTGTGTGAGACTGAAATACTGCAATGTAGACCTGTATGTAAGTGAATGAATGAGTAAATGAGGAGATAAGCAATGAAAAGTGAAGGCTACTAGCCAGGGGCTTGAGGGAGGTCTTCGATTTCATCTTCACCCACAAACCCGTGGCATTATCAGACGAGGTTAGCCCACCTGTTACGCATTATCCACTCATATAAAGTCCTATCTGCTTCCTTCACAGAATAAGGCGAATTAAGCAGCCTACATGGTATATCCAAAGACCACCAGTCACCTGAGCACCAACCATGGAAATTCCAGGCATTGCAGCAAAACTTAATAGATTTGTGTTCTATTTTAATATATCTAGTAGTCTGTGGTGCTTTCACTTTGCAGAAAAAATGAGGGCCAAAGCTCACTGTAATATCTTGGAATTGCCAGAAATAAGGCAGGACCCATATACTCTGAGTCTCAACCTTGCGCTCCAGTTTTTGGATGAGGCAGTGCCTCAGCAGACCCTAAATAAAGCCATCGATGTAAGGGGAGCAGGGTGGAGTCCTCCTGCATCAGAAGTTCAGAGGGACCTAGCATATCCTTGGTGGCAGTATGCTTAGTGGCAGGTATACCAGCTATTTCCATGACAGATGTGGGGCTCATTTGGGGATCCATGTGGAATTGTGGCCTGAACCCCAAAGATCTACCCTGGATTTAAAACATTTTTTTAATGCAGCCCCCTTTGCATAAGGGCCTGCAGGGGTACTTTAAAGTTACTTCCTGGAAGTAGCAACCCAACAGCCCCAGTCTCAGGCACTTAGGGCAGACTTCCTGGTCCCATTGGCAGGGGGTGCCTCAGCCTATCATGGACTTGGAAATTGTGGGGCCTTATTCTGACTTTGGCAGGGTCAGCAACGGAGGTCAGGGAGGGGCACATCTTGGTAGTTACGCCAAGATGCGCTGCCCCACCAATTATCGGGGCCATAGAGTTGGTTGCTCAAATGACAAACAGAAAGTGGCTAAATCCTGAGATTTCCTCTATGGTTGTGGTGGGCAGTCCTTGTGGCAAAGGAGTTGAAGGCAGTGGTTGCACTCACTGCCACTGGTCAATTGTCCCTGAAGCTCTTCATGGATGAGCACACCGGTGTCACAAACCCCGAAAGACCCACAGCCTTCTCATACACTGCTCCCCTGTGTAGTTACACCTGTTGCAGTAGACTCACTGGGGTAGATCTTGACTTGAAGTCAAAGAAAATAAAAATCAGAAGAGATGTACAAGGAGCTGCCGACTCACTAGCACACGTTTTACACTATCACACAAAGTCAAGATCTACTCTACTATTTGGGGAGGTTCCTGCTGTAGGCCATACACCTTTATGATTTGGACAGGTTGGGTGATTGGGCAGATGCATGGCAGATGCAGTATAATGTGGATAAATGCGAGGACATCCACTTTGGTGGCAAAAACAGGAAGGCAGATTATTATCTGAACGGCAATAGATTGGGAGAAGGGGAAGTGCAACAAGAACTGGGTGTCCTTGTGCACCAGTCGCTGAAGCTAAGCATGCAGGTGCAGCAGGCGGTTAAGAAGGCAAATGGTATGTTGGCCTTCGTAGCGAGAGGGTTCGAGTACAGGAACAAGGATCTGTTGCTGCAGTTGTACAAGGCCTTGGTGAGACCACACCTTGAGTATTGTGTAGGGTTGCAAAGGGGTGGAAAGTTTCCGGTAAATTTCTGGAAATTTTCCACGGGAAGTTTAGCTTGGGAATTTTGGGAATTGTGCCCAAGAAAGCACATGCTAGCATAATATTGTATTTTTTGTATTTCTTTCTTTTTTTTCCACAGGTCCTCTCTTAAAATTACTAACAGAGATGGAATCTTAATTATTAAGGAATTTCTTAATCAATATATGTTTATCTTCTTACTTGGCTTGTTTTAATAATTACAAGTTTTGTGTGTGACTGTGAACAAATGTGTCCTGATTGGTTGGATGAGTGGATGAGCGATTAGCTCCCTCTATTTGTAATATTTGCATATGGAATTGTGATTGGCCTGCAGGCATCTGTAAGACTGCTATAGTTTTTTTAAGATCCAGGTTAGGGGTCCTGAGGGAAGTCATTTTGTTTTCTGCTGATGTTGTGATGATGCAGTAAGTAAATCAGACTTTATACCAAATAAACCAGTTACTTGTTGAACTCTGTTGTCCTTCAATTTAAAATATACAAAATAATACACTATTGGTGATGTAGCGCGTGTGTGTACAGGTCATGCTTCCATCACATGGAGCATCAGCAAAAATGTACTCACCCTGTTGCAATCGTGCTGATCGACCGCGGTTCGACACAGAGATGAATGCCCTTTATTTCTCTGCATAGAACAATGCCACGTTTACCGTCGGATGTGTGGAAGCATTTTACCCCAGGCATTAAAGATGGAAAGACTGTGTACATGTGCAAACACTGTAGAAAGCCATATGTAAAGAATGCCACAAAGATGCAGCAGCATTTATCCAAATGCAACAACTTCACTCAAAGCTCACAGCAGTCAGCCCAGAGTTCCTCTGCTTCCATTCAAGAAGATGATGGTTCTCATTCAGCATCAGGCTCCTTATCATCAGCAACTCCTGGCCCACTTGGAAGGTTCTTTGATACAATGGATAACCATAGCCAGAAGAATGCAGATGAGTGCCTTGCTCGAGCTGTATATGCAACAGGCTCACCCCTCATGCTCACAGCCAATGTGTACTGGAAGAGATTTTTCAATGTTATTCGCCCTGCATACTGTCCTCCCACCAGACATGCTTTGTCTACTTATTTGCTGGAGGCTGAGTATAACAGAGTCCAAGGAAAGCTCAAAGAAACGATAGCGATGGCAGACTGTGGTGCAGTTATCTCAGATGGGTGGTCAAATGTACGAGGGGAGGGCATCATAAACTACATCGTCTCCACTCCTCTCCCAGTGTTCTTCAAGAGCACAGACACGAAGGACAACAGACACACAGGCACATACATTGCTGATGAGCTGAAAGCGGCCATCAACGATCTTGGATCACAAAAGGTCTTTGCAGTAGTTACTGACAATGCTGCGAATATGAAGGCTGCTTGGGCTCAAGTGGAGGAGGCCTACCCTCATATTACGTCTATTGGGTGCGCAGCTCATGGGCTTAACCTGCTCCTCAAGGACATCATGGGTTTGAGAACCATGGAAGCACTGTACAAGAGAGCCAAGCAAGTTGTTAAGTATGTCAGGGGAAAACAGGTAGTTGCAGCAACCTACAACTCCAAGCAAATGACAAAGAACAAGAACACCACACTGAAGCTGCCCAACAACACTAGATGGGGTGGTGTTGTCATAATGTACAACAGCCTTCTGGAGGGTAAGGAGTCGCTGCAAGAAATGGCAATATCCCAGTCTGGGGATATGGAAACCACCATCAAGAAAATACTGCTGGATGATGTGTTTTGGGAGAGAGTGGTTAGCAGCCTTAAACTACTCTCACCAGTAGCATCTGCAATTGCTCAGATTGAAGGAGATGACGCTGTCTTGTCAGATGTTCTCAGGCTTTTTACTGATTTAAAAGAACAAATCAGCATTGCCCTACCCACATCCCTGCTGCTCAAAGCAGAGGAGAAGGCAATTGTTCAATTCATACAGACGTGTCAAGAATTTTGTGTCAAGCTGATTCATGCTGCAGCATACATGCTGGACCCAAAGCATGTTGGGAGACCAATACTTTCTGGAGAACAGATCAGCAGCGCTTAGTGTGATTTCTACCCTCTCACACCATCTCAATCTGGATGTGGGCAAAGTTCTGGGAAGTCTGGCAAAGTTCTCTACCAAGCAAGGTCTTTGGAATGGGGATGGGATATGGGAATCATGCAAGCATATCAGTGCACATACCTGGTGGAAGGGACTTTGTGCATCTGAGGCCCTGTCACCTATTGCATCGGTGATACTCCAAATCCCACCTTCATCAGCGGCCTCTGAACAAAACTGGTCACTTTTTGGGAATACGCATACAAAGGTGCGCAACAGGCTGACTAGCAAGAGAGTGGAGAAACTGGTGGCTATCTGGGCGAACCTACAACTTATTGAGCCAGATACAGAAGTGTCCACCACACAGCTAGACACTGACACAGAGGAGGAAATGGACACGTCAGAGCCAGAGGTTAGGTTGATTGGCTATGATAAATTGACCCTTAGTGTTAGGGGGATTAAATATGTGGGGTTACAGGGATAGGGTGGAATATGTGTTGGTGTAGGGGTTACGGGGATCGGGTGGGATATGTGTCGGTGCAGGCTCGATGGGCCGAAATGGCCTCTATCTGCACTGTGGGGTTTCTGTGTGTGTGTGTGTGTGTGTGACTCATGAGTAGAAGACTCAAAGGGACAAAATAAGGACAAATTACAGGCTAAATAAGCTGACGCTCTTTTTATTTTATTTTAGATGGGTCTTTTTTGTGGGGGTTCAATAAAGTTCAAAATTATAACCGAAATAAAGTTTTGAAAGCCTGTTTTTATTTGTATGGAACAGTATGTCTATTTTGACGACAAAGATAATATAAGGGTCAGAGACAAAAACCATCAGTGTGCAAAAAAACTCAAAATTCCCATAAATTCCCAAAATTCCCATAAATTCCCGAAAATTCCCATGGAAAGTTTCCTCTTTTAAAAATTCCCAGAATTTTGCAGTTTTTATCACCTTATCTGAGGAAGGATGTTCTTGCCATGGAGGGAGTACAGCGAAGATTCACCAGACTGATACCTGGGATGGCAGGATTGACGTATGAGGAGAGATTGGGTCGATTGGGCTTGTACTCGCTGGAGTTTAGAAGAATGAGAGGGGATCTCAGTAAAACTTATAAAATTCTAACAGGACTAGACAGACTAGATGCAGGAAGGATGTTCCCGATGGCCGGGGAGTCCAGAACCAGGGGTCACAGTCTAAGGATGGGGGGTAAGCCATTTAGGACAGAGATGAGGAGGAATTTCTTCACCCAGAGAGTGGTGAACCTGTGGAATTCTCTACCACAGAAGGCAGTTGAGGCCAATTCATTAAATATATTCAAGAAGGAGTTAAATATATTTCTTAAGGCTAAACGGATCAAGGGATATGGGGAGAAGGCAGGGACAGGGTACTGAGTTTGGATGATCAGCCATGATCTCATTGAATGGCGGAGTAAGCTCGAGGGGCCGAATGGCCTACTCCTGCTCCTATCTTCTATGTTTCTATGCTTTATGTACTCCCACACTGCTCTCCTTTCTTCTTTCCTCTTGCTCCACTGTGACATGCCCACCAAAGGCTGCCAAACCCACCATCTCAGATAGTAAACTCCTTTGTACTATCCATTTTTTTGAACTGCTCTTGTGATACTTCAGAATCTCTAATGCCAGGCCTAATTTGGAGTAAAATACTCACTTTTGAATTTGGCTGTGCAGTTGTGGAATAATGCATGAGTTCACCATTAGTGATCTTAACAAAGCCATAACAAGCAAAGATTAGCTTTTGCTCTTATTTTTCACTAATGTTCATTAATCCATTTTTCGATGAGTAGAAATTCTCAGAACAGTATAACTAAAGCAAACAGTGAGTATTAACTCACCTAGTCCAATATCTCCTGGATGGCCTCCCACCCACCACCCTCTGTAAACATCAGCTCATCCAATACTCTGCTGCCTATATCCTATCCCACATCAGGTCCCGTTCACTCAACACCCTTTTCCTTGCTGACCTACAATGGATCTTTGCTCCCCAAAGCCTCAATTTAAAATCCTCATCCTCGTGTTTAAACCCATTCATGGCCTCAACCTTCCTTATCCCTGTAACCTCCATTCCTCTTGTGAATCCCTCCTTCCCTTCACCCCACCATTATCAGCCATGCTCTGGAATTACCTCCCTAAATCCCTCCACTTCTCCACCTTCCTCTCCTGCTTTAAGGCCCTCCTTAAAACCCACCTCTTTCACCAAGCTTTTAGTTACTCCTAATATCTCCCTCTTTGACTTGATGTCTATTTTTGTCTGATTATGCCTCTGTGAAGTGCCTTCCAATGTCTTTCTATGTTAAAGCACTATATAACTGCAAATTGTTGTTATTCCAGTTATTTTTTCTTGTCTGTATAACATCAGTGATTTTAATTTAGTTAAAAAAGATGTGCATTTATGATCCTTTGTGGAATTTTCATCTGCCCAGTCATTTAATCATTGTGTTGACCATTACAGGAATCCATTGGACAGAACTATCTCACAGAATATTAAGTGGGTGAGTAGAGTCCATCATCGGGTAGATTGTACAAGGAAAGCTAGACTTAATAGGCCAAATGGATTTTTGTTTTTCCATGCTTCCTAACTTCTCAATGTTAGGAAGCATGGAAAAACAAAAACCCATTTGGCCTATTAAGTCCAGGTTTCCTTGTACAATCTACCCGATGATGGACTCTACCCACCCACTTAATATTCTGTGAGGTAGCTCTGTCTAAATATTCCTTAATCTAAGGTAATGGAGTAAAACTCCAAAATATTCATCCTCACCCCTTCATCATTCCATTTTGGCCCCTACCACTTCACATACAAAATTTCCTCCCCGCAGCCCAGCAGCAAAGGAACCACCATGTCCAATAGAGTATTTGATCATCTCTCTCCATATAACCTCAATCCTGTTCCCAACTAGATATTTATTCATCTTCTTGTATGAATTAATCAACTTAGCTCCAATCAATTTTATAAGACCATAAAGAAAACATAGTTATGAATCAATCAGATGAGACAACAGATGAATGTATCATACATTAGAGTATCATCAGCTATTGCAAAATTCAGCTGTCCAGTTGATGAGAATTGTTAGATATACCAAATTGCTTTCCTGAGAGGTGTTAGTTAATCTCTCGATTGAGAGCTGGTATCTAATCTGTTCATAGGGCATTTGTTTCAGGTTCTTTTGCACTTAGATCTTTTATTGTGATATATTGATTCCTCAAGCTAACTAGTTTCATCTTGCATGTCAGAGATTTTGTGATACTCATTAAATGTCTGCTAACAGATCCATATTTTGGTTTTATAGCTATTGCATAACAACGGTGTATCCATTTGATTTTGATGTTGTATTGGTGGTTCCTCTTCCCCCCCAATGACATGTTAACCTTGTTTATTGGGAATTAGATTTCAGGTTATTCAAATTTTGAAAAATCAATAATTATTGATTCTGTGTGAATGATGTGGTGTCCTTGTTTGAGATCTCCTGTGACCTACAGGTAGGGTTACATTACAATGGGATCAGGTAACATGCAGACTTTGTACAACTAGAGGACCTTCAAATCAGTTGTAACATTACATTGTTTAGTTTTCTGCCCTTTTTTCTTGCCATCTCACCTGAAGGCATTTTTGCAAAGTACAGAGCTTATAGCATCAGAGCTGAGCCCCCTACTCAACTGATGTCTCTCACATGTATTTTTCAATAGAATAGCAAACTGGAGTGGCTCCCTCCACCCACCTTAAGCGTGCTGAATCCATCTGTAGAAACTTAATTGCTTCGCTAGTTGAGATTAGCTAAATCAGCACCGACTAGAATCATATCTATAACTTTCAATTCTGTATGGCTTAATACCACGCTACTTAGAGTATTTACCTACCAAGCCATCAGAGGAGCTTAATTAAATGTAGGTGTCAGCCATGGCTCAGTGATAGCACTCTCACCGAGTTAGAAGACTGTGGGTTCAAGACTGACTCCAGGCCTTGAGCACACAATCTAGGCTGGCACGTCAGTATAGTATTGCACAAGCACTGCATTGTTGGAGGTGCTGTCTTTCGGATATGATGTTAAACTGAGAAATATCTGTCCTCCGGTGAATATAAAAGATCCTGTGGCACTTTTCAAAGAAGAGCAGGGGAGTTCTCCTGGTGTCCTGGCCAATATTTATCCCTCAACCAATGTCACTAAAGCAGATTATCTGGTCATTCATCTTATTGCTGTTTGTGAGACCTTGCTGTGCGTAAATTGGCTGCCACATTTCCCTACATTACAATAGTTAGTACACTTCAAAAAGTATTTCATCCACTGTCAAGTGTTTTGGGACATCCTGAGGTCATGAAAGATGCTATATAAATGCAAGCTCTTCCTCCATTGTTTCTTTATACTGGTTTACATATTGGTGCAGTTATACATTTTATTACTTAGTGATCTGTTATAGGAATAATGGCAGTGAGTTCCCGTCCTCTTTACATTGATTTTCTGGAGGAACTGGGGCGGATAGGGTGGGAAATGGAGCAGAGATGTGCTGTGTCATGTTCCTGCCATTCTTATATTCCTTCACTTCCCGCAGGCAGAAAATAGCAGTATACAATATACCTGCCCATGAATGGGTGGGTGTATTGTATGTATAGGAAAATGATGAAAATACACTATTCAATGTAAGGGACACCTGTTCATCCATGGCATCCAGCTTTGCTATGGCAGCAGAGGGGGAATTTAATTTTCAAAAGCCTGTGCCCAGGCAAGGGAGGTAGAAGCATTTTTTTAATCTCAATTTTGCTAGCAGCTTCTGAGGCCTGTCACAACAAAGCTCTACCCGAACTCGAGGTGAACTCCCTGGCAAAGGCCCGTGTGCCTCCCAAAAATATGTTAATAATCCCAAGGCAGAAGATCATTCAGGATTAGGTCCACAACTTTGTGGCAATGACCACCTCCAACAAGAGGAAGCCTAATCACATCCCTTTGACAATCAATGGCATTACCATCGCTGAATCCCCCACCATAAATATCCTAGAGGACACCATTGACCAGAAACTCAACTGGACCTGTTAAATCCATGTATCTTGATGTAGTGTGTCCTTCAATAACTAGACAAGAGACTGCAGAGAACAATCAACAGGTGTTTACTGGATGAGGGTTACGCTAAAACTAACTGTACAGATCCCTACTCAGGGTTATATACAGGTGTGGTCACTGCCGGTACTACAGTATACATGAGCTGTAAAAAGTAGTTCTCCCCTTAAAGGTACATACACTACAGGACCAGCCACATAAATGCCATGTGAATGTATTAACTGGCTTTATTGAACATTCCCGATATTGCATTCGTGCAATTGCCAGAGTTTGGAAATAAAATAGAGAGTAGCATTGAAAAGGTAATGAGTTTTACTTAATTAAAAACATTTTACTCAAATTCCCATATTTAAGATTTTTTTGCAGTGCACTTATTGTGATGTGTTGGGTGGACCATTGGCCTGGTTGTAGGTGAGTTTAGCACCAGGTTATAGAATCATAGACTGATACAGCACAGACAGTGCATTCCAGATCATAACAACTCGTTGCATAAAAAATGTTTTCCTCATTTCGCCTCTGGTTCTTTTGCCAATACCTTAAATCTGTGTCCTCTGGTTACCGACCCTTCTGCCACTGGAAACAATTTCTCCTTATTCACTATCAAAACCCTTCATGATTTTGAACATCTCTATCAAATCTCCCCTTAACCTTCTCTGCTCTAAGAAGAACAACCCCAGTTTCTCAACATGCACACAGCAAGGTCCTACAAACAGCAATGTGATAATGGGCAGATAATCTATTTTTAAGTGTTGGCTGAGGGGTAAATATTGGCCAGGACATCGGGGAGAACTCCCATGCTCTTCTTCGAAATAGTGACATGGGATCTTTTACATACACCTGAGACAGCAGATGGCGCCTCAGTTTAACATCTCATCCAAAAGATGGCACCTTCGACAGTGCAGCACTCCCTCTGTACTGCACTGGACCCCATCCGAAAGACTTCCTCAGTACTGTACTGCCATTGTCTTCGGTCCCCGCTACAAACTTCGTTCCCTAGCCACCGGCTCCATCCTTCTCCCTGGCAACTATCTGAGGCTGAACCAGACTGTTCACATCCTTGGTGTCGTATTTGACGCTGAGCTGAGCTTCCGACCACATAGCCACGGCATCACTAAGACCGCCTATTTCCACCCCCGTAACATCGCCTGACTCCACCTGTGCTGCAGGTCATTTGCTGCTGAAACCCTCATCCAAGCCTTTGTTACCTCAAGACTTGACTATTCCAACACACTCCTGGCTGACCTCCCATCATCCACTCTCCATAAACTTAAAGTCATCAAAAACTCTGCTGCCCGTGTCCTAACTCGCACCAAGTCCCATTCACCCATCACCCCAGTGCTCGCTGACCTACATTAGCTCCTGTTTAACCAATGCCTCGATTTTAAAATTCTCATCCTTGTTTTCAAATCCCAACATGGCTTCGCCCCTCTCTCTCTCAGCAACCTCCTCCAGCCCTACAGCCCTCCAAGATGTCTGCACTCCTCCAATTCTGGAATCTTGAGCATCCCTGATTTTAATCGCTCCACTGTTGGTGGGCATGCCTTCAGCTGCCGAGGCCCTAAGCTTTGGAATTCCCTCCCTAAACCTCTCCTCTCTCTACCTCTCTTTCCTCCTTTAGATGCTCCTTAAAACCTACCTCTTTGACCTAGCTGTTGGTCCTCTGTCCTAATATCTCCTTATGTGGCTCAGTGTCAAATGTTGTTTGATAACACTCCTGTAAAGTGCCTTGGGACGTTTTACTATGCTATATAAATGCAAGTTGTTGTTGTTTTTGTTGTTGAAGTGTCAGCGTAGACTTTGTGCCCAATTTGCAGAGTGGATTTGAGGAAATGAGGAGCAAAAGGTGGCGAGGCAGAGGGGTTGCAGAGAATAGGACCCAGGCAGCTGAATATTCTGCTGCCAATATTGGGATGAAGAGAGGGAGGTGGCACAAGAGGCTGGAGTCAGAAGAATGGAGAGTTTGGACCGAAGTAAGGCTAAAGTATGATGCGGAAATAGGGTAGGGTGAGACCATGGAGGGATATAAGAAAAATATAGGCTAGAAATTATATTAGTAATAATAGCAATTGAATGCTTAACACATTGAAATGACATTCACATCATGTTGTTTTAACGAATGTATTGACCTATTTATTTTAAATAGGTTAATACCTCTGCTCATCCATTATTATCACCAACAGCAATTTCTATCCTTGTGATACGTCATCAAAACTCGATTCTAAGGTTTTGTGTCAATTATATTAATTTACCTATTTTTCCAGAATCTACTTAAAAGAAAATTTGATTATTTAAAATAGTCAAATTAACATATCCTCAATCAAAGTAATCAGTCTGCTGGGCTGCCATGTAGCCATGACCAAGGACAGCTACAATAATGTCCCAGTTTTGACATTTGGGATTTATTGTTGGTGTGTGTTGTAAAAGATTTCAGTTTGAAAATGAACATGATATATCTGGGATTAGGTTCCTAATGAGTAAAAAAGTTGTATTGAAGTCCCTATTTTTATTTTTATATTTAAAGATATCCATAACCCATTCAAGAGAAATTATTTATGATTTGAATGGCAGAGTTACAGCAGACTTCAAGATGCTCTAAAATGTCCCGGAAGCCACAGATGACTTTTGTCAGATCAGCCAATTTGTGTGCACTCCTCTATAAGGTAAGCCACCAACGCCCTCTTTGCTAGAACAGGTCAATTTATACAATTTGACAGTGCTCTCACAAGGAGGGCCATCAAATTTTTCAGAATTGCCGGATTCCCCAGGGTTCTTGGAACTATTGATTGCACCCATGTGGCATTATGTGCCCCAAATGTAAACCCTCATATTTATTTGAACCACAAAGACTTCTATTCCCTAAATCTGCAGCTCATTTACAATGACAAACACAGCTTCTTGCATGTGAATTCACAACAAGCTAGAAGCTATCATGATGCTTTTATACTTTGTTAGTTCAGTGTCTCAGCTCTATTTCAACAGCAGAGGTGAAAGCCAAGATAGCTGCTGCGTGGCAAGAGATCCCTGATACTCCCAGTGCTCATGATACCTCATTGCATGAATAGCAGTGCTGAAGAGGAGTGTTACAGTGAAGCGCACACAAAGAAAAGGATAAGAATTAAGCAAGCCATTGGGATGCTCAAAGGAAGATTCCAGGGGGAAAAATTCGGTTTCAACCATTTTGGGGCGCTAACATTGCTTGGGTCCTAACTTTTGCGCCCGGCGCTAATTAGCACCGGTGACCGCAAAATTGCGTTTTAGCGCCCCAAGAGGAAAGTGGAGTGCTAAATCAAGCACTCCACTTCCTTCTTAGGGCGCTAACATCAGAGAGCGAGGCAGAGACTTCAGCAGCGCTGCACACTGGGCCATGCAGCGCTGCCACGTTCAAAGGCTCCTTCTCTCCATTAAAGGGAAGGGACATCGTTGCAGGCTCTGCAGTATAAAAGGTACCTACCTGGACCACCAAGGCAGCCGCAATCCCACGCGATCAGCCCGGCACACAAGCAGAGTGCCGGGCTGATCAATTGCGGGCAGGAACCCACGAAAAAAACTAGAACAGGAGAGGTAAGTTTTTTTTCCACTTACCTCGGCCACCTCGCCTTTAATCATCGCCCCCGAAGTGGCCGGCCGCCCGATGCACGCCTCCTGCAGCTGTCGGTGTTTTCGACCAGCGCTGCTGCAGGGGGCGGAGCTCAATTTCGGGCCCGGGGTGCTACCGGGGCGATGCGCATGGTGATGACGTCACGATCACCGGGCGAAGGATATTGGGGCGCAACGCCGTATCACCACCGCAAAACTCCCGCCAAATATGGCGGGAATCGATGTCAACGCCACTCCTGGTCGCAAAGCCATTTGTGGCCCGTTAGCGTCCCCGGGGGGCGCTAATGGCAGGCGCAAAGGCACCCAATTTCACCCTCCCAGCGTCTGGATAAGTCTGGGGGTGCATTATATTATGCACCCAGCAGCATCTCATGAATCATGATAACATGTTGTGTGCTTCACAACTTTGCATTCAGGAAAGGACTGATGGTAGATATCCCAGAGGATGCCAGAGACCTCGATGATGACATTGCTGATGCTGTAGACCTGGCTAATGAAGAAAAGGAAGAAGGTGCAGTGGCAATGGCTGCAATACAGCTAAAAGTCACATCTTCACAGATGTATAAAGCACTGTTACTTGGAACTCTCATCCCATCAAAGATCTGCTTCCTGTCACCAAACTCTCTCCTGAGATGAATAGGAGACAGGCTGACTCATTGCTATGAGCACCGAGGCATGGAATTGGAGGCAACCTATTGACACAGGTATGGAATTGGTTAGGAGGTAGGAGACAGAGTAGGGATAATGGGTATAATTGGCAGGATGTGACTAGTGGTGACCCCCAGGGATCTGTACTGGGGCCTCAGCTTTTCACTATATTTTTCTATGGCCTAGAAATTCGGGGGTTTAGCACCGGCCGTTAAGGCCTGTTTTGATGAAAAAATGGTGGCCGACTCACTTCCGCCCTCTTCTGACGGGTTCCGTGGAGGCCGCCATGTTGGGGAGGTCGCTAGTGCTGCTGTTGCCAGCGCTCGCTGCATATATTTAGATTAGGCAGATCGTGACGTCAGTGAGTGTGCAATGCTGATTTGCCGCATGATCTGTCATTTTGGACATCACCGCTCCATTTAACACCCTCTCCTAATCACAACCAGCCGACCAAACGTTCAGCAGCAGGAAGGAACCCCAGCAGCGCTATTTAAAGGGATCATCAACAACTTGCAGCTGACTTTTTCAGTTCTACTGCCTCTGTCTAAGTTTGTGCAACTGTTTAGAGCTTTCTAAAGTTGTTTAAAGTTGCTGAGGTGACAGGGAGTGTTGCTGCAAGTGGAGAATGCTTTGATTCTCATTTAAAGGCTTCTGCTCACACCACTTGCTCAGAGTCATGGGGGCTCTACTTGCAGCCCCCCTCGTGCTTGAGGATGAGAGGGAGATGGAGCGGAGGCATCAAAGAAGTGAAAAAGATGCTCGCAAAGGGAGCAGGAGAAGAGGCAGGAGGGCTCTCAGCAGGAGGCCTTATCCACCTAGTGTCTTCTGAGAGCACTTCTCCTACCTGCAGCTAAGCCAGGAGCAGTGAATTAGGAGGCTCCACTTCACCAAGGAGGTGATCACAGAACACTGCCACCTCTTACAACCAGACCTGCAGCCTCAGAGCATGGTGACGATGGCTCTCCCAGTGGCCCTCAAGGTCACTGTGGTCCTCAATTTTTTCACCACCGGATCCTTTCAGTCTGCAGCAAGCGACATAGCAAACATCTCCCAGTTCACCGTCCATCGCTGCAACCGTGAGGTTACAGAGACTCTCTACTCCAGGAGAAGGGATTTCATTGTCTTCTCTCTGACAGAGAGAAGTAGGACGAGTGCAAATGTGGCTTTGCCAGGATATCGGGCTTCCTCATGGTGCAGGGTGCCATCGACTGCACACAAGTGGCTCTGTTTATTTGTTTATGGGATGTGGGCGTCGCTGGCAAGGCCAGCATTTATTACCTATCCCTAATTGCCCTTGAGAAGGTGGGGGTGAGCTGCCTTCTTGAACTGCTGCAGTCGGTGTGGTGAAGGTACCCCCACAGTGCTGTTAGGTAGGGAATTCCAGGATTTTGACCCAGCGACGATGAAGGATCGGCAATATACTTCTAAGTCAGGATGGTGTGTGACTTGGAGGGGAACTTGGAGGTGGTGGTATTCCCATGCGCCTGCTGCCCTTGTCCTTCTAGGTGGAAGAAGTTGCGGGTTTGGGAGGTGCTGCTGAAGAAACCAATCCTGAGATGTTCTGTAACTGCAAAGCCTTCCAATCACATAATGTGCAGTAATTGTGTGACCACGCCCAGCGCATCATGATGGTGAATGCCTGCTATCCTGGCAGCAGTCATGATGCCTTCATCCTGCACCAGTCCAGTGTGCCAGCAATCTTCTACCCACCATGTCACATCCAAGGGTGGCTGCTCAGAGACAAGGACTATCTGCTCTGCACCTGGCTGATGACTCCACTCCGCAACCCCACTACTCGTGCCCAGCATTCATATAAGGACAGCCATTGACCAGACCATCGGGGTGCTAAAGCAACGATTCTGCTGCCTTGACCGCTCGGGAGGAACCCTCCAGTGCTCGCTGATTTTGTGGTGGTCTGCTGCATGTTGCACAACTTGGCCATCATGAGGGCACAACCCTTGCCACCAGGGGTTCTGGGACCACCTCAGGAAGAGGAGGAGGAGGAGGAGGAAGAGGAAAAGGAGGAGGAGGAAGGGAGGAGGCAGGCAGCACATCCCCGTTCCAGACGGGCTGTCGGTGAGCGCCTCATCAGACTCTGATTCCAGTGAATGAAACCCTGTTGCTCACCACTTCGCCATCATACCATCACTCTGTCACGGAACATCACCGCATCCTCCTGGGCACAAATGAGAGCCACCACAAAACACATATTCCAAACATAATTCATAAATTTATCAAATTCAAATCAAAAGAACAAGGTCAACTAATCATCCTTGTGCATTCCCTTAGTGTCTGTCTTTCATGTGTTTTTTCCTACTCTAGTGCTCCTACGAAGGCTGCAGCATGGCTGGTGGAAGGCTGCTGACTTTCAGCGTGGGAGACTGCAGATGGCATTGCAGGATGATTTCAAGCAGCTCTAGACCTAGAAGGCCCAGCTGTAGACTGCATCACCTCTGCATGGGCAACAGCAGTCTGGGCTGGCTGGCTGACAGGCAGCAGCAAGGGCACTGGCAGAGTGGCAGAGGTGGGAGTAGGAATGCTGTTATCCTGAAAGAGGACAGCAAGTTCTTGCTCCACGGAGCCACCGCTACTGCCCGGGACAGCGCCACAGCATTCCTGGCAATCTGTTGAGGACAGATTGCTGGCCTGCTTCGACACACTGCAAGCCCTATTCAAGACTCGTAAACCCAGTGACGATGGCAGCAGTCTAAGCTTCCACTGCAGCAGTGAGACGTTGGCCGATTCTGCCTGTGCTGCAATGGAAGCTGCGACATCGCCCATCACACGCACCAGGATATTTGGATCCACAAGGTCTTTCCTGGAGTTGTCCATCATTTCCATCCTGGAAATCATAGGCTCCAAGCTCTGAGCAAAACCCCGTGCAATGTTGGAGCCAGACTCCTCCATGCTCCTTGGCACTGACAAGAGGCTCTCTGGCAGGCTTGCCATTGCACCTAGCATTTCTGTGTCCATGTCCATTACCCTTCTTTTGAAGGCCACCGCATTGAGGTCATCTTCTGAGTCCTGTGCAGCAGAACCCGTGCACGAACTCGCCCTCTGGGGAGCTGCCACCCGAGCTACTCTTTTCCCCTGGCCTGGCTGCAGCCCACTTGTGCCCAGTGACTCACCATTTGCAGATCCTGCCTCTATACTACCCTCTAAAGTCCGCACAGTGCCATTTTCTGAGCTAGTCTACGAGTGTCAGATGCTTTGCCGGTGTCTCTTCTTCTTCTCCTCCATCAGTGTGTTCCTCATGTTCAGGGACAGGCTGGGCTGCTGGCAGTTTTTTGGTATCTGAACGCAGAAAGGCATAAGGGTCGGGTTGTGGTGAGGGGAGGGGTGGTGGGAAAGCAAGATATTCATGACACAGCCATTCAGTGACATCAGTGAACTCACTGTGAGCAGCCGCGGAGGAGCGGACCTAGCCGGGAACCAGAGCAGAGACCAGTAAATAAAGAGCACGGTCAGAGTGGGGCCTGAACTCACTGCGAACAGCCGAGGACGAGCGGACCTAGCCGGGAACCGGGGCAGAGAGGAAAAATTCCAGGAGTCCAAAAGATAAGGTGTGCTGTCACAGGAAAGTAGGGAAGTGATTGGTTGGTCAGTATTTCTCTCTTTATCTTGGGCATTGGTTTAAATTAAGAGCCGGGATTAAAAACTAAACATTCAAAAAGAGAGAGCTGATTGGTGAGTATCTGGTAAGTGTTCTTACTTAGCTTTCTTAAAGTTTTTAATTTTATTCCAGCTAGGTTAGTAAATAGTCTGTTAATTAGAGGTATGGCAGGGCAGCTCACACCCGTGGAATGCACATCCTGTGCCATGTGGGAAGTCCTGGACACCTCCTGTGGCCTGGACGACCACATGTGCGGGAAGTGTCGCCAGCTACAGCAGCTCGAGCACCAGGTGATGGAGCTTGAACGGCGGCTGCAGTCACTGCTGTGCATCCGCGAGGCTGAGAGCTACGTGGAAAGCATGTTTCGGGAGATGGTCACCCCGCAGCTTAAGAGTGTGCAGGCAGAGAGGGAACGGGTGACCATCAGACAGAAGAGGAGGACCAGGCAGGTAGTGCAGGAGTCCTCTGAGCCCATCTTGCTCACCAACCAGTATTCGGTGCTGAGTACTGGTGAGGGCAATGGTTCCTCTGGGGAGTGCAGCCAGAGCCAAGTCCACAGCACCATGGAAGGCTCAGCTGCACAGGCAGAGGGGAAGAGGAGAGGGAGAGCAATAGTGATAGGGGATTCAATAGTTAGGGAAGCAGACAGGTGTTTCTGCGGCCGCAGACGTGACTCCAGGATGGTATGTTGCCTCCCTGGTTCCAGGTTCACAGGGATGTCACTGAATGGCTGCAGGGCATTCTGAGGGGGGAGGGTGAACAGCCAGAGGTCGTGGTCAATATCGGTACCAATGACATAGGTAGGAAGAGGGATGAGGTCCTGAAGGCAGAGTTTAGGCAGCTAGGGAAGAGGTTAAAAAGCAGGACCTCAAAGGTAGTAATCTCTGGATTACTACCAGTGCCACGTGCTAGTGAGTACAGAAATAGGAAGATAGATCAGATGAATGCATGGCTGGAGAGATGGTGTAGGAGGGAGGGCTTTAGATTCCTGAGGAATTGGAACTGTTTTTGGGGGAGGTGGGACCTCTACAAGCCAGACAGGTTGCATCTCAACAGGAATGGGACCAATATCCTCGCGGGAGGGTTTGCTGGTGCTGTTGGGGAGGGTTTAAACTAGCTTGGCAGGGGGATGGGAACCTAAGTATAGAGTCAGTACGGAGGGAAGAAAACCTGGAATTGGAAAACAAAAACGTAGAAAGTAAATTGGAAGGACAGAGGAATCAAGGGCTAGATAGTAAGATAGTAGTCAACAAAGAGGTTTGCCTGTACCAAATGGTATATACTTCAATGCAAGGAGTATAGCGAACAAGGCAGATGAGCTGAGGGCACAGGTAGACACTTGGGACTATGATATTATAGCTATTACAGAGAAGTGGCTGAAAGACGGGCATGTATGGCAGCTCAACATTCCTGGTTACAGAATTTTCAGACGGGATAGAGAGGGAGATAAAAAGGGAGGGGGTATTGATTAAATAAACTATTACAGCTGTGAGGAGGGATGATATGTTGGAGGGATCATCAAACGAGGCCATATGGGTTGAATTGAAAAACAAAAAAAGGGGCAATCACACTGCTGGGAGTGTACTATAGACCCGCAAACAGTGAGAGGGAGATAGAAGAACAAATATGTAGACACATTTCTGAGAAGAGCAAAAACTATAGGGCAGTAATAGTAGGGGATTTCAACTACCCCAATATTAACTGGGATAAAATTAGTGTGAAGGGTATAGAGGTTGCGGAATTCCTAAAATGCATCCAGGAGAACATTTTTAGCCAGTATGTAGCAAGCCCAACAAGGGAGGGGGCGGTTCTGGACTTAGTTTTAGGGAATGAAGCTGGGCAGGTAGAAGGCGTATCTGTGGGGGAACATTTTGGTGCTAGTGACCATAATTCTGTTAGATTTAAGGTAGTTATGGAAAAGGACAAGGAAAGACCAGGAATAAAAATTCTAAATTGGGGAAAAGCAAATTTTGCTAAGCTCAGAGGGGATTTAGCCATAGTGGACTGGAAACAGCTACTTGAAGGTAAATCAGTGTCAGAGCAGTGGGAGGCATTCAAGGAGGAGTTCCGGAGGGTTCAGACCAAATATGTGTCCTTAAAGAAAAAAGGTGGTACTAACAAATCTAGAGCCCCCTGGATGTCTAGAGACATACAGGGTAGGATAAAGAAAAAAAGGGAGGCGTATGACAGATACCGAGGGCTAAATACTCCAGAATCTTTGGAAGAGTACAGAAAGTGCAGGGGTCCAATTAAAAAGGATATTAGGAAAGCAAAGAGAGAGCATGAAAAATTCTTGGCAAGTAAAATCAAGGAAAACATAAAGATGATTTATAAATATATTAAGAGTAAGAGGATAACTAAAGAAAGGGTAGGGCCTATTAGAAATCATGAAGGTAATCTGTGTGTGGAGGCGGGAGACGTCGGTAGGGTTCTTAATGAATACTTTGCATCTGTTTTCACAAAGGAGGGGGGCGAAGCAGACATTGCTATCAGGGAGGAGGAGTGTGAAATATTAGATGAAATAAACATAGTGAGCGAGGAAGTATTAATGGGTTTAGCAGCTTTAAAAGTGGATAAATCCCCAGGCCCGGATGAAATGTATCCCAGGCTGTTAAGCGAAGCAAAAGAGGAAATAGCAGAGGACCTGACCATTATTTTTCAATCCTCTCTGGCTTCAGGTGTGGTGCCGGAGGACTGGAGGACTGCTAATGTGGTACCCTTGTTTAAAAAGGGAGAAAAGGATAGACCGAGTAATTACAGGCCAGTCAGCCTAACCTCGGTGGTGGGAAAATTATTGGAAAGAATTCTGAAGGACAGGATAAATCTTCATTTAGAAAGACACGGATTAATCAAGGATAGTCAGCACGGATTCGTTAAGGGAAGGTCGTGTCTGACAAACTTGATTGAATTTTTTGAGGAGGTAACAAGGAGGGTAGATGAGGGTAGTGCATTTGATGTAGTGTGGCATGAATCAGTCATTCATGAAAGAAAAACTTTTGAAATAATATTGAGCAGCCTACGGATGGCGCTGTCCAGGGAGAGTATAAATACTTGGGCACGGGCCCAGCTTGCGCAGGACATTCTTAACAGGAACTAGTGAAGGACACAACTAGACCTCCATGTTGTAAAACAGTTGATTAAAGCTGTGTTTAACGCTTAGACCAAGTGCCCAGTAGTTTTCTTACGTCACAGTGTATATGGACTTTAGCAAGGCTTTTGATAAGGTTCCACATGGCAGACTAGTCACAAAGTTAAAAGCCTATGGGATCCAGGGCAAAGTGTCCAGTTGGATTCAAAACTGGCTCGGAGACAGGAAGCAGAGGGTAATGGTTGATGGGTGTTTTTGTGACTGGAAGGCTGTTTCCAGTGGGGTTCCGCAGGGCTAAGTGCTAGGTCTCTTGCTTTTTGTGGTATATATCAATGGTGTGAAGATGCCGGTGTTGGACTGGGGTGGACAAATGTAAGAAGTCACACAACACCAGGTTATAGTCCAACAGTTTTATTTGAAATCACAAGCTTTCGGAGCGCTGCTCCTTCGTCAGGTGAAGTGGAGAAATGCATCAAGACACAGATTATATAGTCAGAGAATAACGCCAGATGATTACAGGTAATCTTTCTAACTGCCATTTATCACACCTCGGCAGAGAGATAATCACAGCAATCAAAGGTGTGAATGGTGTCCAAACAGGTTAGTCAGGAAAACATTACATCAAAGAACAATGAGGTGGGGTCACAAGGGGTCAAATGTTGCAGATGCTGGGGTCTGTATGAAAAACAAAAAACAGACAAAAAAACATTTTTTTTGCTGGAAATCACAGCAGGTCCGGCCGCATCTGTGTAGAGAGAACAAGCCAACGACGACTCGAGTCTGGGTGACCCTACGTCAGGTGAGGTTACATGTAGAGTGACATGAACCCAAGATCCCGGTTGAGGCCGTCCTCATGAGTGCGGAACTTGGCTATCAGTTTCTGCTCTACGATTTTGCATTGTCATGTGTCTCGAAGGCCGCCTTGGAGAATGCTTGCCCGAAGATCGGAGGTTGAATGTCCTTGACTGCTGAAGTGTTTCCCGACTGGGAGGGAATACTCCTGCCTGGCGATTGTTGCATGGTGTCCGTTCATCCATTGTCGCAGTGTCTGCATGGTCTCTCTGCACTCATGAGGATGGCCTCAACTGGGATCTTGGGTTCATGTCACGCTACATGTAACCCCACCTGATGTAGGGTCACCCAGACTTGAGTCGTCGTTGGCTTGTTCTCTCTACACAGATGCGACCGGACCTGCTGTGATTTCCAGCAAAAAAAATGTTTTTTTGTCTGTTTTTTGTTTTTCATACAGACCCCAGCATCTGCAACATTTGACCCCTTGTGACCCCCACCTCATTGTTCTTTGATGTAATGTTTTCCTGACTAACCTGTTTGGACACCATTCACACCTTTGATTGCTGTGATTATCTCTCTGCCGAGGTGTGCTAAATGGCAGTTAGAAAGATTACCTGTAATCATCTGGCATTATTCTCTGACTATATAAGCTGTGTCTTGATGCATCTCTCCACTTCACCTGATGAAGGAGCAGCGCGCCGAAAGCTTGTGATTTCAAATAAAACTGTTGGACTATAACCTGGTGTTGTGTGACTTCTTACGTATATATCAATGATCTAGACTTGAATATAGGGGGTATGATTAAGAAGTTTGCAGATGATACTAAAATCGGCTGTGTGGTTGATACTGAAGAAGGAAGCTGTAGACTGCAGGAAGATATCAATAAATTGGCCAGGTGGGCAGGACAGTGGCAAATAGAATTCAATCCGGAGAAGTGTGAGGTAATACATTTGGGATGGGCTAACAAGGAAAGGGAATAAACATTAAATGGTAGGACACTGAGTAGTGTAGAGGAATAAAGGGGACCTTGGAGTGCATATCCACAGATCCCTGAAGGTAGCAGGCCAGGTAGATAAGGTGGTTAAGAAGGCATACGGAATGCTTGCCTTTATTAGCCATGGCATAGAATACAAGAGCAGGGGGTTATGCTTCAACTGTATAAAACACTGGTTAGGCCTCAGCTAGAGTACTGCGTGCAGTTCTGGTCACCACATTACAGGAAAGATGTGATTGCACTAGAGAGGGTACAGAGGAGATTTACAAGGATGTTGCCAGGAGTAGAGAACCTTAGCTATGAGGAAAGACTGGATAGGCTGGGTCTGTTTTCCTTGGAACAGAGGAGGCTGAGGGGAGACCTTATTGAGGTGTATAACATTATGAGGGGCATAGATAAAGTGGATAGAAAAGACCTGTTTCCCTTAGCAGAGGGCTCAAAAACCAAGGGGCACAGATTTAAAGTAATTGGTGGAAGGTTTAATGTAAGAAGTCACACAACACCAGGTTATAGTCCAACAGTTTTATTTGAAATCACAAGCTTTCGGAGCGCTGCTCCTTCATCAGGTGAAGTTGAGAGATGCATCAAGACACAGATTATATAGTCAGAGAATAATGCCAGATGATTACAGGTAATCTTTCTAACTGCCATTTATCACACCTCGGCAGAGAGATAATCACAGCAATCAAAGGTGTGAATGGTGTCCAAACATGTTAGTCAGGAAAACATTACATCAAAGAACAATGAGGTGGGGTCACAAGGGGTCAAATGTTGCAAATGCTGGGGTCTGTATGAAAAACAAAAAACAGACAAAAAAACATTTTTTTTGCTGGAAATCACAGCAGGTCCGGCCGCATCTGTGTAGAGGGAACAAGCCAATGACGACTCGAGTCTGGGTGACCCTACGTCAGGTGGGGTTACATGTAGCGTGACATGAACCCAAGATCCCGGTTGAGGCCGTCCTCATGAGTGCGGAACTTGGCTATCAGTTTCTGCTCCACGATTTTGCGTTGTCGTGTGTCTCGAAGGCCACCTTGGAAAATGCTTACCCGAAGATCGGAGGCTGAATGTCCTTGACTGCTAAAGTGTTCCCCGACTGGGAGGGAACACTCCTGCCTGGCGATTGGTGCGCGGTGTCCGTTCATCCGTTGTCGCAGTGTCTGCATGGTCTCGCCGATGTACCACGCTCCGGGGCATCCTTTCCTGCAACGTATGAGGTAGACAACGTTGGCCGAGTCACATGAGTATGTACCATGTACCATGGGTGGTGTCCTCATGTGTGATGATGGTATCTGTGTTGATGATCTGGCATGTCTTGCAGAGGTTGCCGTGGCAGGGTTCTGTGGTGTCGTGGTCGCTGTTCTGCTGAAAGCTGGGTAATTTGCTGCGAACGATGGTCTGTTTGAGGTTAGGCGGCTGTTTGAAGGCGAGTAGTGGAGGCGTGGGGATGGCCTTAGTGAGGTGTTCATTGTCATCGATGACATTTTGAAGGCTGCGAAGAACATGGCGTAGTTTCTCCGCTCTGGGGAAGTACTGGACGACGAAGGGTACTCTGTTGGTTGTGTCCCGTGTTTGTCTTCTGAGGAGGTCTATGCGATTTTTTTCTGTGGCCCGTCAGAACTGTCGATCGACGAGTCGAGCGTCATATCCCGTTCGTAAGACACCACACAACCCTGCCACGGCAACCTCTGCAAGACATGCCAGATCATCAACACAGATACCATCATCACACGTGAGGACACCACCCACCAGGTACATGGTACATACTCATGTGACTCGGCCAACGTTGTCTACCTCATACATTGCAGGAAAGGATGCCCCAGAGCATGGTATATCGGCGAGACCATGCAGACACTGCGACAACGGATGAACGGACACCGCGCAACAATCGCCAGGTAGGAGAGTTCCCTCCCAGTCGGGGAACACTTCAGCAGTCAAGGACATTCAGCCTCCAATCTTCGAGTAAGTATTCTCCAAGGCGGCCTTCGAGACACATGACAGCGCAAAATCGTAGAGCAGAAACGGATAGCCAAGTTCCGCACTCATGAGGACGGCCTCAACCGGGATCTTGGGTTCATGTCACGCTACATATAACCCCACCTGACATAGGGTCATCCAGACTCGAGTCATCGTTGGCTTGTTCTCTCTACACAGATGCGGCCGGACCTGCTGTGATTTCCAGCAAAAAAAATGTTTTTTTGTCTGTTTTTTGTTTTTCATACAGACCCCAGCATCTGCAACATTTGACCCCTTGTGACCCCACCTCATTGTTCTTTGATATAATGTTTTCCTGACTAACCTGCTTGGACACCATTCACACCTTTGATTGCTGTGATTATCTCTCTGCCGAGGTGTGATAAATGGCAGTTAGAAAGATTACCTGTAATCATCTGGCATTATTCTCTGACTATATAAGCTGTGTCTTTATGCATCTCTCCACTTCACCTGACGAAGGAGCAGCGCTCCGAAAGCTTGTGATTTCAAATAAAACTGTTGGACTATAACCTGGTGTTGTGTGACTTCTTACATTTGTCCACCCCAGTCCAACACCAGCATCTCCACACCATGGAAGGTTTAAAGGAGATTTGAGGGGAAATTTCTTCACCCAGAGGGTTGTGGGGGTCTGGAACTCACAGCCTGAAAGGGTGGTAGAGGCAGGAACCCTAACCACATTTAAAAAGTACTTGGATGTGCACTTGGGATGCTCTAACCTGCAGGGCTATGGACCAAGAGCTGGGAAGTGGAATTAAGCTGGATAGCTCTTTGTTGGCCGGCGTGGATACGATGGGCCAAAATGGCCTCCTTCCGTGCTGTAACTTTCTATGATTCTATGTATACACCATCAGCAGCTTGTAAGTGGGAAGAGTTTTTGGGATGAGGGGGAAGTGGGTTGCGAGAAGAAAGATTAGGTATGACCATACCGTCATCATCAGCAATGGTTTCAACTTCTCCGCTGGCCACGGACTCTGTCACTGCCCCTCCAACTATTTAGAACACTGCTTCCTCCAGGGTCTGAATCTTCGCTTGGCCACCTCCCATCTGCTGTTGCCCGCGGTGGTTGTGTGCCACCTTGGCCTGAAAGAGAAAAGGATGTGCGTCAGTGAGTGTAGTGCAAGGTGTTTGGGTGATGTGCCTGCCATGGTTGAATAGCTGGCAGTGTGTGCAAGGTGCGAGATGTGGGTGTGAGTGTTGCAGCAGTGGTAAGTGTGTGAGGGTGAAGTGAAGCCCTGATTGTGAGGTATGAGTGGTAATCGCTGGGGATTATTGGTAGGTGAGTGATGGGGACGTGGTGCATTGAGCAGTGTGTGAGGCTTGTGGTGCAGATGGTGGGATATGGCATTTGCTGATGCCTTCACTGACCTTGACCAGCCGCGTGAGGTCATAAAACTTTTTGCCACACTGGATCCAGGCCCTAGGGACAACACTCGTTGCCGTGACAGTTTGCACGATTTCCTCTCAGATCCTTCTGCTGATGACCTTTGAAGGCCTCTTGCCCCCATGCGGGTAAAGGACATCCCGTCGACTTTGTACCCCAGGACCAGCACCTCCACTGTGGCATCTGAGAACTGTCTCACCCTTTCTCTAGAGTGCTGAGCCATTGCTTCTTCTCACCTGACAATGAGGTGCTTCTACAACAAAGCACCTCCCCTTTAAGTAGTGGAGAGAGCCTAGGCCAAACTTTATTGGTTAGTTGACTGCACCCGATATTGGCCCCCCGTTGAGCGCTAAGCCAATCAGCAGTGTGTTTAGCACTAAGATCAGTGCTGCAATCATATTTATGAGCAGGCAGCATGAATTTTGCATGCTGCCTGCACCACTTAGAAGGAGCGCAGGCAAATAGTGCTGGGCAGTGCCCCCGCCTGTTTTCAGGCCCTATCCAATTTCTAGGCCAATGGCTTCAATGAAGGAATAGTGAGCTGCATATCTAAGTTTGCTGATAGCACAATAAGTAGTGTAGATGGGAGTAGACAGTTGCAAAGGGACATTGATAGATTAAGTGAGTGGGCAAAACTGTGGCAGATTGAGTTCAATGTGGGGGAAGTGTGAGGTCATCCACTTTGGACCTAAGAAAGGTAGATCAGAGTATATTCTAAGTGGTAAGGAGCTAGGAAATCTGATGCTGCAGAAATCACTAAAAGCTAGTGGACAAGTACTAAAAATAATTGAAAAGGCTAATGGAACGTTAGCCTTTCAACGGGGCTGGACTACAAAGAGAAGAAAGTTATGCTACAGTTGTATAAAAGTCTGGTTAGAGCCCATTTAGAGTACTGCATTCAGTTCTGGGCACTGCACCTCAGGAAGAATATATTAGCCTTAGAAGGGGTGCAGCACAGATTCACCAGAATAATACCAGGGCTAATAGGGTTAAATTATGAGGACAGGTTGCATAGACTAGGCTTGTACTCCCTTGAGTATAAAAAACTAAGGGGTGAACTAATCGAGGTGTTTAAGATGATTAAAGGATTTGATAGGGTAGATAGAGAGAAACTCTTTCCTCTGGTGGGAGAGTCCAGAACAAGGGGGCAGAACCATAGTCACTTAATGAGTGACTTTGCCTCTGAGACAAGGGACACAGTGCATTGTAGCACCCTAAAAGGCAATGCATAACTATTGTTCTAGGTTCTCTGTGATTGTTATTATGTCCGTGTGTAATTGAGACACGGACTACAGGAGCTGGTTATAACAGGTCTTTACTGAGTGGCGACAACCTGGAACTACTATGCAAAAGTTACTACACAGGCTTATATACAGGGGTGGTCACTACTGGTACTGCAGTATACAGGGGCTGCAGAATATAGTTCCTTCTGCAACGTACATACACTACAATTCCTCCCCTTTTAGCTAAACAGTACATAACATTCGATTAATAATTAAATAACATATTTACAATTACAGTTGCTAGATACATTAGTTGAAGTTAAGCAATTATAAGTTCAGTCTTTGAGGAGGCTTCCTGATTCTGCCTGGATAACGCCTCTTTGGGGTATCAGGTTCTTCTGGCAAAGTTGATTCGGGATCAACGTCGTTGTTTGGTTCGTCTGCTTCCAATATCACCGATTCTGCGGTAGATGCAATTGGTACTTCGGTTTCATCGCCAGGTGCATCGGATCGTGGTGTGGAATTGACGTTTTCCAGTGACTCTAGAATCTGGTCAGCATGGCGTCTTACAATGCTCTCTCCAACGTCCACGGTATACATTAGAGGTCCTTGCCGTGTGCAAATCGTTCCTGGCTGCCATTTCTCTGTACGGTAGTCCCGGGCCAAAACTGGTTGACCTATCTTAAAACTCCTGGTCAGCCTTTCATTCATATTCTGAAACTGCCTGTTCTCCACATCTCTTCTGATGTTTGGCTTAACCAAATCCAGGCAGCATCGTAGTCTTCGATTGAAGAACATCATGGCTGGAGTTTGGTTGGTAACCGCATGTGTCGCATTCCGGTAGGCAAACAAGAAGTTATCCACCTTGTGTTGTAGGGGTATGTCTTCATTACACATTGCCTTGATAACCTTCTTGAATGTTTGAACGAACCTCTCAGCCAATCCATTGGTGGCTGGATGATATGGGGCGGATGTGTAATGCTTAACACCATTGTTCTTTAAGAACCTCCGGAACTCTTCAGACACAAACTGTGGTCCATTGTCGGAGCGAATCTGTTCAGGCAGCCCATTTCTGGCGAATATGGTTCGTAAGACTGTGATAGTTTTTTCTGTGGTGGTTGAGGACATTTTTATTACCTCTGGCCACTTTGAATGTGCATCCACTGCAATTAAAAACATCGAGTCCATAAATGGACTAGCAAAATCAATGTGCACCCTTTGCCATGGAGATGAGGGCCACTCCCATGGATGTAGAGGGCTTGTGGTGGGGCGTTTTGGACCTTCTGGCATCCTGTACAGCTCTTGGTCATCTCTTCGATTTCTCTATCGATTCCCGGCCACCACACAAACGTTCTGGCTAAGTTCTTCATTTTTACCCCTCCCAGATGACCCTCATGAAGCTCATTGAGCACTCTATCCTTCAATTTGGGTGGAATTACTACTCTGGATCCACACATCAAGGTTCCTCTGCACACTGACAGCTGTTCTCGGCGAGAATGCTGGCAGCAGTGGTTCGCCATGTGCTGGGCATCCCTTCACCGTTAAATCATAGACCCAGGAGAGTGTCGGGTCATTTCGTGTTTCCTTTTCTATGTTTGCATTTGTCACAGGGAGACATTCGACTATGGTCGACTGGAATATCTCCACTGGATCCACTGCAGGTGCTTCTTCCACCGTCGGCAATGGTAGGCGCGACAATCCATCAGCATTCCCATGCTGTTTAGTTCCTTTGTACTCGATGTCATATTGGTGTTGTTGAGTCTGTGTTTCCAAATGTAGTTATGCTGAATAACTGGACACAGACTACAGAAATAATTAAAGAGGTCTTTAGTAATTGAGGGTCAGGGCTGAACTGGAATACACTTTGCTCCACAGGGTTTATATACCGGTGTGGTCACCACCGGTACTACAATGTACAGGAGCCATCAAAAAGTAGTCCATCACCTTAAGGTATCCTCTTAAGGTGGTACAGGTTACATACACTACAATTCCTCCCCTTTTAGCTTAACAGTGTACACCCCAATTTAAACATTACATGGATAACATATATACAACTTTCACACAAAACTGTTCAAAGATTCAGTCTCTGAGGAGGCCTCCTGATCCGGGCCGGATAACGCCTGTCAGGGGTTTCTGGTTCTCGTTGCTGGGGTGACTCATCCATTTGATCTCCTATGGATTGAAAATCATCATGTACGTTCGAGTCTGAGGTAGATGCTACAGGCTCAATAACTTCTTCAACTGGTGTCTCTGCCGTAGACATGGGGTCGACCCTTGTTCTCGATTCCACAAGTTGATCAGCATGACGTCGTATTACGTTCTCTCCAACGTCTACCGTGTACATCAAGGGTCCTTGTCGGGCACGAATTGTTCCAGATTGCCATTTATCATTCCTATAGTCCCTGGCCAACACTGGTTGTCCTATTTCGAAACTCCGAGTGGCCTTGTTATTTACGTGCTGGAATTGCTTGTTTTCGACTTCCCTACGCACATTGGGTTTTAACAAATCCAACCGGGACCGCAACCTCCTGTTATAGAACATTATGGCAGGGCTTTGATTTGTCACTGCATGCGTGGCGTTTCGATATGCCATCAGGAAATTGTCCACCTTGTGTTGTAGTGGAATATGGTCTTCGCTCATGGCCTTTATCGCCTTTTTGAACGTTTGTACAAATCTCTCGGCCAACCCATTTGTAGCCGGATGATATGGGGCAGATGTATAGTGTTTCACCCCATTCTTTTTCATGAATTTCTGCAATTCTTCTGACATGCACTGTGGTCCGTTGTCTGAACATATTTGTTCCGGCAACCCATTCCTTGCAAATATGGTTCTTAGAACTGCGATCGTCTTTTCAGAGGTAGTGGTCGACATCTTAATCACTTCTGGCCATTTAGAATGTGCGTCTACTGCTATCAAAAACATGGAATCCATGAATGGACCTGCAAAGTCGATATGCACACGTTGCCATGGGGTTGAAGGCCATTCCCACGGATGCAGCGGTGCAATTGGAGGTGCGTTTTGAACTTTTTGGCACCCTGAGCAGCTTTTAGTCAGATCCTCTATTTGTTTGTCGATACCTGGCCACCACACATAAGTCCTAGCAAGGCTTTTCATCTTGACTCCCCCCAGATGACCTTCATGCAATTCCTTCAGAACTCTCTCCCTTAATTTAGGAGGACTAATCACCCTTGTTCCATACATCAATGTTCCTTGACAGACGGACAGCTGTTCTCGTCTGGCTGAGAATGCTGGTAACAGTGGGTCGCCATGTGCTGGCCACCCCTTCACTGTCAAATCGTAGACCAGAGACAGTGTCGGGTTGTTTCGGGTCTCTCTCTCAATACCCGCATTGGTGACTGGTAAGCATTCGATGATGGTCGAGTGAAATATCTCGACAGGGTCAACTGCCGGTGCCTCTTCCACAGTAGGTAGTGGCAGGCGCGACAGCCCATCAGCATTACCATGTTGCTTTGTACCTTTGAATTCGATATCATATTGATGTACCCCTAGGAAAAGGGACCATCTCTGAAGCCTCTGCGCCGTCATAACCGGAACACCCTTCTTAGGGTTAAAAATGGAAACCAACGGCTGGTGATCTGTCAGCAGCGTAAACTTTTGGCCTTGCAGGTAATGGTTAAATTTCTTAACTCCCCACATGAGGCTGAGAGCCTCCCTATCTATCTGAGCATAGTTGCGCTCTGCGGAGGTCAATGATCTGGATGCGAACGCTACTGGCCTTTCCAAGCCATTTGGAAACTTATGTGAGAGCACTGCCCCGATACCATATGGAGAAGCATCACAAGCTAAGCGAATAGGCAGCGTTGGGTTAAAGTGAGCCAACACTTTCTTAGAGGTGATCAGTGCCTTGCTTTTTTGAAAAGCCCGCTTACAATCATCGCTCCACTTCCACGGTATTCCCATTTGCATAAGAGTGTTCAGCGGGTGTAACACCGTGGATAAATTTGGAAGAAACTTGTGGTAATAGTTAACCAACCCAAGGAACGACCTCAACTGGGATACATTTTCCGGAGCGGGAGCTTTCACAACAGCTTCGATCTTGTCAGGTGACTTATGGAGCCCCTCCTGGTCAATGACGTGGCCGCAGTACGAGATTCACTTTTGAAAGAACTCACATTTCTGGCGATTAACTCTGAGCCCATATTCTTTCAATCTGGTGAGCACCTGCTCCAAATTCGCGAGGTGATCCTTATCATCATCTCCTGTAATCAGAATGTCGTCCAGGTAGCATTGTGTGCCTGGAATTCCCTGCAATACCTGCTCCATGGCCCTTTGCCAAATCGCTGGAGCCGATGCCACTCCAAAAACCAGTCTATTATACCGATATAAGCCCTTATGTGTGTTGATCGTGAGATACTGGCGTGACGCTTCATCAACTTCCATCTGTAGGTACGCCTGCGTCAGGTCTATCTTGGTGAAGTGTTTCCCGCCAGACAGCGAAGCGAAGATATCTTCAATCTGCGGAAGCGGATATTGCACCGTGTGAAGAACCGGATTAACAGTGATCTTGAAATCGCCACAGATGCGAACCTTCCCAGGTTCCCCCGGCTTGTTGCTCAACGAATGCTTCATGACAGGAACAATGGGTGTAGCCCATTCGCTCCAGTCCACCTTTGACAGTACTCCTGAACATTCTAGCCCTTCCAGCTCTGCTTCCACAGCAGGTCGTATCGCATAAGGTACCGGTCTGGCTTTGAAAAATTTTGGGTTTGCATTTTCTTCAACCTTGATGTTTGCCGTAATTCCTTTCAGTGTTCCCAGTCCCTGTTGGAACACCTCCTTAGCATCGTCCAATATTTTGGACAGTCGTTTAAGTTTGACGTCGTCCTCTTTACAGGAATCTACAGTCAGTGCTTGTATGGAATGCCAGTCCACATTTATTCTCCGGATCCATTCCCGTCCCAGTAGTGGCGGACCTCCATCAGGTAACACATACAAGTCCATTTCCTGACTTTCTTTACCATTGTAGACCACATTTACTTTTATCTTTCCGATGGGGTATACTATTTGCCCCGTGTATGTTTTCAATACAATCTCCGTATCCCTCAGGGGAATGTGCGAGAATAACCTTCTGTAATCTTGCTTATTCATGACCGTCAATGCCGATCCAGTGTCCAATTCCATCTTCACTTGGACTCCTGCTATCCGAAGCATGACCCAGATAGTTTGGTGGTCTGCTGTGTTACCCACATTATGTATTTTTAGACAACCCAGTTCCTTACTGCTGGAGTCTGAATCCATCTTCTGTTCATCCGAACTGTTCTCTGTCACCTTGTGTATTTTTTTGTACTTCTCCTGCGGCGACTTTTTGCTGCTGGTCTTCTTTCCTGACCGGCATACTCTCGCTATGTGAGCAAGTTTGCCACATTGCCTGCATTCTTTATCTTTGAACCAGCACTGGTTCTGGTCATGCGTTGTCCTTCCGCAACGATAGCACTTTACTGCGCCCAATGCCATTTCATTGGTGCTGAATTCCAATGGCCTTTGCTGTATCTGTGCAGCGCCTCGTGCTGCTGCCTCGTGCGATGCTGCAATGCTGAAAGCTTTGTCCAGCGTAAGATCCTTTTCCTCTAGCAGTCGCTTCTGGGTTCCTTCCCTTAGGAGCCCACACACAAACTTATCTCTCAGTGCGTCTGCTAGTCCTGTACCGAACTGACAGTACTTTGATAACTTGCGCAGTTCGATTAAGAATTCAGCGTTGCTTTCCTCTTTAAGTTGAATTCTTTTGTAGAATTTAAATCGTTCCGCTATCAGCAGCGGCGTGGGGTTTAAATGCTCTTGCAGGATAGTAACAATATCCGCGAAACTCTTTCCTACCGGTTTATCTGGTGTTACAAGGTTCCTTAATAACCCGTACGTCTTCGCACCCATCGAGTTTAATAGGTTTAGTGCTTTCTTATCCTCCGGTACCTCATTCGTTGTACAGTAAACTTCGACGCGTTCCACATAAGTGGCCCAATCTTCCACATCGCTATCAAAAGCAGTGATGTTACCCGTTTTTGGCATCCTTGTTGAGTTTCCTTTCCTTCGGATATGATTATTATTTTATTTTATTTTTTTCAAAATGGCGGCTTCCCGCGCTTGGCGGCTTTTCCCGTGCTTGTCTTCTTCCCCCGCCGACTCAAAATGGCGATTACCGCGCTGTTGCCGTTCTCGCCTCCCAGCGGTCCTTTATTTTCCCCTACGCTGCTGCTCTTGTTCCCCGCCGCTCCCGCGGTCCTTGTGGACATAAACGCTTTTCTGGCTGCTGCGCGTCTCTGCCCCGATTGCAGTCCGGCCCCTGACACCGGCTGCGGTCGTGTTCTCCGCCCTTTTCGTCGTTTCCCTCCCCTTCTC
This sequence comes from Somniosus microcephalus, assembly GCF_052327205.1. Taxonomy (NCBI): domain Eukaryota; kingdom Metazoa; phylum Chordata; class Chondrichthyes; order Squaliformes; family Somniosidae; genus Somniosus; species Somniosus microcephalus. Next base: position 292,045,609 of record NC_140989.1, read on the forward strand.
TTACTGACAACTTGGCCGACTTCCCCCCCGTGCCGCTCGATCGAGCTTACCCGCCGCTGTCGTCGAAGGGATGTTCACTGATGTTTGACTTCGTGGCCAGAAACCAACCCGGGTTCCCGATTGCCTCCCGTGCTATGCAGTGCCCAGCAGGATGTTGAGGGTGGATGTGCTTGATCGACGCCCGTTTCAGAGGCGAAGCTTCCTTTGATGCAACTGCCGCTAGGTAAGATCAGACTCGTCGCCACTGTTGAGTCTGTGTTTCCAAATGTAGTTATGCTGAATAACTGGACACAGACTACAGAAATAATTAAAGAGGTCTTTAGTAATTGAGGGTCAGGGCTGAACTGGAATACACTTTGCTCCACAGGGTTTATATACCGGTGTGGTCACCACCAGTACTACAATGTACAGGAGCCATCAAAAAGTAGTCCATCACCTTAAGGTATCCTCTTAAGGTGGTACAGGTTACATACACTACAGGTGTGCCCCTAGGAAAAGGGACCACCTCTGTAGCCGTTGTCCTGTCATTATCGGTACGCCCTTCTGAGGGTTGAAAATGGAGACAAGAGGTTGATGATCAGTTAGTAGAGTAAATTTCTGACCGTGCAGGTAGTGATTGAACTTATTCACCCCCCACACCAGGCTGAGGGCCTCTCTGTCAATCTGGGCGTAGTTACGCTCGGCTGAAGTTAACGAGCGTGATGCAAAAGCTATCGGCCTCTCTGAACCACCAAGGAATTTATGTGACAGTACCGCTCCAATGCCGTAGGGAGACACATCACACGCCAGTCTTATCGGTAGTGATGGGTTGTAGTGAGCCAATACTTCTCTTGAAGTGATTAGGTCCTTACTCTTCTGAAAGGCCCGCTTACATTCATCGCTCCATTTCCATGCTACTCCAGTTTGTAGTAGGGCGTTCAGTGGGTGCAGAATTGTGGACAAGTTCGGCAAAAACTTATGGTAGTAATTCACCAATCCGAGGAATGACCTCAGTTGCGACACATTTTCAGGTGCTGGAGCCTTTACTACCGCTTCAATTTTGTCAGGGGACTTATGTAACCCCTCTTCATCAATCATGTGGCCACAATACGATATCTGTTTCTTAAAAAACTCGCACTTGGGGCGATTGGCTCGTAGCCCATGTTCACGTAGTCTAGTGAGCACCTGCTCTAGGTTGGCAAGGTGGTCACTGTCATCTTCACCTGTCACTAGGATGTCATCCAAGTAACACTGAGTCCCCGGAATCCCTTGCAGGACTTGTTCCATCACTCTTGGCCATATCGCCGGTGCTGATGCTACTCCGAATACCAGTCGATTATACTGGTAAAGACGTTTGTGAGTGTTTATCGTGAGATACTTCCTAGAGGATTCTTCAACCTCCATCTGCAAATATGCTTGTGCTAGGTCAATTTTTGTAAAACGCTTCCCTCCAGATAGTGAGGCGAAAATATCTTCTATCCTCGGAAGAGGATATTGTACCGTGTGAAGGACAGGGTTCACCATCACCTTGAAGTCCCCACAGATGCGAACCTTCCTTGGCTCCTCAGACTTATTGTTTAACGTTTTCTTCATGACAGGAACGATGGGTGTCGCCCACTCGCTCCAGTCTACCTTAGATAACATGCCTGCATTCTCCAGATTCTGCAGCTCTGCCTCGACGGCTGGGCGAATTGCATATGGTACCGGTCTTGCTTTGAAAAACTTGGGAATTGCATTCTCTTCTATTTTTATCGAGGCGGTTACGCCTTTAAGAGTTCCCAGTTCTTGTTGAAATACCTCTTTGGCGTTAGCTAAGATTGTTGACAATCGTCCAGGAGTGACGTCGTCATCCTTTTTACCAGCCACCATCAGTGCCTGAATGGAGTGCCAGTCTAAACTTATCTTTCTGATCCATTCACGTCCCAATAACGGTGGTCCACCATCTTGCAGTATGTACAGATACAATTTCTGTCTTTCCTTGCCGTTGTATTCGACAGGCACCCTTATTTTTCCTCTGGGGTATACTTTTTGCCCCGTATACGTCTTCAAGACAATGGATGTCTCTTTCAAGGGTATGTGTGAGAATAGCCGCTCGTAGTCTCATCGATTCATGACGGTCAGAGCTGATCCTGTATCCAATTCCATTTTGACTTGGGACCCTGCTATCATGAGGGTGATCCAAATGGTTCGGTGATCCTCTTTTGCGATTACGTTGTGAAGTTTGAGACAGCTTAGTCTCTTGTTCCCGGATTCACTATCGCTCATCTGGTCTTCGGAACTACTGTCCGTCATCTTTTGTACTTTCCTGTACGGTTCCTTAGTAGCCTTTTTGTTGTTGTTAGTCTTTTTCCCAGACCTGCAAACTCGTGCAATGTGTCCCATCTTTCCGCATTGCCTGCATATTTTGTCCTTGGACCAGCAGTCCTTCTGGTCATGGGTTGTTCTGCCGCAGCGATAACATTTTGCAAATCCCCGTGTCATTTCGTGGGTGCCGTATTCCTGTGGCTTTTGCTGTATTTCCGCAGCTCCCCTTGCTGCTGCTTCATACGATACTGCCACGCTGAAAGCCTTATCTAGCGTCAGCTCTTTCTCTGAGAGTAACGTCTTCTGGGTTCTTTCACTCAGGATTCCACAGACAAATTTGTCCCGTAGGGTATCTGCCAGTCCTGCTCCGAACTGGCAGTGCTTTGATAGCTTGCGTAGTTCCGTAAAGTAATCAGCATTGCTCTCATCTTTATGCTGATTTCTCCAGTGGAATTTAAATCTTTCTGCTATCAGCAGCGGTGTAGGATTTAAGTGTTCCTGTAGGATATCAACAATTTTGTTAAAACTCTTTGCCTTCGGTTTGGCTGGAGTAATCAGGTTCCGCAATAGGCCGTACGTTCTTGCGCCCATTAAGTTTAGTAGTACCGATGCCTTTTTCTCATCGGCTACTTCGTTTGCCTCGCAATATACCTCGACTCTTTCCACATACGTAGTCCAGTCTTCTATTGCATTATCGAAAGCAGTGATATTGCCAGTCTTCGGCATCTTGGAAATCTAAAATGGCGCCTCCCGCGCTTTGCCTTCTTCCCCGATTTAACAAAATGGCGCCTCCCGCGCTTTGCCTTCTTCCCCGCTGGATTAAGATGGCGCCTCCCGCGCTTCCTGTCTTCTCCGCTGCTGCTAGCGCTGTTGCTGGCATTTTATGCCTTGATGGCAACGCCCTATGGTCTTCGCGCACTTCCCCTGCGCTGCTGCTAACGCCGCTCTCCGCAGTTCCCGTAGCAAACTGCAGCTCCTCGCGGCTTTCTGCGCTTCTAATTTTTTTTATTATTTCCCCGTCGTCGGAGCAACCCTGCGGGACACTTGCCTCCCTCTTCTCAGGTCTGTACGCTGCCCGGCTTCGTAGCACCGGCCGCGCCCTGTGTGCTCCACCCTCTCTCTCCTCTTCCCGACAACGCTGCTCGGCCCCGTTGAAAAGCCACCCGATCGAGCTCTAGACCGCCGCAGCCCAGGAAGGATCAGTGTACTACCTGCCACCAGCCCGAGTAGCTGAAACACCATCGACAGGATAACCAAGCCCCGCTCTCGACAGCCTCTCCTGCAAATCTTCAACTCCGATGAATCAGAGGCGGATGCCCACGGTCGACGCCCGTTTCTTCTGTTCGTTTTATTTTATTTTTTTTAAATTTCTTCCTTCTGGCCTCGACCTCTGATAACTTCGCTTCAGGGATGGATCCCCATGAGGTGGTGCAGACTGTAGGTAAGTTCGGATCTGCTCGTCGCCAGTATTATGTCCGTGTGTAATTGAGACACGGACTACAGGAGCTGGTTATAACAGGTCTTTACTGAGTGGAGACAACCTGGAACTACTATGCAAAAGTTACTACACAGGCTTATATACAGGGGTGGTCACTACTGGTACTGCAGTATACAGGGGCTGCAGAATATAGTTCCTTCTGCAAAGTACATACACTACAATTGTTACCTGCCCTGTTATTACCTTTGCTTACTTAGTGAGGTCATTAGATTTCTGATACTGCAAGGGGGCGCTTGGAGTTATGGAATTTCACAGCCACCTCCTTCCATATGGCACATGGTGCTCCATGTGATTGCCTCTTGTCTGTTGCTTCAATAGTGACATCCCTCCGTTCTCTAAATTGGGCCAGCAGCACTTGCACATCAGTCTATGAAAATTTAGAAGCTTGCCTTATTCCTTCTTTAGCCATTTCAGTATCTCTTCCAAGAGTCTGCTTAGCCCTTTAACTACGTGGAGCCCTTTAAATAGGAAAGTTACACTCTTGCTCCATCCCTTTCCAAATTTTCCAGGCTCTCCCGGCATATCGAGCCACCTGCTAAAGGAATTCATGGAGTCATTACGGCACAGAAGGAGGCCATTCGTCCCATCGAGTCCATGCCGGTTCCTGCCCTTGTAAATATTATTTAAATTAGATGACCCAGAATTCCTAATTCACACCAATTCCTGTTCACCCATCATGCCTGTGCTTGCTGACCTACATTGGCTCCCAGTCCATCAATGCTTCAAATTTAAAATTTTGATCCCCGTGTTCGAATGCCTCCATGGTCTCGTCCCTCCCCATCGTTATATCTCCTCCAGTTCTACAACCCTACAAGAACTCTGTGTTCCTCTAACTCTGGCCTCATGTGCATCCCCACTTTCTTCATCCCATCATTGGCGGCTCTGCCTTTAGCCATCTAGGCCCTAAGCTCTGGAATTCCCTCCCCAAACCTCCGAATCCCCACCTCTCTCCCTTCCTTTAAAACCTACCTCTTTGACTAAGCATTTGGACACCTGTCCTACTATCTCCTTCTTTAGCTCAGTGCCAATTTTTTGTGAAGCACCCTGGAAGGTTTCACTACATTAAAGGCGCTATATAAATGCAAGTTGCTGTTGTAATGAGGGCTGGATTTTCCTCCACTGTGCCATTTGAAATTTGGCAGATGAGTGGCAGAGGAAGGAAAATGTGGTGGGGAAGGCACCTTTTCCCCCAGCAGGGATCTCGGTCGGCCCGCTGCATTTAAATAACAGTGGGGATAGGGGAAATAGTCGATTTTCCTGCCTTGCTGCTGCAGTATTGCTGGCCCCAGGTAAGACCTGTACAGGAGTGGCAGTACTGACCTCAACAATGGCTCTGTTGGAGGGAGAAGGCCTAGCCCCGGTAATGGCAGCTCCTTCCTCTCTTCTACATCAAATTAAGTGAAAAAGGCCTGGGCTCATTCAGAGCCCTTATCAAAAACTGTGGCAAAAATCCTCCTCCTTTTGGCACTGTGGGTGCCCTGCTGCAGTGCTGCTGAATTTTCCTACCTGGCAATGGTAGGTTCCCTCTGTTTGGCAAAGATCCTGCTGGGAGCCTGCCATGTATCATTAATTAGGTCCAAACCAGGAACATAGGCCAGGTTCATGGCAGAAAACAGGAGACCCGCCTGGTTCCACCTTCGGTGTTGAAACAACTTTGATGGATAATCCAGTCCTGAGTGTCCATAGGCTATTCAAACCTGGGGGTGGGGGGGTCGGGGGGGGTCATGTCACATCCGAGGCCAAGCCCAAACCTGCCCATGCCTAATGCCTTCATACATATTTTTCAATAGGAGTCACTAAACACCAGGTAGGAGTAGAACCCCAGCTGATCTTTCCCTTTACCCATATTGTTGAGGCTATTTGTAGCGCTGCGAAAACTGAAATCAGCTAACCAGTGATTGAACGTGGGGCCTTACTGGGTAGTGCCATTATCCACTATTGAGGAAGTATTAGGTTTTTTAATATAGCAGCAACCATAAAACAGGAACAATTTATACCTGGCTGTGACTGGTACAGCAAATTTCATGGTAATTCATGTTGAGTAAATTCTTAATCATAATTAGGAAATGTAAACTGCATACAATGGTATAAGCTGCAATGAGATTGCAATGCTCAAAGATGTTTTGCCTCTGTGAGAATAATACATTTACTGAATTTTTCAAAAATTGTGTTGATTAAACCATAGAAATCTCACTTGAGTGAATCTGGGACTGAGATCTCTTTTAAAAATCCTCATAACTGCATGGCTTAGTGGACTGTACCAAGTTCCTATGTCTGTAGGAGGAATGGAAATATAATTAACCTAGTTTAGATTTCTCGCTCATTGTTATTTCTTGTCAGTTTCTGACAAGTCCCATTTAGTGTCAATAATTAACAGATGTTATAATCTCACTTTACTTTTTATAATGGATCTTTCCTCCCTAGTCACATGAATGATATATCTTTGTTCATTTCTATTTCCATAGTAGGTCATTTCTGCAGTTAATATATATTGGTATGCAGGCAAAAATATACTCACACATACTTTATATGTCAGTAGATAGCTGGACAAGAAATGAATGTGCTTCTAATTCATAGATAATCTCAAATGTAGATTATAAAATGCATGCAGTCATGAAGTATTTTAAATTACTGAAGATGAGACAAAAACACTGCGTTGCCATGCAGAGGCAGCAGGTGTCGAGAGACCCTTACATAATGAATCATTAAGGCAACTGCAGAAAGAACGTTAAAGCACTTCATAACAGTGACGTTTGGTGTGTGGGGGTGGGGGAGGTGGGTTATATGTGTGTCGTGCCACTGATTCATTTTGCTGCAATTCTTTCTGTCTCTTTTTCTTTCTCAAAATTGGGGCATACCGATGCTGTCAGTCCTGTCAAGCACATGGCTTAGTTCAGCTGAAATCTACATGTACCTTGCACATGAGTGTGTACCTGTTTTATGGGTTTAGCACCAAGCAGATGCCCCAGAGATGGAGAGACTCCAGCTATCGACAGGCTTATTGGAAGTGCAGTAAAACTACCTATTGCTGAATCACTGTTTCTCACAACCCAATCATTAATGGACAATTATTCAACATTTCAGCGTGAGTATGCAAACTGAGCTTTGATTTAAGGTGGTTTGATCATTGGGGAGTAGTCAATCATTTTTGGCTTGCAAGCTTGTAATCACCTAGTTTATTATAACATTGTTGTAATCTAAAAGCCAGGGTTTGGGAAACTGGGTATCTTACAATTATTTTTGTACAAACATATCTTTGAAAGCTGTAACTAGAGCTCAGAAAAAAAAGCATTTTTTCAATATATAGAAAGAGGTTTTCATTCTTCAGTCTATTCTAATGATATTAAGCATTATAGTTTTATTGAGTATTAATGTTTTCAGTGGGGTGAAATACAAACGTGCGCTATTCTGGGAAAATTGCTCAAGGGTTAGCATTGCCTCGATATTTGGTTGATTAATACTTTATAATTTTCCTTTTATGAAGCTAACGTTCTGTACAGCAGCATGTAGGCTTTGGCTGTGCAAAATATCTGTACCTCAGAGCTTCTAGCTTTATATTTGGAGGAAAATATCAAGATACATTTTAACTATTAACAATCAAATGATACTTACTGTGCAGTGAAGATGCAACCATTATGGGTTTTTTGTTAGGTGTTTGCGAAATAAGTTATGCAGGTCAAAGACATGCCCTTCCTTTTCAAGGACTTAGCTGAGCAAAATTCATATCTAGGTCATTGTTGCTTCTACAACTTATGTATGACAGAGTGACACTAAAAGATGGACAGAGCCATGAAATAATATTGCTTAGCTTTATTTTCATTTTAAAGGCAGTAGCATTTGTTTTATTTTGTAAGATGAATCCTATATCTATCCATCTCAATGTCTAAACCAATGTGTTCATATTTGAGGACTAGTTTCTTAACTAGACAGGGACAGAGAACAAAAGTGAAATAGCTTTCTTTGCATTAATGAACAAATTAATCACATAATTTTGTCATTGATCAATAATATTTATGGGTCCATTTAATCCTTCTGTCATTACTCCCAGTAGTCATCATATTTAAAGATATATTTCAGCATGATTTTAGCATGTCATCCAATAAGGTTAACAGGCTTTTGGGAGTGTTGACCTCTGTTTATATAGAGAGCAGGTTTTGTACACCAAGGGAGTATTATTTGAGCAGTGAGTGTATTGTATTGCCTGGATTCTGAGAATGGATTCTTGTTTTTAAAAAGGCACTATCATCTTTTTTTTTGCAAACTGTGTTCATGGCTACTAGAAAAATATGTTTTTTTAATTCATTCTTGGGATGTGCGCTTCACTGGCAAGGCCAGTATTTATTGCCCATCCCTAGTTGGCCTGAGAAAGTGGTGGTTGGCCTTCTTCTTGAACCGCTACGGTCTGTGTGTTGATTCTTTGTACCTTTGATACAACTGAGTGGCTTTCTAGGCCACATCAGAGTGCAATTAAAAGCTAACCACGTTGGTGTGGGACTGAATTCACCTATTAGACAAACTGAGTAAGCACGGCAAGTTTCCTTCCCTAAAGGACATTAGTGAGCCAGTTGAGTTTTTACAATAACCTGACAGCTTCATGGTCGCTTTTACTAATACCAGTTTTATTTTTATTCTTAGATTTTTAAAACTAACTTCAAATTCTTAAATTGCCAAGGAGGGATTTGAACTCGAGTTCTCTGGATTATTAGTCCAGGCCTGTGGGTTTACTAGTCCAGTAACATAAGCACTACCCGCTATATGGCACAGTGAGAACTATTGTGATGTACTTTGTGTCAACCTCAAAGGTTCAAAGACTCTTTAAAAAAAAAGCTATCAATTACAGTACATTGATTTTTTTTTATCCTTCACATTTTCTCCCCTTCTCTTCTGAAGGCGCTGATTCATACTGGAATACAGTTCCAGACACGCCTGCTGCACTCAGGTATCTCATCTATGAGCTCATTCTTCACATGTGAGATGAGGCAGTGAGCTCCAGTAGGCTATTTGACTACAGGAGGTGTCACATCAGAACCCAATCCTGTCTTCACAATCATTCCTCAAACGTGCACTTTCTAACAGGGGCCATTGGTAGTATCACAAGCATGAAATTGGACTGATTCTTCACATCCCTATCTCAGGTACTAAGTCCAAGTATAATACTCCTACTATCATCCAACTAATAATTACAAACTGCTAATTGAACTTGAGACCTTCCTGATCTGTACAGCTCAGTTTATTTTGACAGCAAATGTATCAACTGAGACATTGAATGAACAGTAAATGATATTAATGTTTTAGCACAGGCATGATCAGTGACATGATAAAGTCATTCCATCACCAATAGCATCTTCACTCATCTCTGTTTACAATCACCCAATGAAATTATATTTCTCTATTCTTATCAGGATGACAGTGTCTCTTTAAGCCAACACTGTTACTGGCTCACTAATTTCAGTCTATTTGCATTATCTGTGGATTTGCATCAGTGCATGAAAACCGAGGAAGCATAGAGAGATTTGAAAAATATATAAAGACTAATAGCTTTCAATGGGCATTTTATAGCTTTTTGGCAAAGATTCAAGCTCTTATGGAGAGTCTCAAATAGGTTGATTGTATCTGTTGACGTGGAAAGTTTAAATTGTGGTTGAACATAAGGCCGTGCCATGTGACATAGGACCTTCAATATTACCACTGAAAATGTCAATGATCCTTCAGGCATACAATATGGAACAAAAGTTGAGTTATTATAAGGATTTCTGCACAGAAGAATCATAGCAAGGTTGATACAGTTTGCCAAGTCCAAAAGCAGACAGGTGGGAGAATAGAGCATCGAAGGGAGTGAGGTCAAGGCTTTAATTCTGATGTTTGTTTGGAGAAGATTATAATTAATTAAAATCTTAATACCTAATGCATGCTCATATTAAGACACAGGAATAAGTTGGAAACGAAAGCTTTAAATTTAGAAACAGATTTTTCATATCCAGTTGAGAAATTTCTAGATGCCCAACTGAAAAATTGTTTTTATTTCAGATTTTCAGCATCCACAGTAGTTTGTTTTTGAAAAACTGGACTGTCTGGTCCAAAGCTGGATAGGTTCTGTAGGCTTGTGTAGTCTATATTATATATGATGTTGGACTCTATATAGAAAATAATGGATACCGCCAATAATGGGGAAGTGGTTGTTTATTAAAACACAGTAATGTCATCACCACAGGTGGTGAACAATTAAACAGCTAACGGGAGGAGGAGGCTCCATGAACATCCCCATCCTCAATGATGGCAGAGCCCAGCGCGTGAGTGCAAAAGACAAGACTGATGCATTTGAAACCATCTTCAGCCAGAGGTGCCGAGTGGATGATCCATCTCGGCCTCCTTCTGAGGACCCCACCATCACAGAAGCCAGTCTTCAGCTAATTCGATTCACTCCACGTGATATCAAAAACGGCTGAGCACACTGGTTACAGCAAAGGCTATGGGCCCCGACAAAATCCCGGCTGTAGTGCTGAAGACATGCACTCCAGAACTAGCCGCGCCTCTAGCCAAACTGTTCTAGTGCAGCTGCAACACCGGCATCTACCCGACAATGTGGAAAAGTGACCAGGTATGTCCTGTCCACAAAAAACAGGACAAATCTAATCCGGCCAATTACCCCCCATCAGTCTACTCTCAATCATCAGCAAAGTGATGGAAGGGGTCATCGACAGTGCTATCAAGCTGCACTTACTCATCAATAACCTGCTCACTGATGCTCAGTTTGGGTTCTGCCAGGACCACTCGGCTCAAGACTTCATTACAGCCAAGGTCCAAACATGGACGAAAGAACTGAATTCCAGAGGTGAGGTGAGAGCGACTGCCCTTGACATCAACGCAGCATTTGACCTAATGTGGCATTAAGGGGCCCTAGTAAAACTGAAGTCAATGGGTATCGGGGGGAAACTCTCGACTGGCTTGAGTCGTACCTAGCACAAAGGAAGATAGTTGTGGTTGTTGGAAGCCAATCATCGCAGCCCCAGGACATCGCTGCAGGAGTTCCTCAGGGCAGTGTCCTAGGCCCAACCGTCTTCAGCTGCTTCATCAATGACCTTCCCCCCATCATAAGGTCAAAAGTGGGGATGTTCGCAGTGTTCAGTTCCAACTCCTCAGAAAATGAAGCAGTCCATGCTCACATGCAGCAATACCTGGACAACATTCAGGCTTGGGCTGATAAGTGGCAAGTAACATTCGCGCCACACAAGTGCCAGGCAATGACCATCTCCAACAAGAGAGAGTCTAACCACCTCCCCTTGACATTCAACGGCATTACCATAGTCGAATCTTCCACCATCAAATTTCTGAGGGTCACCATTGACCAGAAACTTAACTGAACCAGCCACATAAATACTGTGGCTACAAGAGCTCGTCAGAGGCTGGGTATTCTGTGGCAAGTGTCTCACCATCTGACTTCCCGAGGCATTTCCACCATCTACAAGGCTCAAGTCAGGAGTGTGATGGAATACTCTCCACGTGCCTTGATGAGTGCAGCAGCAACAACACTCAAGAAGCTCGACACCGTCCAGGATAAAGTAGCCCGCTTGATTGGCACCCCATCCACCACCTTAAACATTCACTCCCTCCACCACTGGCGTACCGTAGCTGCAGTGTGTACCATCTACAAGATGCACTGCAGCAATTCACCAAGGCTTCACCGACAGCACCTCCCAAACCCGCAACCTCTACCACCCAGAAGGACAAGGGCAGCAGGTGTATGGGAACACCACCACCTCCAAGTTCCCCTCCAAGGTGGAACTCCATCATTAACTGCAAGCTGTTTAAACTGCAAAAGCTTTAATTAATGTTAGTTTGGGAGGCTTATATAATTAAATCTCAATGGGGAAATGCCCGTCCATCCTGACTTGCAAACATATCGCCGTTCCTTCATCGTCACTGGGTCAAAATCCTGGAACTCTGTCCCTAACAGCACTGTGGGAATAACTTCACCAGGCGGACTGCAGCAGTTCAAGAAGGTGGCTCACCATTCGGCCCAACAAATCCATTCCAGTGTTTGTGCTCCACCTGAGTCTCCTCCCACCCCTCGTCATCTAACCCCAGTAATAGATCCTTCGATAACTTCCTACATATCCTGAGCCTCCTCCCACCCCTCGTCATCTAACCCCAGTAATAGATCCTTCGATAACTTCCTACATATCCTGAGCCTCCTCCCACCCCTCGTCATCTAACCCCAGTAATAGATCCTTCGATAACTTCCTACATATCCTGAGCCTCCTCCCACCCCTCGTCATCTAACCCCAGTAATAGATCCTTCGATAACTTCCTACATATCCTGAGCCTCCTCCCACCCCTCGCCATCTAACCCCAGTAATAGATCCTTCGATAACTTCCTACATATCCTGAGCCTCCTCCCACCCCTCGTCATCTAACCCCAGTAATAGATCCTTCGATAACTTCCTACATATCCTGAGCCTCCTCCCACCCCTCGTCATCTAACCCCAGTAATAGATCCTTCGATAACTTCCTACATATCCTGAGCCTCCTCCCACCCCTCGTCATCTAACCCCAGTAATAGATCCTTCGATAACTTCCTACATATCCTGAGCCTCCTCCCACCCCTCGCCATCTAACCCCAGTAATAGATCCTTCGATAACTTTCTACATATCCTGAGCCTCCTCCCACCCCTCGTCATCTAACCCCAGTAATAGATCCTTCGATAACTTTCTACATATCCTGAGCCTCCTCCCACCCCTCGTCATCTAACCCCAGTAATAGATCCTTCGATAACTTCCTACATATCCTGAGCCTCCTCCCACCCCTCGTCATCTAATCCCAGTAATAGATCCTTCGATAACTTCCTACATATCCTGAGCCTCCTCCCACCCCTCATCATCTAACCCCAGTAATAGGTCCTTCGATAACTTCCTACATATCCTGAGCCTCCTCCCACCCCTCTTCATCGAACCCCAGTAATAGATCCTTCGATAACTTCCTACATATCCTGAGCCTCCTCCCACCCCTCGTCATCGAACCCCAGTAATAGATCCTTCGATAACTTCCTACATATCCTTCTATACCTTTGTGTATGAGTGTTGAGCATTCAGATACATTCCAGGCTTTGGATTGTTATCACTATCTCTTAAAAATTTGGACTCCTCAGAACCAAATTCATTAAAAGCAAGGTTGTGAAGCTGGACGGGCATTTCCCCATTGAGATTTAATTATATAAGCCTCCCAAAATAACATTAATTAAAGCTTTTGCAGTTTAAATAGCTTGCAGTTAATGATGGAGTTCCCCTAGTATTAGAAATGAAGCTGTGAATATTTATTAAATGTTTGGTATGAGGATATTGATTTGTTTGTGCTCATCATGATGAAGATTGTCAGTTCTGCAGAAAGGAATTTTTTTCTCATTTGATTTGAGCCGAGAACCCCTAGATCAGGTATATCACGGATAGGATTTATATTATGGATAGACATATGCCTGGAATTACTGTGGGGTTTCTTTTGATCTCCCACTGTAACTCTGGTAGAAGATCTGTGGAAATCCTGGAGAAAAGACGTAAACAACTGTTTTCACTGTTTCTCTATGGTTTTGGCGATCTTCCACCAAAGTTACAGCGGGAGATCATGGGACCCCCACTGAAATTCAACCCCATAGTGTTTACTCTGCTCCAAAGGTACACATAAACGTCAGCCCCTCCCCAAAACCTATGAATAACGCCAGTGTGATTTTTTTACCACTTCCTAAACCAGCCATCTTTATGGACTCTAAGTGAAATTGCTAATTTATGGGTACTTTTGTGCTATCAGCTTTGCCAGCTCAGAACGGAGTTGAGAGTGCCAGAAATTATTTCACATAGTACCAAGAAGAAACAGATTTAATATAATTGGGAAAAAAGTCGGGGGGAGATGAGAATTTATTTTACGCAGCGAGTTTATATGATCTGGAATGCACTGCCAGAAAGTGTGGAGGAAGCAGATTCAATAGTAACTTTCAAAAGGGAACTGGATAAATACTTGAAGTGGAAAAAATTGCTGGGGTATGGGGAAAGAGCAGGGAAGTGGACCTAATTTGAGAGCTCTTTCAAAGAGCCGAAACAGGCATGATTGGCCGAATGCTGACTCTATGGGCTGGATTTTCTCAATGGGGAGCTTTTGGAGGCAGGACTCCCACTTGTCGGGTTTTAGTCCCGCCTCCATCAACTTGTGGCCAACCCACGCTATTTTACCTTGATTGACTTTGTTAAGCCCGCCCAGCGGGCTTAGCAGACCAATTAAGGGAAAGCCGGTTACAGGTGACGTCAGCGAGTGATGTTTCAACTGTCTAAGAGCTTTTGACAGATGAAATATCAATGTTTGATGGCTCTGTGAAGCTGTCAAACACTGACAATCTGTCCTCTAAGTTGAGCCCTTCCACTCAGGCTCACTAGAGAGCTCTCCTGAGCAGAAAGCAGAAGGCTGCAGCTTTTGACAGTTCAGCGGCCATTCTGCTTTCTGTGCCGGTGAGATGAGGGACTCCTGAGAACTGAAGGGATGAAGCCTGCAGGAAGAGGTAAAGGTAAGTAAAACTTATTAAAACATTTACACTCACCTCACACACTCACCTTTCCACACTTGTACCCATCACTCACCTGCACACCAGACATCTTGACCCCTCCGACCCCCGCAGACCGATGGCCCACCTCGCTGACCCTGACGAGGTTCGGAGCCATCGGGAAGCCCACACTTCAGGGCTGAAAATAGGGATTCTCAAAAAAACTGCCTGTTAACTACCTGTTAACAGGCAGTTAATTAACACTAATTCCCTTCCCGCCTCGAGGAGATGGAACCCAGCGCGGGTCGGGTACCCGCCTCCTGGGAAGATGGCATGGAGGCGGGTTGAGTACCGCCTCCTTACCCACCTCCCCAGGGCTGGCAAAATCGCCCCCTATGATTCTATGCCTGTACATCTGGTAGAGAGAGGATTTTTCATCCCACCATGTTGGGCTGGATTAGAACTGTTGGAGCTCTCGCGTTTCCTCGCTATCCTCTGTATCATGTTATCTCCCTCATCATGCTGAAGGTTTTCATTCAATGGTGGCTTCATGTGTTGCCCCATTGCAGGGCAAAGTTATGCAGATACAGCAAACCACTCTCATATGGGACACTCTTTCTGGACTATATTGCAGGGAGCCACCAGACCTGTCCAGGCAGTGGAATTGTTGCTTGAGGACTCCAGTCGTCTTCTCAGTGAAGAATGTAGTTTACCCATGGATCTGATTTTAGTGCAGCCTGGCCACCAAGCATAGGTTTCTGAGTGGCGTTATGTGCCAATTGTGCATGGGGTTGCCTTTGTCTCCAAATGACCAGCCTCTTACTGTGCAGGAGCGAGAAGTGTAGGATTGGTGGAATATAAAAGCGTCATTTTAGCTGCGAGTCTGAAGAAGCTCGCATGGTGTCATGGGTTCAGTGAAGCAGTGGATTTGGGAGAAGCCTAAAATCTGAGCCAACCCCAGGGCCCTAAACTGCTGCTTCTGGATGCCCATGGGGAATGTAATGAAAGTGTTTTCTTCAGCAAACATGGCATTAGTCACCTGCTTAATGCAAGTATGAACTGCAGTCTGACTGATGTGACTGTCTGTAAGGAGCTAGAGACAATGAAATTGATGCTGCAGTGACCTGACTGCAACAAACAATGTTTGCTTGCTCTTGCACTTGGTTGCAGGTTTTGTTGCAGGAGGTCACACAACTCAATGACAGCTTCCCTAGAGAAGGAAAGCATCCTTATGCACTGTTCCTCAGATAAGAACAGATATGTTGTCCTGGGCATGTACACTATGGGGGGAATTTTTCGGGGGGTCAGTGGGCGCGCTTGGTGGTGGGTCGCTGAGCAGACCCAACACGCAGTGGCGGGGGAGGCAATACAGGTCATTATGACCTTGTTAACAGCCCATTAAGAAGTATTTTGAGTTCACTTTTACATTTTACGAGGTTGCCCACGGGGTCCACGCTGTTCGGTGATCACATCAGGTAAGGAGGTTGGGAGTTGTATGACCATGAAATCATCTCATTACTTGACAGCTGCAAATGTGCTATAAAAGCTCCCATCTCACAGCTGTTCAACTTCCAAGCTCAGAAGCAGTTGCTTACTGCATTTGGAAGACAGGTTGAGCTTTATGCAGGTTGCAAGTGTTTGGAGTAAACTCTCTATCCAGTATCACCTCATTGGAACAACCTCTCTCACCATTGACAGATCACTCTGTCATCTCAAGTTCACCTGTCATCTATTACATCAGCACCGGTGCCCTTAAAACTATCTCACCTTGGTCCTCAGAATCCCAACACGATCAGCCCCAACACCAGTAGCACCAGGCACATCAGCAGCACCAACAACAACTCCAACCTTCTCTGCAATCAACTGATGCTGCACAGGACAGAGGGCATCAGCACCCGATCACATTGCTGCCCAGGATGCCAGGGATGGCCTCACCATGGCCACATTTACTTCACTTGACACTGTACACCCTGGCTGCCACATGATGCACCAGGTTAGCACCACCCCACACCAACACCATAAAGCATCCCTACAATGCCCAAGCCATTCTTTTCACACTCATCACAATTGTAGGGGGTACCATTATGTCTCATCGTTCACTGTAAATCACTAAGCCACTTCCAAAGTGCACGCAAATCTGTCCAAGTTGTTATGTCAATAACTTCCGCCCAGATTCCCCTGATCTTCTGCCGTAACTTCGGCATAAGATCAGCAGAAGGCCCAGAGAAAAGTGACCTCAAAACATCCACTCAAATATAACACCAAACAAAGAACAGACTTAACTTGGAGTACTGGACTTCATATCAAAGTGGTTTTCATGTACACGTATATATTTATAATAACTCTTGCTCCTTTTTACCATAGTGTCTACCCCGGTGCCACACTTTGATGTTCTTAAACTCAAACTGGTACAGTGCAAAGGTTCCACCTGTAGGTTAGGGACGTCAATGGTGATTAACTATGTTGTGGTATTGTAAGCGTCTGTGAACTGAACTGGCCCTTGTTTTGGGGCATCTTATCCCAGGAGCACTCTTCAGCAGGCTGTGTTACCACTTGCAGGTGCGTGTGCAGATCAGTCCTGTGTACTTCCACCTACATAAGCTGGCATCTTCAGGAGGCGGCTGGAAGAATAACTTGAGCTGTCATTAGGTGACAGGACAGCATCATGAAGGCAGCTCCTAGCCACGCCATGTGCTGGGTTTTGGCTGGACCGGAGGTCTCTCCATCGGGGAACGTTTATCATGCCGCCACTGAGGATGTTTGCTATGGTAAAGAACTTCACTGTTACTCCTACCATTTGCTGTCCTTCAAGATGGTCTTCAGTGCATCCAAGTGGGCGTGATACTCTTCAGCATCCTTCTTTTTAAAGCAGGACTCCAGCAATCTAAGTCTGCAGGCTCTGGAACCAGGGAGCTGAATTTTGCAGAGCACCTGCTTCCCACTGTCAGATCCCACTTTCATGTTGGACTTTTCCAGCACCCTCGAATCTTGTGTCTCACCCAGTGAAAAACGCACATTGTAACTACCTACATCCCACTGGGTGGATTTCTCTGGGTTGGTAAGTGAGAGAGAAAGAGTGAATAAAAGCATGGGTGAGGATGTGCCTGGTTGGGCAGAGATGTAAGGGTACTCACTTCTTCTTCCTCCTTCTTGGTGTCACCTTCCTTTGAGTAATTTAGAGGAAAACAAAAGGAAGCGATGTTATAACGTTAGGTAGCTACCAAAGCTGTTCTTCTTTAGCTTTTGAAGGTGTCCAATCATATTGTTTGCTAGTGTGTTTCTGCTCCCAAACCATTATACAACCAAACTGCAGTTGTTACTGCTCCTCCTACAGCTTCTTCCCCAATAGGTTTGGTTGTGTGGCTCCCCAGGTCTTCTTCTTTATGCAGTGTCAGAGGTCTATTGTTTGGGAGATCAACACCTGTTGCCTGAGAGTCGCACCAATTTCAGACCATTTTCCCTGTGAGAATATTGCAGTGAAGGCTGGGCAGTCTTTCATTATGACAGTTTGACACATCGGGTTTTTTTACTGGGCACGAATCATCACGGACAGATGTAATGAATTTTGACGCACTGTGAGGAAAATCACATGTCTATGTAGCAGGTGACACAGTATAGGGGAAGGGATAAGAGCACTGTCCCAGAGTACCGTGAGGGTAATGAAAGAAGGAATGCCACACATATAAAGAGACTGTAAGGAAGGGTCAGGGAAGCAGGTAGCTTATCATGACTTAAAAACAAAAAATGCTAGAAATATTCAGTAGGTCAAGCAGCATCTGTGGAGAGAGAAACAAAATTAAACGTTTCAGGTCAATGACCTTTCATCAGAACTGGAAAAAGTTAGAGATGTAACAGGTTTCAAGCAAGCACAGGGGCAGGGAAAGGGGGTAGGAAACATCAAAACGGAAGGTCTGTGATAGGGTGGAAGGCAGGAATGATTACATGACAAAAGTGATGATGGTGCAAGGCAAAAGAGGGTGGTAATGGGACAAGTAAAGGAACAAAAGGTGGGTCTAGAGGAGCTGTAAATGACAAAAGCAGAAAGATTACCAGCAGCTGCTGTCCAAAAAAATGGAAACAGTGGTTATCTACTTTCGGACAGCAGTTACCTCGCACCATCATCCCTTTTATCATTTAATTGCTCCTGCCTTCACCCGATCACAAACCTTCCCTTTTGTTCTTTCATCTCCTCCCCCCCCCACCCCCTTTCCTTGCCCCTGTAGTTGTTTAAAACCTGTTACATCTCTAACTTTTTCCAGTTCTGATGAAAGGTCATCGACCTGAAACATGAACTCCGTTTCTCTCTCCACAGCTGCTGCCTGATAGAAACATAGAAACATAGAAGATAGGAGCAGGAGTAGGCCATTCGGCCCCTCGAGCCTGCTGCGCCATTCAATGAGATCATGGCTGATCATCCAAATTCAGTACCCTGTTCCTGCCTTCTCTCCATATCCCTTGATCCCTTTAGCCTTAAGAAATATATCCAACTCCTTCTTGAATATATTTAATGAATTGGCCTCAACTGCCTTCTTTGGTAGAGAATTCCACAGGTTCACCACTCTCTGGGTGCAGAAATTCCTCCTCATCCCTGCCCTAAATGGCTTACCCCTTATCCTTAGACTGTGACCCCTGGTTCTGGACTCCCCGACCATCGGGAACATCCTTCCAGCATCTAGTCTGTCTAGTCCTGTTAGAATTTTATAAGTTTCAATGAGATCCCCTCTCATTCTTCTAAACTCCAGCGAGTATAAGCCCAATCGACCCAATCTCTCCTCATACGTCATTCCTGCCATCCCAGGTATCAGCCTGGTGAATCTTCGCTGCACTCCTTCCATGGCAAGAACATCCTTCCTCAGATAAGGCGACCAAAACGGCACACAATACTCAAGATGTGGTCTCACCAAGGCCCTGTACAACTGCAGCAAGACATCCTTGTTCCTGTACTCAAACCCTCTCGCTACGAAGGCCAACATACCATTTGCCTTCTTAACCACCTGCTGCACCTGCATGCTTACTTTCAGTGACTGGTACACAAGGACACCCAGGTCTCGTTGCACTTCCCCTTCTCCCAATCTATTGCCATTCAGATAATAATCTGCCTTCCTGTTTTTGCCACCAAAGTGGATAACCTCGCATTTATCCACATTATATTGCATCTGCCATGCTTCTGCCCAATCACCCAACCTGTCCAAATCATACTGGAGTTTCTTGACATCCTCCTCACAGCACACACGCCCACCCAGCTTTGTGTCGTCTGCAAACTTGGAGATATTACATCTAGTTCCCTCGTCCAGATCATTAATATATATTGTGAATAGCTGGGGTCCAAGGACCGATCCCTGCGGTACCCCACTAGTCACTGCCTGTCACTCGGAAAAAGAGCCGTTTACTCCAACTCTTTGCTTTCTGTCTGCCAACCAGTTCTCTATCCAAGTCAATGCCTTGCCCCCAATCCCATGTGCCTTAATTTTACATGCTAATCTCTTATGTGGGACCTTTTCTAAAGCCTTTTGAAAATACAAATACACCATATCCACTGGTTCTCCCTTATCTATTTTACCAGTTACATCCTCAAAAAATTCCAGTAGATTAGTCAAGCACGATTTACCTTTTGTAAATCCATGTTGACTTTGTCCGATCCGGTCACTTTTTTCCAAGTGCTCTGCTATTACATCCTTTATAATGGACTCCAGCATTTTCCCCACTACCGATGTCAGGCTTACCGGTCTGTAATTCCCCGTTTTCTCTCTACCACCCTTTTTGAACAGTGGGGTAACATTAACTACCTGCCAATCCATGGGTACCGTTCCAGAGTCTATCGAATTTTGGAAGATGACCAGCAATGCATCTACTATTTCTAGGGCCACTTCCTTAAGTACCCTAGGATGTAGATTATCAGGCCCTGGGGATTTATCGGCCCTCAATCCCATCAATTTCCCTAACACCATTTCCCTACAAATACTGATTTCTATCAGTTCCTCCCATTCATTAGACCCTATGTTCCCCGACATCTTTGGGAGGTTATTTGTGTCCTCCTTTGTGAAGTCAGAACCAAAGTATGTATTTAATTGGTCAGCCATTTCTTTGTTCCCCATTATAAATTCCCCTGATTCTGACTGCAAGGGACCTACGCTTGACTTCACCAATCTTTTTCTCTTCACATATCTATAAAAGCTTTTACAGTCAGTTTTTATGTTCCCTGCAAGCTTACTCTCATACTCTATTTTCCCCATCTTAATTAATCCCTTTGTCCTCCTTTGTTGAATCCTAAACTGCTCCCAATCCTCAGGTTTACTGCTTTTTCTGGCCAATTTATATGTCCTCTCCTTGGATCTTATGCTATCCCTAATTTCCCTTGTTAGCCACGGTTGATCTGCTGAGTATTTCCAGTACTTTCTGTTTTTATGTCAGATTTCCAGCATCTGCAGTATTTTGCTTTTAGCTTACCATGACTGCTCTGGTGAAGTAATTGAACTTTTTGACACTGTAAAGGAGTGCCTTGAGTCAAGGAAGTGGCATTCACTGTCACTGCAATTTCTCAAGAAAAAATGCGCACAACATTCTTCATGCGTTTCCTGCTCCTGACTCCAAACAGTCCATCCCACCAGCTCTGTATCTTCAGTAGGAAGATATTCAGGTCCAGTTCCCAAATGCTGACTGCACTCCTCTTAGTTCTGGTACTCATCACTATCTTTCAAATTTCTGGCTTACTCCAGTGCTGCTACTTGCCCTTTAGGTCCAAGTGGTCATTCTCCATGTTTGCACCTAGACAGTGACAGGCTATTTGACTCCGAGGGGAAATTATAGCTGAGCTTGGTTTTGTCCTTATGTTTTGCAAAGGATACCAAGGTATGAGGCAAGGCAAATAATAGGGCACAGTGCAACCAGAATGGATAAGATTTAGGCCATTTAGCTACCTGGGCCAATAGGTGACAAATGCAGTTTAATGTGGGTAAATGTAATATAATTAGTATGAACATAAGCAACCAAAAGAGGGAGTATGTCTTAAATGGAAAAGCAGTACAGCATGCTAATCAAGAAAGAGATCTAAGAATACCAGCAACAAATTGGTTAGCTATGGTAAAAATGGACAAATAAAGTACTGGATTGCAACAGCAAAGAGATAAAGTACAAATCAACAGGGGTTGCATTGTTGTGCAAGGCATTATTAGCCCACATCTACAGCACTATGTGCAATTCTGGTGTTCTGGTCACTTAATCATGGCAAGGATATTATTGCCTTTGTGAGAAAGAAATGATTCCACCTATCAATAACTTAAATTATTAGGAAATAGTAAGGAATTTAGGGTTATTAAATTATTCAAGATTATGAAGGGAGCTGAAAAATTGATCTAGGCAAAAGGTGCAAATACAAAGGTACACAAGGTAAAAATTAGGAAGTTAGAAAAAAAGACAGGTTGTAAGGCATGAATTTTTCACTCAAAGTGTAATAGAATTGTTGAATAAGTTACCATGAAAGGCCACCGAAGTGGACAATATGAATTAGGTCAAGAGACAATTAAAGTGAAACTATACTGGATGAGTGCCCTAGCAGGTAATGAAAGTTGAAAGGTAGTCAAAATTCTCCAGCAGCACAGGTCTCCATTGGCAAGATCAGCTCCTGCTGGCAAGATCAGCTGGCACTGGAGCCGTTGATTTGCTGGCGCAAAGGACTCCCACACACACACCCACAACTGTAGCTGCCAAACCGCAGAGAGCAAGCCAGATATACTCCCCCTGTAGCCAACCACAGTCCCCAGCCACTGAAATGAGCACTAATGGTAGCACATTTTCAACTCCAGTGATACTGTCAGTAGCCTCTTCTGAGGCCAACACTGCAGAGTTGCTGATTTTAAAATCAGGAAATCCTGCCTGTTTAAAAATACTCATCAGCTGGTGAGCAGGTTGCATGTTGAACATAACACCAACTGATTATTGTACAAGCTAATTTTACATTCAGTAGGTAGAAGAGCATATTTAAACAGGCAAGCTCTCTAGTGGTGTTAGTGAACAGCTCTGCTGAGATCAGCGTCGCAGAATTGCCAGCCAGATTTCTGGAGGTGGTCACATACTGCCTTTAGCACTCATGCCTCTAGCAGTGGTGGAGGCTATGGTAGCTGTCAGGGAAATATTTTTGGCTGTCACTCTCAGGTCCAGTGGCTGAAGTCTTGGACAGCTGCACAAAGGAACTTTGAGCTGGAAGATCAACTGTTCCATCATCAATTGATCTTGCCAGCAACAGCTCCAAAGGGTTGAGTGAAGAAAAAATACTGGCAGCCTCAACTCTCTCCAAAATGCTGGTGGAAAATTTAGAATGCAGGTCATGAAATATGGATAATTGAGGTTTTACAATAGATGCATTGTTGGAGGTAGAAGGGATTGAGAGACTGATGAGAAAGGTGCCAGCTAGGAATGAGCTATAAAAAAGGGGCCAGGTTTTACTGCTTGTAAAAATTGTTATGTGCTTGCATACTATCTATCTATGTCTACCTTCTATTAAGATAGCAATGACAAGTGGCAATCAGGCTGATATGTACTCCTCCCTTTCCTGAAAAGACCAATGCCACTTTTACCCTAACCACTGCCCAGTCAGCTAACTCAGCATAAACCAGGGATCAAACATGAACTCTTTCTTATCTCAATGGCTCACCAGCACACAATTTTAAAGAAAATTAGCATAACTTCTGTGACATTGCTCATGAGTAGTCTAGAGTCTGGAGCTTAGTTATGACATTTAGCAGCTAACATAACCATTTAATGCTATTGCTTAAGCTTGTGAGAAAATGGTCTAAATAGGCAAATCCAGACAATTGTTTGCAAATTGCTGAGATAATCTGGGCAGTTGTAACTGCTTGTAGTGGTTGATGAGTGGCTTTCGTTCTCTTGGTTTTTTAAAGATTGTTTTACATCTGGAGTGTGATGTCTAGAGTGTGATTGCTGTGTGCTTAGATGCAAGACGTAGGTTTTGGAGGATTTTGGCCTAGAATTTTCATTCTGTTTTTGGTATAATTTTAGCATATGACTGGGGGTAGTAACTCTTTTGGTAGCAAAATGGGACATAAGTTGTTTATGCTGATTTTCTGTCCCAAAATGGATCCAAACAAATTTCCTGGTGGTTTTTGGCCATTTCCACAATCTGCCTGCCAGGCTCTGAGTGAGCTCATTTACATATAGTATAATAATGAGGACCAGTGGCGCTGCATTCTGTCGACACAGACTTCAACCTGCTTCTGACAGTTTGAGAACAATAGGAGATTTTCAACTGCCCGTAGCGAGGGCTTCTCAGGAACAGGTATTCACTTGTATGCCATTATCATGGAGGAGGAGGAGGAACAGCACAAGATGGAGCAAAGAAGAGTCACGCGGTAATTAAGGAGGATGGATCCTACCAAATATTGCGCCCCCCCCCCCCAAAGAATATACAGGTAACACAGGCCACTCGAGGAGCTTAGTGAGGAGATGTGAATAAGAAGTGTGCACTTAACTTAAGAGTCAATTGAGGAGTTCTGCCGCCTACGGCATGAGGACCTGAAGCCACGATCATCTGCCCGCAGTCCCCTCTCTCTGGCTGTGAAGTTGATAATCACCCTCAACTTTTACGGCACAGACTCATTTCAGGCAGCCATGAGTGATCTCTGTAATATTACTCAGGGTGCAGCATTGGGATGCATTTGTTAGGTGATTGACACATTTTACAGAAATCCTTTACTTTGACATCAAAGTAAGGCAGCAGTGAAATAGTTTATACGATGCAATAGATGGCACCCATGTTGTTTTGCAAGATCCTAAAGGCAACCCCTCAACTGTCTCAAGAGGAAGGGCTTCCACTACCTGAATGTACAGATTGTGTGTGAAAACATGCAAAGGGCTCAACACGTCAATATGAGATATGCTGAAAATTGTCACAATGCATTCATCCTTTAAAATTTGGCCCTCCTTGATTGCTTCATGGAAGAAAATCATGTTCACGGATGGCATGTGGGTGACAAAACTTACCCAATGATCCAGTGGATAATGTCCCCACTATGAGTGGCTAACAGCAGAAGAGGAGCGCTACAACTAGGTGCAGTACATGCCTCTTCAAGAGGACTATCAGTGTCTTAAAGGGACACTTTCACTTCCTAGATAGGAAGGGCGCTACAATATGTCATATGCTGTGCTCTGTACAACTTTGCCATACAAAAAGGTCTGGAATTGGATATTGCTTGGGGAGGTGGTACTAGCTGCTTTCGAGGCATAACTATGTGGGGGACAGATAAGAATAACCTGCACTCAGAGGACTCCTTAATGACTGCTCCAAGGGGCATCAGAGCACATATCATATCTGTGTAAAAATCTACCATTGACACCAGTGCCTTAACTTCTTCCCCTATTTCAAATAAAGGAACACTCATTCAAACCAGGACCCATCCTAGAACATAACAACAGAAGACCCCTCTTTGCCCTTACATGACCATGCCAATATTGCTCATCTGATTGAATGGCTTCGATAGTTACTGGAGTGGGATTTCCAACCTGGGGGTGGGGGTGGGGGTGAGGGGAGGATGAGTTCTGGTGAACATGAACTCCACTGCGTGTGTTTTTTAAAAAAGGACCCCCACCCGGAAGCCAGCCTGATTGACAGGCTTGGCTCCCTGTCGGGTGGGGAACGTTCCAGTAGAGGCTGCAGCCCAGGAGCAGATAGGTTTCATGGGGTAGAGATTGTGGGTTGGGGGTTGGTACAGTGTAATTTGGAGGGTCAAGGGGGTGGGGGGTGATCATGGGGTGTCAGAGAGAAAATAGGGGCAGAAATGGGGGGTCAGGGGGGCCAGTGATCGCGGAGGGGGATCGGTGATCAAGGGGGGCATCAGTGATCGCGGGGGGTATCTGTGATCATGGGGATGTCGGAGATCGCTGGAACGCCAGAGATCATGGGGGGCATCGGTTATCGTGGGGGTGGGGTTTGGTGACTGTGGGGCGGGGGGGCCGGTAATTGTGCCGGGGAGGGGTGTCCATGATCACTGGGGGGGTCCAATCACGGAGGGCGGGTTCCAATCACGGGGAGGGAAGCAGGTTAGCTTGGGGGGATGGAGGGGAAGCACTCCAGCTCCTCCTGGTCCACAAGCCAGTCCTGGAAAAGCACTTACCTGTACCATGCAGCTGTCCTTGCCTCCCTTCAGCTGCCGGATTTCCCGAGGCCCGGGAAACCCGACTGGCCAGGGTTAAAGTTGGAAGAGAGATAAAATCTGAGACACGCGTCCTCATGAAAATATTTAAATGAGCAACCCACCGTTAAAATCGGAAGTTGGTGCCGGGGGGTGCGGCTGCTGGTTGGGGTTCGAGGCAGGTTGGTTTCGGGTTTGAGATTTTAAATTTTTTTACATCCCACGCCATCCAAACCCACCTGTTTTTGGAGGTTAAAATTACCCTAAATAAGTCAGCATCAAATAAGTCCACTCTTTCCTGTATGACGCTAACCTTCATGAATAACAAAGTACCATGTATACACACATTCTACTTTATTACAACAAAGGCTAAAATCCCAGAATATGGCCTACTACAACCTAACACTACACTTTCTTTCCCTGGTTGGCTGCATGTGTTTTTCTTTCACCTATACTAGTACTTTTCCCAGGCACAACCTGAGGGCCAATATCACAAGAGGTGGTTGGGTCACCTGTTCATGGGTCTGGCAGTTGACTGCTGGCAGGGAGCCTCTATTGGCTGTATCTCTGGAGCTTGTTCCAGGGTAGCCTGGTGTCCCGCCTATGTTCCACTGGTGTGGTTCTGAGAGGAAAGGCTAGAGGGTTGGCATGTGCTGCTGCCCTAAGAGATCCTGATTTAGTGCCCCCCTTAGCCAGAGTGCATTGTGAAAGGTTCATTGTACAGCTGCTACTTTTAAAGAGTGAAGAATGTGCTGGTGTCCAGGTGCTCCAAGGAAGAAAAGGGAAACGTGGCTGATGTGTTAACTTGCCTGCCCTGGTCAGATCATTGAATTTTTTTGCGGCACTAGTCTGCAGTCCTGGGGGTGAGGGAGTTAGCACTTAGTGCCAGTGCAACCTTCCTCCACATGGCACAAATGACCCTTTGCCTAGTTTCCTGACATGAACTCTGTCTCTTTTATATTCTACTAGCTGGAGTGCCCGGTGGTGCCGAGGGTTTTTTGAGGGCATGTTGTTATGAAAAAAGTAGAAATAATTTTTATATATATAAATGAGTTTGTCTGTCTGTCTGTCTGTGTGGGAAGGAGAGAGAGAGAGGGAAAGAGAGAGAGAGAGATGGAAGAGGAGAGAGAGAGAGGGAAGGAGAGAGAGACAGAGAGAGAGAGGGAAGGAGAGAGAGAGAGAGAGGGAAGGAGAGAGAGAAGGAGAGAGAGAGAGAGGGAAGGAGAGAGAGAGGGAAGGAGAGAGAGAGAGAGGGCAGGAGAGAGAGAGAGGGAAGGAGAGAGAGGGAAGGAGAGAGAGAGAGAGGGAAGGAGAGAGAGAGAGAGGGAAGGAGAGAGAGAGAGAGAGGGGGGAAGGAGAGAGAGAGAGAGAGAGGGGGAAGGAGAGAGAGGGGGGGAAGGAGAGAGAGAGGGGGGAAGGAGAGAGAGAGGGGGGAAGAGGAGAGACAGAGAGAGGGGGGAAGGAGAGAGAAAGAGACAGCACACCCTAGATAGGACCGAGGGAAGCCACGTCTGCTGAGAGCAATGATGGGTTCCGGACTGGGTCTTATAAAGACCCTAGACCTCAGAGGGAGGCAAGGTCTTCAATCCCAGATGGGATCAGTTATCCGGGGAAGGGCTTGGAAAATTGAGCCCGGCCGCGGTGGCCGTGCGCGGCCTAACGCTTCAGGCCCGGCCGGGCTCTCGGGCCACGACTTACCTCAGCTGAGCTCCCGCTTCAGGAGAGAGAGAGAGAGAGAGAGAGGGGGAAGGAGAGAGAGAGAGAGGGGGGGAAGGAGAGAGAGAGAGAGGGGGGGGAAGGACTTAGAGGCAGGCTGCGGTGACCATGCGCAGCCTAGCGCTTCAGGCCCGGCTGGCCTCTCGGGCCGTGACTCACCTCAGCTGAGCTCCCGCTTCGGGAGAGAGAGAGAGGGGGGGGGAAGGAGAGAGAGAGAGGGGGGGAAGGAGAGAGAGAGAGAGAGGGGGGGGGAAGGACTTAGAGGCAGGCCGTGTTGACCGTGCGCGGCCTAGCGCTTCAGGCCCGGCTGGGCTCTCGGGCCGCGACTCACCTCAGCTGAGCTCCCGCTTCAGGAGAGAGAGAGAGAGGGGGGGGGGAAGGAGAGAGAGAGAGGGGGGGGAAGGAGAGAGAGAGAGAGAGGGGGGGGAAGGACTTAGAGGCAGGCCGCGTTGACCGTGCGCGGCCTAGCGCTTCAGGCCCGGCTGGGCTCTCGGGCCGCGACTCACCTCAGCTGAGCTCCCGCTTCGGGAGAGAGAGAGAGAGGGGGGGGAAGGAGAGAGAGAAAGAGAGGGGGGGGAAGGAGAGAGAGAGAGAGAGAAATTCCTGAATCAATACCATTCAATCAACAATTTCCTCACCTCCATTACCATTTTTTTAGCTTCAGGCCCAGCCGGTCTTCAATGGCCGCCACTCACCTCAGCTCAGCTCCCGCACTAACGGCAGTTTGAAGGATTAGACCCCGCCCACAAACACCATGAAACGCCCCCCTTGCCCCCATAGGATTGGTCAACCATCACGTCACTCAACGCTAATGAGCGGTAGGATTGGTCAACCGCTAATGAGCGGATTTTGTCCGTTTTTTGAAAGTTTTTTGTATACTGTCCAAACAATTTTTGTCTGACCAAAAAGTAGATATGCCTATGACACTTCCCTAATCATAAGCTTTCTTTTGATATAACATATGTGTAGGTACGCTCTATAATTTTTGAGCGATGCCCGGACATACATACAGACAGACAGACAGACGGACGGATCCTTTTATATATATAGATTTTATCAAGGAGGCTTTGCCGGTTGGACTCTTTGAAATTGTGGCATCTTCTTCTCTGTCTCTCTGTCATGTCCTGCTGCCTTCTTTGCCTGCCTTTGTGAGTTTCTGCTATGTTAGACATCCTCGTAAAGTGAAACAACCATAAGACATCCAGGCAAGCTAGCTGACAAGACAACTCACTGAGCCAAGCACTGTTCCTTCCTTACTTGCTGCTGCCCCAACCTACTGCCGCAATCTTCAGCCAGAACTGCATTTTTTAAAGGGTCCACTGGAACTTTCATACACTGCAGCAGATTACTCCCATTCTTCACAGATTTCATGCCAATCGCTGCAGCAATGGATATGCAAATCAGCTGACCCAGGAAATTCTGGTATAAATGCCACTGCACACCATCGGCGGCTGCAATTAAATTTCCATTGGTGCGAAAGTGTGCAACTCACTGCATGGAATTTTGAGACCATTCTGTTTAAAACCCATGTAACATATAAGATATTACCAGTGTAAGGGGTGGTGTGTGTGGTCAGCTTTGCCTCTGACTCCCTGAGCGGTTCGAATCGCTCCCACTCCCTTGGTTCTAGACTTTGGACATATTTGGGGGTTGTAATGAAATTGCAACAGACAATTGAGTTGGTGAAAAAAGAATTCAGATTTTTTTTGAGACAGGAAAAATATACAATACAATAATCTTATACCCTAAAAGGGGGAACACTTCAGAATATGCGAGGGAGAATGACAATAGACAAAATACCTTACCCCTCCCAATCTCACTACACTAACTAGGTTGAATTCCAGAGGACCAGGAAATGCTCACCAAACGACTTTCTTGACAGTTGTGGAGGTTCGCGATTTTGGGGTTCTCTTTAGTTGTGGCGGTTGGGGCCTGCCGTACCCCGGACGTGGTGGAAGACTGCACCTGCATTGGGTTTTCAGTCTTCGCGAGTCCGCTGATGCGGTTGGGTGCGTAGTTGTATTTATCGGATAAGTACCCAATTTCCTTTGGTTAGGTATAGTTTTTAGAGTCTTTTGTGTTAAATCTTACCCAGGGGTAAGTCAAGCTAGCTTGTAGAGCGGAAACAAACTTGTGAATCTTCAGTTTCTTGTTGGTTGGTTTCTTGTTGGTCGCGGTGGCCCAATATTACCTAGTTGGTGGTAATATTGTTAGTTGTTGGTTTCTTGAGGCCTTTGGTTGCCGCGATTCCTTTTTCCTTTCGTTTCGTTCTTCTTTCCTCGAGTCTCCGATTCTCCAATGGTGATGAACTTGAACTCCTTTCTGAGCTGCACCGAACTGAACTTAACCTTTCTGAACTGAACTTCTGTGTCAAAGCAGGCCTTAATTATACTGTATTGAGGCCTGGCTTATCTAACCACCAAATCTCCTCTGGCCCATTGTTAATTTTGGCGGGCTCGTTAATTTTAATAGTTTTAAATTCTCATCAAGTTTCGGGGCTGGTCCCATCTATTTTTAATTGACTTTTAACTAGTTTCGGGATTGCTCCGAAATCAGTTTAAGTGTGTGAAGTGGTTTTGGATGTCTCTCTGAGTGGGTTTAAACTGTTGTTTGATTGTCTTCTCCTGCTGGGGCCAGGGTCTCTTTTGTTGATTAGTGGCATGTATTGTATTATTCATGTTCTTGATGGCCCTGTAGGTTTTTGGTGGGAACTGTCCTTCCGTGGGCCTATTGTCTTTATGTAGAATGACTGGGACAGTCCAGAACATTCTCAGACAATCTGGCCTTTTTCAATACTTAAACTGTCTGTCCCACATTGCCCAACCCAGTTCCTTTGTTGCAGCTTTTCCACAGGCCTGGACATGCCTTTTAAAATAGCCAAAAATCCTGGGGTTTTGATTTGTAGCCCCTTTTGGCCCAATATTCTTTCAAACAGTCCAAAATCTCGTCTTTTCTTAGTTTGGGGGAGTCTGTAGAATTTTGCGAGCCTTACACACCCCTGTGATACTTTAAACACTATAGTATCATGCTGAGTGAGCAAAATTTTCTGATCCCCGGGAGCCAACCTTCCCCTGTATTATCTAAACTAATACCCAAAAACAAAACACTCTCCCATTCCCTTTAGATGTAGTGTTTACACAGATACACAGTACAAGGTATGAAAAATCCGATTACATTCACATCCAAGCACGGAGGGGGTCCAACACCCTTGCACCACTTGGAAAAATTACATACACATAGGAAAAATAATGACACACATACTCATCAAACTTTATTTTTAATAACGGTCAAGGTTGGTTTTATACCTGGTCATAGACTTTATTTTTGTCCCATGCTCCCTCATATTGACAGCGGAGCATCCAGTCCCTTCCCTTGCATTTTGTGCACAACAGGTAGAAAACTATACCGAGCTGGCAAACTACCAAAAGATGTGAAGCCATTCGAATCCAAGAAGGGACCTCTGTATTTTCAAAAATATCCCACCAGGGTGGAACTACAATATCCAAGATCTAGGCCCGTATCTCGACTGTCTTCTGCTCTAATGTATAGAAATGTTTCTGTGAGATGACCACTGCTTTTAATAGGGCGGTAAGATGTTCTGGTAGAGGGGGAATTTCATAGCCGAAATGTGTTATGTAATTTTGCAGGTTAGTAATGTTTTCCCTGACAGTGAGGTGAACAGTTGAGGGTTCAGGGATGGGTACAATCCGTTCCTGGGCCACTTGAACTTCTGCCTCGGGTTTAAAGCAGAAACTGCTGTCACTCACCGGACACCAGATGTGCTGTCCATGCCGGTAGTGGGGTATACTTGTGGTGACACAATATGTCCCACCCCCTATGAATGCTACCTGTGGGGAAACATGGCCTTGTGCCATTACCTCCATGGTACAGTTCACAGGTCGTGCACCAGCAGCTTTAATCCCACACTGTGGTCTCGAATAGGCATTCAAGTGCTGGGGACACAGTATTATGTGTGCTCCCCGGCTCCGGCACCCGGAGAGGTCTGTACCTGTCATAGCGTGCTCCCACTTTATGACATAAGGTGGGACCTCTGCGAAACGGACGTGTGCACCCCCTTGAATGATCCCAATGTTCTCCACCCTGTATACTGGTGCGGGTCAGGCTGTCCCACCCATGACTGGCATCCTCACTACTATCCCCATGATAGTGTGATTGGAACATCCACAATCCACTGGGACAGGGTAGGCTTCAGAGGCTAGGTGGAGCTGACACGGGCTCAGCAAATTACTAAATGGGTGGAGGGCTGCGAAATGCTTGTTGTTAATCCAGGAGGGGACTAAACCTTGTTTTAAATCCTTCAGGTTGCTGCAGCCCTCGCCCAGCAACCATGCCCCGTATAGCACGCACACCTCATTCTGTGCAGCTTGATCCGAAGCATTCCTGTCCTCCCGTATGAGTGCATTTACTGTTTTGGCGAGTCTTTCCAGCTCAGCTATTATCTCTTTTAAATGGACCGTCATAGCTTGGTCCTCATGTAGCTCTGAGCCTACCACTGTGTTCTCCACTGTTAGGATTTTTCTTAACTGGGTCTTTAAACCATTTATCTGAGTTTGTAGCTCTATATCATCTAAGCTGTTTACTACTGAGGATCCTGTACTATAAGCAGTGAAAATATCATTCCACGTTCCCATTCTTTGTCTCTCCGTGCCCAGATTATGCTCAGGATGTAAACTCTACAGTTTCGCTTTGTCTACACTGGCAAAGTCGAATTCATAACATTTCTTAAACATTTCCTTCAGCAGGGCTTGGTACAACTGTTCTGTCTCCTTGGGACACCATTCAGGTAAGTGTACCTCGGACAGGTTCAGGATCACTGAGGGCACTGCATAGTGTACCCCCTGGTACAGCAACTTGTCGGTTGGCACTAGGACTAACCCATTCCCTGGTGGTAGGACACCTCTGTACTATAGTCCGTAATGTCGTGGTCGTGGGCAGGGGCTTTCGGGGGCGGGTTACGAGTTCGGTGGCATTGACTGGGATTGGGGAGTGTGGGATCGTGCACGCATGCAGGCTGGAATCCCACTCCATCCCTTCCCCGGCATCTTGCCATTGCCGGTGGAAAATGATGGATATGCCTGTGGGGCAGACTTTCTCTGACCCCCACATACAAACATAAACTCCCTGATCCAGCTCCCACCACTTGTCCCAGCACACACTCACTCCCCACGGGTCCCTGTAATCGTCCGATGGGTATTGTTATTCAATCGTTCCCAATTGACTGCGGGGTTTCCTATATCCTTGCTCAGCTTTCTGAGCCACCACCAGAAGGAATCTGTCCCTTACATGTCAAACACACACGTTTCCCCTCGGTGACACTGACCCTTGTAGTAACGACCTGTACGCTGGGGCACGGGATGGAGGCCTCCCCGTACGTGAACCCAGTCTGGCTGGAGTACTGGGTCGAGTCAGACCCCAGCCACCCTGGCCACCTTCCCTCGTGGAAGTAAATGGCGAGCTCCTCCACACCCCATTCGCCACCCCCTGCGGTAACGATCGGTGCTCTCTCTCCTGAACACCCATAGATGTGGGAGTTCTCCATGTCTCCTCGGTCACCGATGCTCACCCCTACCAGGGCGAGCAGGAGCAGAACCTTTCTCATCCCGATTTCCTTCCTGTAGGGTCACACAAACAAAATAGCCATGTCCCAAGAAGGTTCTCTGGCCTGACAGTTATCAAAATTTTCAAAACTTAAACTTATCCTATACTAAAATTAAACTATTAAAATTACAAAACCTACCAAACTGTAAAAACACTCTTAAGCTAAAAGCTATATACATCCGCCACCTGTCTCCGGACGGCCAGGCTAATTCCTGTTAGGCCTCTGCCTTTTGTGGAATCTGGGCAGCTTGTACGCCTGGGCGTAAGGTGACCTGTGCCACCGGACCCGGAGAGTCCTCCTTAAAACAACTGGGAGTTTCCCCATTTCCCACTGACCGGGGGAGTGTGCCCTCCTGTGCTGCAGCACACTGCCCCTTTCTGTGTGGCTGCCGAGTCCCTATCCTGTCCTGTGGGTTCCCCGCAGCCTGATGCCGCAGGCTGGGGACCCTTCTCTCTCTCTCTGCCCAACGCTACTTCTCCTGTGATTCCCTCACCTTTTGAGGCGGCAGGCTGGGGATCTGTATCCTTAGACTTGTCCCTGACCTTGGTTTTTCCCTTTCTGTTAAGGGCTCTCCTGGGGCTGGACCATTTAAAATGATACTCGGGTGACCACGGTAGTTTAGGCTGTGGTATGCGAGGAGACCTTCTTAAGGCTCTGGCTACTGGGGGTGTACCTGAATCCCACTTAATTGGTGGGAGGGCCTCTCCAGTCACACAAGTCACTGCCCCCACCTTTGCGGTCGGTGAGTCTGCCACAGCTGCAGGCTGCTGCTCTCTAATTTTAACACGGTTCGCCCTTGCTGGCTGTTCCCCACTCTCAGTTTTGAACAGCTTACACTGGTTAATATAACTAGCAGCCTGTTTTAAAATCTCGCCCGCTGCCCTGAATGGGCCTTCTATGGACTCCCCATTCTTTCTCTTTACCAGGACGGCCTTAAGGATGGAATCCTGGGCTTGGACCTGCTTTAAGTCCGGGGACAAAGCTACCCCCTGTGTGCCTCCCTTGTCCCGGATTGTGGCTACCGGACCTGCCTGGTAGGGGTCCCAAACTCTCCTTCTCTAGCTCCCTGCTTGGCCAATTCATCTGCCCTTTGGTTGCCCTCCCTCATGGGTTCTGTCTTCGAATGGGCCTTAACCTTATGGATATAGACCTTCCCTTCCTCCCCTACAGCTGTCATGAATTTCTCCAGCAGAGGCTTGATTGCCAGGGGTCTCCCATCAGCGCAGGTGTATCCCTGATGGGACCAGATGGCCAGCTATTCCGTACACGAATTGCATGTGAACATGCTGTCCGAGCAAATCATGTACGAGGTAGGGAATTTCTCTGGGTGTGTAACCACGTACACTACCACGGACAGTTCAGCCTGCTGGGCGCTCATGGTGTTGGGGAGTTTAATTGCCAGGGCAATGTCTGCCCCTGGGTCATAAACTCCACAGCCTGTGAGTCGTTTCCCAGCAGATACTGTGCTGGAACCGTCCACATAGATTTTGCGGCCTGTGGGGTGTATCCCGGCCCGAAAACCTATGTTGACTTCCCCAACTCCTTCAATGGAACACCGGTGGGCCGTCCCTGAATAAATCATGTTGGCTGTGAGCTTCGGCTCGCAGGGATCTTTCACCCTTAGGTCCATCTGGGAGAGAAGCAGGGTCCAGCGAGCAATGCGGGCATTGCTCACTGTCCCATCTTTAATTCTCCCGTCTAGGAGCATTTGGGTGGGCATGTGATGGGTGAGGAGGGTGATGGGCGAGGTGCCTGTGAAGATCAATGATCTTTTCACAGCCCAGTGAGTGGCGAGGAGACGCCTCTCACAGTTGGAATAGCCCTTTTCCACATCCGTAAGTATCCTGGAGGAGTAAACCATTGGTCTCAGCTGACTGTGCCGCTCCTGGAGCAGCACAGCACTCAGACTGTCCCCGCTGGCTGCTACCTCCAGGAAAAACTCTTTCTTCCCATCAATGGCCCCTAGAGCCAGCGCGGTCTGCAGATATTGCTTGGGTTTTACAAATGCTGCCTCGCAACCCTCATCCCAAACCCACTCCACTCCCTTATGTAGGAGTTGGAGCAGAGGGGCTGCTGTGGCTGCGTAATCCTCAATAAAATCTCTGCAGTACCCTGTTAGCCCTAGAAAAGATCTCACTCCTGTCACTGTACTGGGGGCTGGTAACTCCTGCACTGCTTCCCTTCTGGCTTTATCGATGGCCCTTTCCCCTGCTCGTACAGCCAGCCCTAGGAACTTTACTTCCTGTCGGCCAATCTGTACCTTCTTGGTGTTTACCTTAAAACCTTCCTGCCTGAGCAACTCCAGCAGTTCAGCCAGTAGTGGACCGTGTTCCTCTCCTTCATCAGTGAATAGGAGGTCATCCACACACTGGACTAACTGTCGGGGTCGGCTGAAGCCTTTTAAACAATCTGCCATACACTAGTGGAAAAGGCTGGGGCTATTGTGGAACCCCTGTGGTAGGCAGTTCCAGGTGTATTGTTGGCCTTTAAACGTGAAGGCGAACTTGTACTGGTCTTCTCTCCGTAGAGGGATGGACCAAAACCCATTGGAAATATCCAGCACCGTGAAGGTGGTCGCGGAGGCTGGAATACTTCCATTGAGGTCGGCGACAGCTGCGACCGTGGGTGCACAGGCGGGGATGTTTCTATTGAGTACCCGATAGTCCACTGTGGCTCTCCAGGAGTTGTCCGGTTTCCTAACCGGCCACAGTGGAGAGTTTACGTGGGTGGCTATCGGTCTTAATACCCCGTGTTTGACCAGAGAGGTCATGGCCGTTTCCATGTCTGCCTCCGCCTCTTTGGGGAAAGTATACTGCTTTTGTGGCCGGGTCATGGGGTCCCCCATCTACACTTACTTCGACCCCATTCACCCTCCCACAATCATGCTTGTGAGTGGCAAATGCGCCGAGGTGTGCTCGCACAAATGCCTGGTACTCCACTGGAGTGTTACTGACCATTTGCTCGAGGTCGTAACCCTCCTTGGGTTTTAGGGTACACAAGGTCCCCTTGCCCTGTTTCTCTGGGATAACTGCCACTTCACTCTCTTTGTCGGTACATGCTCTCCACAGACAGTGGTTCCTGAGATCCACTGGAATCCTGTGGCCTATAATAAAATCAGCCCCCAGGATCCCTTTCCCTTCCTGCTCCCACTTCATTAAAACACAAGTCCACTTGGTGTGGAGTGCTCCCAAATGAATGGACAGCGGGATAGAGAATGAGCCAACCTGCTCATTACCTGTGAACCCCACTAAGCTGTACGGGACCCCGTTAGACAGAGGTGAAGCGGCGGGGTTACCTGAATAGACTATGGTGCTCGATGCTCCCATGTCCAACAGATAGGTCCCTTTCACCTTTTCCACTTCCATCTTAATGAGCGGTCTCTTCCATACATCGTACTCAAGGGGACACAGATAGACAGGCTGCGTTGGCTCTCATCATAAGTCTGTGTTAGTTGGGGCAGATGGAGTTAAAACACCCGTGGCTGTGGCTACCCTCCCTGGGCCAGCCAACAAAACTCGAAGTGCAGCTACTAACGAATCAACTGTGGGGGGAGAGGTCGGTGTTTCTGTCTTTGGGGCAGGAGCTGGGGAGTTCTTACCTACACTATCCTTCCAAGGATTTCTACAGTCCCTTCTTCAATGCCCACTTTTCCCGCACCCGAAGCAGTTATGCCTCGTATCGGAAGGGTTACCCCCTTCCTGGTGCCATTCCTTCTTACTTTGGCTAGGTTTTAACTCGTGAACCTTTCATTTAGTGTGTGGTTCTTCTACCCCTCTACCATTGCGGTAAGCCAGGGTCAGTTGTCTGACCACTGTCTCCTCGATGACTTGGGGGCCCTTTAGGTCGAACCACAGCTCGGCCTTGGCTCTGATCCATGGCAAGCTGTTTGCCACCAGACTTCGGAGCCAGTGAGCCAGCTCATCCTGGTTCAAGTTAGTCCGGCCGAGATCCCCATTACAGGCACTCCTATACATAGGCCACAGCCTGTCTGCGAAAGCCTGTGGGGCCTCCCCTGCTAACTGGGTAGTCTTCTCCACCCGGGAGAAAGGACTACCATCATTCATCCCCATCGCCTCCAGAACTTGATCCCGGATGGCAGCGTACCCATCCTGTCCCTTCTTGCACTCAGCAGAGAGGGACTGGTACAGCTTGCCATCTAAGGTGAACAGAAGCATCTTGGCCATCTCTGAGTCGTCGCACCCATTGATGCCTGCTGCTTGTTCCACTTCCACAAAGTGGACTGAGGGGTCTCCCTTTTGGGTGAGTTTGCTCAGGTGGCTTACCATAGCCCTAAGCTGTTGGGTCCCATGGGGAATCACGAATTGGCTTTCAAGGGGCCCCTGGCCCCCACCACCCCCGGGTGGGCCAAACTTTTGCTGCCGAGCCGGGCACATCGGCCCCGGCTCCGACCTTTCCTGCATTTGTTTGCCCACTTCTGCCTGCTGCCAAACCGAATCAAAACCTGGCGCCACAGGTGGTGATAGTGTGTACTCCTCCCTGCAGATTGCCTGTCCTTCCTGCTGCCCAACCGGGTTGTTCCCCGGCACCACAGGTGACGTCTGAACAGTTTCTTCTTCTACTTCCAGGTCTACCCGGGCCGCACCCGGGCTTACTAGGCATACCTTGCCTTTTGCCCTGGACAGAGCAAGTTTTAAACTGTCGATCTGCTTTTGACAGAGGCCGTGATCTCCTGCTTCAAAATCCCTAGTGCTTGCTACTTTATAAGCTGCCTTCACTTCTCTGAACTTTTCCTCCTGTTCTTTTAACTATCTGGTTAGGCAAGCGTTCTCCTCCTTTAACACTAACTCATTGCTTTTAGCCTCGGTGACTTGACACCGAAAGTATTCATGCCTGTTCCTGTGTTTCTCCACTAGCTGTAACTTC
Source organism: Somniosus microcephalus (assembly GCF_052327205.1). NCBI lineage: Eukaryota > Metazoa > Chordata > Chondrichthyes > Squaliformes > Somniosidae > Somniosus > Somniosus microcephalus. The sequence continues at coordinate 292,083,277 of NC_140989.1, forward strand.
TCCTGACTTTAAAGGGCCTGTAATTCCTGCAATAATCCTTCCCCTGCTATAGCTCTTGCTTGAGACAGTTTGGCTGCCTCTTGCAGCTCTTCTGTCTACGCTTTAATGTGCTGATCTAAAAGCTGGATCTGTCATAGGGCGCAGACCAACCAGATGGCCTTTTCTACCGACTTCTTATGATCCTTGCTCTCAGTCCATTTGGCTGCAGCGTCCATGGGACACTCAGCACGCAACAGACTGGTCACCCATTTCTTGGTGATATTCACCTTCTCAGAAACGTAAGAGGAAATCCTCTCTTCCATTTTCGTTCTTTCATCAAACACAGGGTCTATTGCATTACATCCCTTTTGCCAAAGTGCTGCCGCGGTCGCCATTTCTGTAAGGGGTGGTGTGTGTGGTCAGCTTTGCCTCTGACTCCCTGAGCAGTTCAAATCACTCCCACTCCCTTGGTTCTGGACTTTGGACTTATTTAGGGGTTGTAATGAAATTGCAACAGACAACTGAGTTGGTGAAAAAAGAATTTTGATTTTTTTTTGAGACAGGAAAAATATACAATACAATAATCTTATACTCTAAAAGGGGGAACACTTCAGAATATGCGAGGGAGAATGACAATGGACAAAATACCTTACCCCTCCCAATCCCACTACACTAACTAGGTTGAATTCCAGAGGACCAGGAAATGCTCACCAAACGACTTTCTTGACAGTTGTGGAGGTTCGCGATTTCAGGGTTCTCTTTAGTTGTGGCGGTTGGGGCCTGCTGTACCCTGGACGCGGTGGAAGACTGCACCTGCGTTGGGTTTTCAGTCTTCGCGAGTCCGCTGATGCGGTTGGGTGCATAGTTGGATTTATCGGATAAGTACCCAATTTCCTTTGGTTAGGTATAGTTTTTAGAATCTTTTGTGTTAAATTTCACCCAGGGGTAAGTCAGGCTAGCTTGTAGAGTGGAAAAAAACTTGCGAATCTTCAGTTTCTTGTTGGTTGCGGTGGCCCAATATTACCTAGTTGGTGGTAATACTGTTAGTTGTTGGTTTCTTGAGGCCTTTGGTTGCCGCGATTCCTTATGTTAAAGAAGTTCTTCCAGGTTGTAGCTAGGTAGGAGTTTAGTTACAGGAACTGTGTGTAACAGTGTTGAGAACTGGAGCATCTGTCTGAATTGGTAGTTTGGGGAGAATGATCTTGGGCTATGGGAATATTGGGAGTAGGTGTCATGGGACTGGGAGAATTGATGGTTTACACAGGAGTGGCGTTGCCTTGCTGGGGGCCACGTGCAAAGGTTCGGTTTGGGGCCCCTACATCAATAAAGTTGAGATCATTAAACTTATCACTGGATTTGCTCGGGGCCCCTGACTGACTGACTTACAGGAAGTATGTGCTAATCTCAAGATTTTTATAATTAGATAATTTGGACATATAGTGGATCACTGTAAACAGAAACATGCATTATATCTGAGGTTACATCATAAGGAATAGCAGTATAATGAGAGGCCACTGTATAAGAACATAACAGATGGGAGCAGGGGTAGGCCATACAGCCCCTCGAGTATGCCTTCATCAGCCCATGTGTTTTACCTGCTTGTATTGTGTGAACCGCCCCCTTTTGTTCCTATTGTGTGTATTGGCTACGCCCCTGTCTTTTGCCATATAAAGGTCTCAAGAGCTGTATGAGTCATTCCTACCAGACGAACCCGATGTGGGAAGACCTGCAATGCTGCAATGTTCTTAGTGATTAAAAGCCTTTAGTTGAATCCTTTAAACTCCTTGTCTCTGAGTTATTGAAGGCACATCAATTTTAATCACTAAAACACCAAGATGGATCGAGTCCTGAAACCAGAGCGCTTGGATCTGGACCCCCATGCCTCAGACGCAGCCACACAGTTCGGACACTGGTTCCGATGCTTCGACTTTTTCATTGCAAACTCATCCACCGCCATAGCAGCCACAAACGCTACCGGAGACATGAAACTGGGAATCCTGCGAAACTGGGTGAGCCATCGGGTCTCCCCTCTCATCCAAGATGCCACCAGCTACGGGGATGCCTGCTCCATTCTGAAGGCCCACTACGTGCGGCCAATAAACGAGGTGTACGCCGGGCATCTTCTGACTACTCGCATGCAGCGGCATGGTGAGTCACTAGAGGACTTTATACTAAGCCTAAAAGTACTGGGCAGAGACTGTAACTGTAAGGCCGTGTCTGCCATCGTGTACACGGAGGAGCTGATTCAAGACTCCCTTATTGCGGGCCTCAGTTCAAATTACATTCGGCAGAAACTGTTTGAAAAGGAGGGACTGGACTTAAAACAGGCTATAGATATAGCGCGATCGCTGGATATGGCCCAGAAGAACTCTGAATCCTGTTCCCCAGGCCACGCGGCCCACTCCGCCTCGTGCGCGCCGTGGGGGCCGCCATCTTGGAAGCCATCTTCACCTCCCAGGTCTCAGGCCAGCCCAGCACCATCGGAGCCCCAGCCTCCACCCAGGAGCCCCACTACTGCCGCGATGCATCGGGGCCCGAAATGCTACTTCTGCGGCCAGGACAAACACTCCAGGCATCTATGCCCAGCGAAGGGCACCACCTGTTTTAAATGCGGGAAGAAAGGACATTTCAGCAAAGTCTGCAGAGGGAACCCCGCCTCCAACTCCACCACCGCCGCGTGCGCGCCGTGGGGGCGGCCATCTTGGACGCCATCTTGTCCACCCTCATGGAGTCCACCATCTTGCCCCGACTACATGGACCTCCAGGACCCACTAGTGGCCTCGATCACAGTGGATCAATCCAGGCCATATCCGTTGTCCAAATCGATGATGGACAAAGAGGTAAACGGGAACAAGTTTAAATGCTTGATTGACTGCGGGAGCACTGAAAGCTTTATTCATCCTAGCCTGGTAAAACGACTTTCACTAACGATAGTCCCCACACAGGGCAAAATCGCCATGGCCGATAAGACTCATACCTCAAAAATTACAGGTTTCTGCGCGGTTATGTTGTCGGTAAAAGGCAATGATTACAGAGATTTTAAACTATTGATAATGCCAGATCTCTGTGTGAGCGTGATCTTGGGTCTGGACTTCCAGTGCCACCACCAAAGTATCACGCTTACCTACGGTGGGTCCCAGCCGCCCCTCACAGTGTGCGGTCTGGCTACCCTGAAGGTCAAGCCGCCCTCTCTGTTCGCCAACCTCGCACCCAACTGTCGACCCATAGCGACCAAGAGTAGGCGGTACAGCTGGGAGGGTAGACGGTTCATTGCGTCGGAAGTAGAAAGACTCAAGCGGGAGGGTATCATCGAATGCAGTACCAGCCCGTGGCGCGCCCAGGTAGTAGTAGTTAAGGGTAGCGAAAAGAAGCGGATGGTGATAGATTATAGCCAGACGGTTAATCTATACACCCAGCTAGACGCCTACCCTCTGCCTCGCATAGCGGATATGGTTAACCAAATCGCGCAATACCGGGTGTTTTCCACCATCGACCTAAAATCGGCATACCACCAGCTCCCCATTAGGCCGGAGGACCGTCCATACACTGCCTTCGAGGTGAATGGGCGTCTCTACCACTTCCTCAGAGTCCCCTTTGGGGTAACGAACGGGGTCTCGGTCTTCCAGCGGGAGATGGACCGCATGGTCGATGAGAACCAGTTAACAGCCACCTACCTATACCTAGACAACGTCACCATCTGCGGCCACGACCAGCAAGACCACGACTCGAACCTCGCGAGATTTCTGAAAACCGCCCTCAGACTCAATCTCACCTACAACGAGGATAAGTGTGTCTTTAGCACCACGCGCCTCTGTATCCTGGGCTGCGTGGTGGAAAACGGGGAAATCGGTCCAGACCCCGACCGATTGCGCCCCCTATGGGAGCTACCCCTACTAAACACTCCCAAGGCCCTGAAAAGGTGCCTGGGGTTCTTCTCCTATTACGCCCAATGGGTCCCCAATTATTCCGACAAGGCCCGTCCCCTCCTGAAATCAACGTCCTTCCCGCTCACGGCCGAGGCCCACGCCGCCTTCAACAGCATTAAACACGACATTGAGAAGGCCGCGCTGCGGGCAGTGGACTAAAACATCCCTTTCCAGGTCGAAAGCGATGCGTCCGACTTCGCTTTAGCAGCCACCCTCAACCAGGATGGGCGGCCCGTAGCCTTTTTCTCAAGAACCCTCCAAGGGCCCGAGATCAGGCACTCCTCGGTAGAAAAGGAGGCCCAGGCCACAGTGGAGGCAGTGCGGCACTGGAGGCACTACCTAGCCGGCAAACGCTTCACCCTGCTTACCGACCAGCGGTCGGTAGCCTTCATGTTTAACAACAAACAGAGGGGGAAGATCAAGAACGACAAAATTCTCAGGTGGCGGATCGAACTCTCCACGTTTGAGTACGACATAATATATAGGCCGGGGGCCCTCAACGAATCCCCCGACGCCCTATCACGAGGGATGTGTGCCAGCATCCAGGGGGACAGGCTACAGGGCCTCCACAATGGCCTCTGCCACCCGGGGGTCACCCGGCTATTCCACTTTATAAAATCCCATAACCTGCCCTATTCCATCGAGGAGGTCCGGTCTATGACCAGTGACTGCCGCACCTGTGCGGAATGCAAGCCCCGTTTTTTCAGGCCCGACCGAGCCCACCTGATCAAAGCTACATGGCCATTCGAGCGCCTGAGCTTAGATTTCAAGGGACCACTCCCCTCCACCGACCGCAATGTGTACTTTCTCAACATTGTGGACGAGTACTCCCGCTTCCCATTCGCCTACCCCTGCCCAGATATGACCAGTGCCATGGTCATCAAGTGCCTCGGCAACCTGTTTTGCACGTTCGGCATGCCTAACTACATCCACACTGACAGGGGGGCGTCGTTCATGAGCGATGAACTGCGCCAATACCTGCTGTCGAAGGGGATAGCCACAAGTCGGACCACTAGTTATAACCCCCAGGGTAATGGGCAAGTGGAGAGGGAGAACGCGACAGTGTGGAAGGCGGTCACCTTAGCACTAAGGTCTAAAGGCCTCCCCACCTCCCGCTGGCAGGAGGTCCTCCCAGACGTACTCCACTCGATAAGGTCGCTACTGTGTACCGCTACTAACGCCACTCCTCACGAGAAGATGTTTGTTTTTCCCCGCAAATCAGCCTCAGGAGTATCCCTACCCTCGTGGCTCTCCACCCCAGGGACAGTCCTGTTACGGAAGCATGTGAGGGGCCACAAAATGGATCCCCTCATGGAGGCAGTACACCTACTCCACGCAAACCCACAGTACGCGTACGTCAAGCACGCCGACGGGCGTGAAGACACCGTGTCCTGAAAGGACCTCACCTCGGCAGGAAGCGACGACGACGACCCATCACCACCACCCCCAGAAGAACCTCCACCATCCCCAGAGGTATCCTCACCACCCCCAGAAGTACCTGCAACACCCCCAGCACATGGGTATGCCCAGGAGGGCACCACGGACTCCCGGTCGGAACCCAAAGTACTGTTGCGACGTTCAGGAAGGACTATCACACCCCCGGACAGACTAAATCTGTAGAAGGGGTGAATGTGATGAAATATATGCCTTCATCAGCCCATGTGTTTTACCTGCTTGTATTGTGTGAACCGCCCCCTTTTGTTCCTATTGTGTGTATTGGCTACGCCCCTGTCTTTTGCCATATAAAGGTCTCAAGAGCTGTATGAGTCATTCCTACCAGACGAACCCGATGTGGGAAGACCTGCAATGCTGCAATGTTCTTAGTGATTAAAAGCCTTTAGTTGAATCCTTTAAACTCCTTGTCTCTGAGTTATTGAAGGCACATCAGTTACCTCATAAGGAATAGCAGTATAATGAGAGGCCACTGTATAAGAACATAACAGATGGGAGCAGGGGTAGGCCATACAGCCCCTCGAGTTTGCCCGCCATTCAATAAGATCATGGCTGAACTTTTACATCAATTCCACTTTCCCACCCTATCCCCATATCCCTTGATTCTCTTAGTGCCCAAAATCTATCGATTGAGCATCCACAGCCCTCTGGGGTAGAGAATTCCAAAGATTGACAACCCTGAGTGAAGAAATTTCTCCTTATCTCAGCCCTAAATGGCCGATCCCTTATCCTGAGACTATGACGCCTAGTTCTAGACAGGGGAAACAGCCTATCAGCATCCACCCTGTCAAGCTCTCAATGTGCAATTTTCTGAAGATACTGATAAATCTAAATTAACAACTCCTCACCTACCTTTATTAGGATATACTTTGCCAAACATAATATAACAAAACATTTCCTTTCTGTTTTGGGCACATAGATCCGTCTCCTCTGTCCCTTTCTACCCCATGCTCCCTTAGATCCCTTTGATGGGTTTCCCAATACCCATCCAGATCATATTGCCCTGTTAAGTTGTCTCTCATGGACAAAACTCTTACCATACATGATCTTACAACAACAACCACCTTATTCTAAATGAGTACATCAACAACATGGCCCGACAGAGGTCTGGCTCACCAACTGGTCATGAAGCTTCAGTCTTTGAAGTGAGTGCTGCTATTTTAGTTCCAGCAGCACACTGCAGTCTTTCTGTTTAGTTCATGCAGTGGTTATTTCTAGTGTCAAAGTCTTGTATGAACCTGCCATAGTGATTTGCCATTCTTAGTAGGCTCATACTTTGTACCAGGGAATACTCATTCTTGATCACCATCACTTTTAAGTGATTTGATGATATGCTATGTTTAGAGATCTCCAATCATATACTAGCTGCACATTTTATTATTTGCATGTGCTGATTGTTGGTGTGCTGACCTTGCTTGATTTTGCAATATCAGCTACATTTATATAATATGGGCAAGCTCCCTGAATCTGGAGGTGGGACACAGAGAGGCGCAGGTGTAAAGAGCTGCTTATGATGAATACATTTAAAGGTTAGTAGCCAAATATGGAAACAAAAATGCTGCTCGTCTTTACGAAGGCTGCTAATGTTTTTAAAGTATATTTACAAAAGCAGTTTGGGTAAAATAAATCACTGGACAAGCAAGTGGTTAGTGCAATAAATGTGGTGTTAGGAAACTGGATTTGAGTCCAAGTGATGCAGTTTGAAGGCTGATGAAGTGGATGCGGTACTGAATTGGGTGCCATCAAAGAGGATGGTCCTACTAATGGGATATGGCCGGAATATCTCTGGCTGGCCCTCAAAGTCCAGTTTTGCTATTAGCTGAGGTTGGGCTCCTTGTCCACTTGCTCTGTGGTAACACCTCACTGCGTGGTAAAATTGTACAACATGCAGCAGACTACTGACATCTTAAATGAGCCTTGGCAGGGCTCAACTGTACCACGCCTCCTCAGCTTCCAGGCACGTGAAGTACTGCTTTAACATGCTGACGATATACTCCACAATTATCCTGACAGCTGTATGTGTCTTATCATTTCACTGTTCAACTTGTGTTCATGGGTGTCTCAATGGGGTCATGAGCTAGGGCTGAAGAGGGTATTCTTGGTCACCAGGCAGCCATCTATCCAGCCTGCCTTCACCTTTAAATAATGCAGGCACAGTGGATTGGCTTAAATGAATGCATCTAGGTCAGAACAGTTCAAATGTATTGCTCAAAACAACTCTAGCTCAAACTGGCAATTTTCTGCCAGTCTCCTCCACTTTTGACCTCCGACATACGGTTATGCAGTAGACCAGCTTTTGTCTTCGTGGGCCATATAAGCGAGTGCCATGGAGTCTTTGGGGGAGGGGGAATTTTCTAGTTTAAATCCACGTTCCCATTAATTTGCATTCCCTGTTGCTGATACTAACAGATCTTGGTCTACGACAGTAAAATTTATCCACCAATGAGGCAGCAGGATTGAAAACAGCCTTTTCCATATTTTCAGGCTCATGAATTTCAAACAGGACAAATCAGCAAATAAGAAATATAAGTATAAATAAGACTGAGCTACCTCAGCTTTGAGGGCTGGATTTCAAGGACTTGGGGGCTGCATTTGGCTCCAGCACCAGTATAATCAAAATACCTGCAGGACAGAATGAATATCCAAAGATCATACTCTTCTGGAATGCCACCTTGATCTATTTATGGATTTTACCTCAGTAGCACATACTCTTATGCATATTATTTGCCCTAATAATGTGTTTCACATGTTAGCTGTATAGTGATGAATTGAATTATATTGAAATTACAACGCTGAAAGAAGCCATCCATCTCAGCCAGTCCTTGTTGGGAATAACAACAGAAAACGCTGGAAAAACTCAGCAGGCCAGGCAACATCCGTGGAGAGAAACAGAGTCAATGTTTCAGGTCAAAGACCCTTCGTCAGAACTGAGAAAAAAGCAGGAAATGAAACAGATTAAAAAGTAAGTTTGGGGGCTGGGAAATGGGGGAGGGGATGAAAGAACAAAAGGGAAGGTCTGAGAGGTGAAGAGCCATTAAGAGATATTCAAGGCAAGATGAGATGGTAATAGGACAGGTAAAGAAACAAAGGATGGCTCTAGATGAAGTGTGAAATGCGCTGGCAGAATGAAAGACAGCTGCCATGTGGGAGAGAAAAAAAAGGGAAAAGGCACAAACCAAAAATGTGGATAAAAAATATATAAAAATATGATAGGGGCCGAGGTTATGATCTGAAATTGTTGAACTCGATATCGAGTCCGGAAGGCTATAAAGTGCCTAATCGGAAGATGAGGTGCTGTTCCTCGAGCTTACGCTGAGCTTCTGTGGAACAGTGTAAGAGGCCGAGGATGGTGAAGTCTGAGTGGGAATGGAGCAGTGAATTGAAATGACAGGCGACCGGAAGCTCAGGGTCACCCTTATGGACTGAATGGAGGTGTTCCGCAAAGCGGTCATCCAATCTGCGTTTGGTCTCCACATCGTGAGCAGCGAATACAGTATACTAGATTGCAAGAAGTACAAGTAAATCGCTGTTTCACCTGGAAGGGGTGTTTGGGGCCCTGGACAGTGGGAAGGGGGGAGGTATAAGGGCAGGTGTTGCATCTCCTGTGCTTGCACGGGAAGGTGCCGGGCGAAGGGGAAGGGGTGCTGGGGGTGATAGAGGAGTGGACTAAGGTGTCTTGGTGGGAGCGGTCCCTACGGAATGCTGAAAGGGGAAGGGAGGGGAGGGGAAGATGCGTTTGGTGGTGGGATCACGTTGGAGGTGGCAAAAATGGCGGAGGATGATCCGTTGAATGTGGAGGCTGGTGGGGTGAAAGGTGAGGACAAGGGGAACCCTATCGTGGTTCCGGGAGGGAGGGGCAGGGGTGAGGGCAGAAGTGCGGGAGATAGAACGGACACGGTCGAGGGCCATGTCAACCACGGTAGAGGGGAATCCTCGGTTGAGGAAAAAGAAAGACAGTCCTTGTTGGTGTTTAGCCTCCTCATTAGCAGTAGTCATAATGCCACAGGCCCACCCTGTTCCCTTTATTCTCTTTTTAACCAACTATCTAACCTATTCTTAAATGTTGAAATGAGTGGCGATTTTAGACTTGAAATGGATGTGAAATTGATGGAATGGCCGTAATGCCTCCCTGAAGCTGGCAAAAGGAGGCCCAACAATTTAAATGCTGCCAGCGTGCTGCAGGTACCCTACTGCAGTTCTCCGGTTGTAGAAGGGTGTGAAATCAGTCGGCTCCCACGTTGAGCTGGCCGGCAGCTTAGGCATGGTGGGGGTGGGGGGGGTGGGGGTGGTGATTCGATCCAAGAGGGGGTCAAGCAAGGGCTGGCAGCAGCCCACAATATTTTAGTGGAGCCAAAAGGAGCATTCCCACTCCTCCTGGCCAAACAAAAATTCACTAAAATAAATGTTTGGTCTTTTTTTTGGTGGCCCTTTAAGGACCGCTGGTTAGGTTATGCAACATCTGGTACAAGTGAGTAGAGCGTGAGTGGCGCACGGTACCCCGATTTGCACCTGAAAATTCCAAACACAGTCCTACAACTGGCCTAAGACCTTGATTTGCATATTTAAGCAGCCTTCTGCCAGAAAAAGGTGGGCATGCTGCTTGCCCATTTACAAACTAGCCTGAAAATTGCATCAGTCAAGCCTTGGACAGCAATAAGGCAACTGAGGTGCCCTCTCGATATTCAAATCTCAATGCCTATCATTCAGGTGAGAAATGGGTATCAGCAGTTGAGAATCGCTCCCATTGTCTCCGCTTCATTCAGTAACTCTGGTAGTGTATTGCATAGCCTCACAACCCTCTGCTGCTCTCTGTCCTAACTCTCTTACATTTAATCTATGTGCCTTCATTCACTGTAAATAGTCTGTCTCTATCTACTCTGTCCCATCCCATCCCTTTATAATTTTAAGCACTTCTACCAAATCACCCCTTCATTTTCCCTGTTCTAACAAATTTTTCAAGTTTTTGTTCGTATTTGTATGTCCTCGTACCTGGCTGCATCTAACTAAATCTGCGCTGTACAATCTCTATCGCCTCAACATCCTTGTACTCTCTTTATTGCCTCAACATCATCTGCTATGCCAGAGAATCCTTCCAGGCCACCACAGGGGACAGCTATCACATAAAACATTATGCAGTGCATCCATGAATAAGGGAAGTGACATCTGCTACATTTGCAAGGGGCAAATGGTAATGTGGAAGGAGGTAATGTAGAAAACCATCCCAAGACGCTTCAGAGGAGCATTATCAGACAAAATTTGACTCCGATCCACATAAGGAGATATTAGGATAGGTAACCAAAAGCTTGGTCAAAGATGTAGGTCCTAAGGAGTGTCTTAAAGGAGGAGAGAGATGTAGAGAGGCAGAGAGATTTCGGGAAGGAATTCCAGAGCTTTAGGGTCTAGTCAGCTGAAGGCACATCCGCCAATGGTGGGATGAAGGAACTCAGGGATGCACAAAGCCAGAATTGTCGGAATGCAGAGTTCACAGAAGGCTGGAGGAGGTTACAGAGATCGGGAGGGGCGAGGCCATGGAGGGATTTGAAAACGAGGATGAGAATTTTAAATTTGAAGTGTTGCTGGACCGTGAGCCAAAGTAGATTGGCACGCACAGGGGTGATGGGTGAATGGGACTTGATGCGAGTTAGGATATGAGCAGCAGAGTTTTGGATGAGCTCAAATTTACGGAGGGTAGAAGATGGGAGGCTGGCCAGCAGAGCAATGGAATAGTCGAGTCTGGAAGTAAGGAAAGCATGGGTCGGGTTTCAGCAGCAGATGGGCGTAGGCAGGGCTGGAGACAGGTGATATTACATAGGTGGAAGTAGGCAGTCTTGTGGATATGGGGTTGGAAGCTCAGCTCAGGGCCGAATAGGATGCTGAGGTTATGAACAGCCTGGGTCAGCCTCAGACAGTGGCCACGGAGGGGGATGGAACCGATGGCAAGGGAACGGAGTTTGTGGTGGGGATCAAAGACGATGGCTTTGGACATCCCAATATTTAATTGGAGGAAATTTCTGCTCATCCAGTCGGACAAGCAGTCTGACAAATCAGAGGCAGTGGAGGGTTAATGTTCAGATGTTATTTGACCACAGAACCTTCATCGTATACATGAAGAGGCCGCTATCCAGGAAGCAGCCATGTTTACTTCATTTAAAGAAAAATTCGTTCATGGGATGTGGGCGTCACTGGCAAGGCTAGCATTTATTGGCCATCCTTAATTGCCCTTGAGAAGGTGATGATGAGCCGCTTACTTGATCCGCTGCAGTCTGTGTGGTGAAGGTACTCCCATAGTGCTGTTAGGGAGGGAGTTCCAGGATTTTAATGCAGCGATGATAAAGGAACGGCGATATATTTCCAAGTCAGGATGGTGTGTAACTTGGAGAGGAACATGGAGGTGATGGTGTTCCCATGCGCCTGCTGCCCTTGTCCTTCTAGGCAGTAGAGGTTGCGGGATTCATTGTGCAGTGGCCCCTTGCACTCACATTATTTGAAGGAGGAAAAACACTGAGGGGGAAAAATTCAGTATCGCCCCGTTTGGGGCGCCATTATCAGCCGTGCGCAAAGTTTAGCGCCTGGCGCTAATTATCGCCTCCGACGGCAAACTTGGTTTTTATCGCCCCTGGAGGTGATTGGAGCGCTAAATCAGGTGCTTCACACCTGTCTTAAGGCGCAAAGGCCGAGGAGTGAGGCGCTACTTCAGAGCGCTGGCGAAGCTCATGTGATGTCAGTCAGCAATGGAACACAGACACAATGGCACCGGCCAGTTCTTAAAGGGGAGGGTTGATCTTGCTCTCCATCCACACCCTGTTCATTGCAGCCTTGAATCTTGGCCTGGAGAGACCTGTACATCAAATCTGCTGGAAAGAACAATGGAGAGACCCAGGGAAAGAGCTCAGAGTGCAGCCCCCACAGTCTCTTCTAAATCGATACAAGGAAGGGCAAATCAAAATGAATCGGCAAAGTGCTGCTCAGTACCCAAAACTCCTTCATACAACGTTGAATCTCTCCAGAAGTCTCTCTCTCTCTCTCTCTCAGAATGCGTGGTGCAAAAATGTCACCAACAAAAAAAGGCAGGAAGCGGTCACCTTTAAATAGTGCTCCCCCAGTCCCTTCCTGACTGCAAAACGCTCCCCTCAACCTGTCGTTGCTAGCGGCAGGCGGTAAGGCAGGGAGCACCACTCAATATCCGGTCCGGGGCGATACCGGGGTGTTGCGCACTCGACTGACGTCATGATCTGCCGGCGCAGGAGATCGTGGCGGTAGTGTTTAGCGCCGCCGCAAAATGTCAAGTTAATTTCGCCGCGCCTGGGCGCTAATTGCTTTGCGCCCCATTAGCGCCCTCTTAAGGCGCTAACGGGAGGCGTAAATCAACTGAATTTTTCCCCCTAAGTGCCCACTGAGAAATGCATTAACAGCAGAGGAGGGCATTGGACTGGAAGCCTGAGCAACTGTTTGCTATTCTATATCCACCGCTTTCACCTGCAAGAGAAGTGTGCCTTCCAGCTTTAGCCTAATGAAAGAGTGTGTTCAAAAAGGGCAGTGCTGTATACAATACCTGAACTGCTGCATCCCAGAAGGGGTTGGAGTTCCCAATTTGGATTTTGTTGATGGGCCTCACAAGAAATGAGAGCAAAATTGAGCAGCACAGTTTCCTTTAATTTCAACCTGATTTGACATTTGGAGCTTGGTATGAAGGAGCCCAGCAACTGCCTTAACTTCACCTGCAACCTCCCACCATGTAGCTTGGCACCTGTGCTTTTACCGAAGGGTAGTTCAGCCCATCTTTGTTGGTGCAACTCCTTGCAGCAACTCTATAGCACCAAAGGGAGAAGTGATGCTCACATGTCTCCACTGTGCCATTGTGAAATATTAGTCCATTTTTCTGTCATCATCACAGCTTTCCCTTTTATGGCGAGCTGCAGCCATTTAAGAGCAGCTGCTGTGCCAGATATTATAATCCCTGGTCAGGTGTACTGCAGACCAAGCGCTTTGAACAAGATTTCCCCTTGCCTGTAACCTAGTCAAATTAGGAGAGTATGTTGCAAAATTCAGCACAGCCTGCCTCTGGAGTTACAGACACCTAGGGCTGGATTTTGCCAATGGGGAACTTTTGGAGGCGGGACTCCCACTTGTCGGGTTTCAGTCCCGCCTCCATCAACTTCTGGCCAACCCACACTATTTTCCCTTGATTGACCTTGTTAAGCCCACCCAGTGGGTTTAGCAAGCCAATTAAGGGAAAGCCGGTTACAGAGAACGTCAACGTATGACGTTTCATCTGTCAAAAATATTTGACAGATGAATTGTCATCATTTGACAGCTCTGTGAAGCTGTCAAACAATGACATTCTCTGTAGTTTGATGAGTTCTTGAATTCAAGACCTCATCAAACCTCTTTCTTTTGCATAAATTAGATGGTTGTTGCATTGGAGAATGCAACGGCCATCTGTCATCTCTGCCGCGGAGGTGCGAGACTCTCAGCATACCCAACTCTTGAAGCTTGCAGGAAGAAACAAAGGTAAGTGACATGAATCAACTGAGCGGCCTGCGGATGGCACTGTCCAGGGAGAGTATAAATACTCGGGCATGGGCCCAGCTTGTGCAGGACATTCTTAACAGGAACTAGTGAAGGACACTAGACCTTCATGTTGTAAAACAGTTGATTAAAGCTTTGTTTAATGCTTAGACCAAGTGCCTAGTAGTTTTCTTACGTCAGCAAGTACACTTTTTCTAACGCTTTCCACTCACCTCACATACTTACCTCTCCACACTTGCACACATCACTTACTTTCACAGTGAACTTTTGCACCCCGCAGACCCCCTACTCGCCTCGGTGACCCTGGCGGGTTTCGGAAAATGGTGCAAAATGGGGATAACCCTCTTATCTGCCTGTTAACTACCTGTTAATAGGCAGTTAAGTGGCTGTAATCCTTTCCCACCTCCAAGGAGACGGGACCTGGCGTGGGACGGCTATCCGCCTCCTGGCAAGATGACACGGAGGTGGGTTGGGGGCGGGTTGAGCACCCGCTCCCAAATTCTGCCATTTTCCCGACAGTTCCGCCTCCAAACCCGCCTCCCCAGGGCTGTCAAAATCCAGCCCTAAAATCTACAGGCACAGTTGTGCCTGAGCTTCAGACCAACTCAACCCCATCTCAACATCACAGCGTATATCCCAGCAAGAGTGAGTGCCTTTAGGAAAAGAGGGAAAGGGAGAAAAGAAAAAAGTTTTTAAATGTCTCAATATTTATATGTAGAGGATATATATGTACCATCATAATTTCTGGGGCATAGCATTAAACAACACATTCTGATATACCCTGCTTCCTCATAATAAATTCTTGGAACCATGAGATAAGGAGTTACATGAAAGGGTAGCTTTGATGGAAGCTGATAAAGCAACTGTGTTGTACATAATTAGATATCCGTTCTGTCAGAAAGTAATTTATAACTGAGGCTGTTCAAGTTCAACATATTCAATAAACACAGAATCACAGAATCCAGTTGCTTATTGTAACCCTGAGTAAGAAAAAATTACATTGTTGTATTAAAATTAACTTGGCATCAACAAATGGGAAGAGTGAATCCATAGAATTCTAACTTGTATTTATTCTGCATGTTAAAACATTAAATACCACAGAATCTTTAGGTCTCAATCTGAATAAACATTCCAAGAAAAAATTGCTTAAACCACACAGGTTTCCCTCAGCGTCCGTTTGTGTGCTCTATCGGCTGTCACTCTGGACCCTACCCCCTACTCCCCACTATTCCTTTTCAGCGTTATCCAGGGCTTGCTCTGATGTCTCATCCTGCCACCTCCATCTTCTCCCTTGATCCTTTCTCTCACTTGACATGACTCCTCACCCCCCATTTTCACCTGCCGCTAACTCAGGGTCGACCCTCTCAAATGAGACCGCAGTCTCCTTTGGTGTCTTCCTTGGTATTCTCTGCCATCCTCATTACTGGTTCTCCAAGGGCAGCAATTCAACTGTCTCAGCCCTTGGATCGAGTGATTAGCTAGGCGAGCTCACTCCTTGGGAATTTATTTCTCTAACCATCTCCCCATCCTGCTTATCTCTTTTACTGTCCCCAAACCCCACCAGTGGATCATCCATTACCATCGATCTCCAGAATATTCACTCCTTCATGAATAATTTATCTTCCCATCCTTGACCTCTTCATGGATGAATCTATAAGCATCCTGGCACTGACAGAAACCTGGCTTAAAGGGTGCAACTCCGTCTCCCTCACCAAAGCCTCTCTGCCTAGCTTTACGTTGCATCACTTGCTCCATCCAAACTGTCAAAGTGGTAGCACAACTCTTGTTGCCAAATCCCCATATTGCTCTGGCATGTGCTCCTTTTAGCACCTCACTCTTTTCTATCCCTCCTGCCTCATGTTTGTATCCCTCCTGTCTCTCCTTGCCATGTGCTGCCATCTCAAGCCCCACGTCAACTTCCTTAACAAGGTTTACTCTTTTTCCTCCTCCCTGAGCCTCTGCATTGAGCGACTCCTCATACTTGTTGACTTCAACCTGCTCCTAAATTTCCCCAATAGCCTCTCTTCTGGATTTCAGTGCAGTGCTGAGGGTGTGTTGAATTGTTGGGAGTTTCATTTTTCAGATGAGACAGTAAACTAAGGCCCTGTCTCTCTGTTCAACTGGCTGTAAGAGGTCCACTGGCACTTTTTCAAATAAGAGCAGGGAATCTACTTGGTGTCCTGGCAAACATTCATCCCTCATTCATCTTGTACCCTGTTTTGGGATCTTGCTGTGTGTAAATTGGCTGCCATGTTTGCCTGCATCACAGTGACTACACTTAAAAAAAAATTCAATTGTTGGGAAGTGCTTTGTGATGTCCTGAGGATCTGAAAGGGACTATATAAATGCAAATCATTTCTTTCTCTTCCCTCCTATCCTCACTCAATCTCAACTTTCACATAAATGCCCCAGCCCCATACCCATACCCTCGGCCACCCATTTGATCTCGATTAGGAAGGCTAATGGAATATTGGCCTTTATTGCAAGGGGTATGGAGTATAAAAGTAGGGAAGTTTTGATGCAACTTTACAGGGCGCTGGTGAGACCGCACCTGGAGTACTGCTTACAGTTTTGGTCTCCATATTTAAGGAAGGATGTACTTGCATTGGAGGCAGTGCAGAGAAGGTTCACTAGGTTGATTCCTGGGATGAAGGGGTTGACGTATGACGAAAGGTTGAGCAGGTTGGGCCTATACTCATTGGAGTTTAGAAGAATGAGAGGTGATCTTATTGAAACATATTCTGAGGGGGATTGACAGGGTGGATGCGGAGAGGCTGTTTCCCCTAGTGGGGGTATCTAGAACTAGGGGGCATAGTTTCAGAATAAGGGGTTGCCCATTTAAGACGGAGATGGAGGAATTTCTTCTCTCAGAGGGTCGTGAATCTTTGGAATTCTCTACCCCAGAGCGCTGTGGAGGCTGGGTCATTGAATATATTCAAGGCGGAGATTAACAGACATTTGAACTACAAGGGAGTCAAGGGGTACGGGGAGAGAGCGGGAAAGTGTTGAGGCCAAGATTGGATCAGCCATGATCTTATTGAATGGCGGAGCAGGCTCGAGGGGCCGATTGGCCTACTCCTGCTCCTGTTTCTTATGTTCTTATGTTTCCAGAGGTCTCAATCACCTACAAAGCTGTCTGACCATTTTCTTTTTTCTTTACCACCCCTTTCCTGATCTTCCACTAACCCCAGTACCCTCACCATCCACCTATTGATAAAACCTCCTCAGCTCCATTACTCTCAAATTCCCAACTCTCCCCCATAGGCCTTCTACTCACCATAATGCCTCTGCCACTGTTGACCTTCTAAACTTCTACCACATCTCTGCCTTTTACGCTTTTGTTTCCCCAAAATCACTCACAATCCCCTTTCAATCCCTTCTTAGCTCCCTTAACTCAGAGAGCTGCAAATTTGAGCACTCCTGCTGCACAGTTAGTCTAGATTTGGTTCGAGCATTTCAAACATTACCACATACCACGCCTCACTCTTCTTAGCAAAATCCTCATCTTTCTCTAGGATCATCCCGGAGTGCAAGGACAACTGAAAAATCTTTTATTCATGACTAATAATCTCCTCAAACCCTTTTCTCCTGTCCAATCCACCCTCACCTTCAGCGTCAAGTGTGAAGAGCTCATAGATGTCTTCATCAATGCAGCTATATCTGCCATTACCTCTCCTTTCTTTCTCCCCCCACACTCTGCTCATAATCTCCATCCCAGTCTCCCACCCACTCTAGCTCCAATCCACTGTCGCCCTGCAATTTTTCTCTCACCTCCTTCCTGCCCTTATCAAGCACATCTCTTCAATGAGATTCACTTCCTGCTTCCCTGTTCTCCTTCCTACTCAACTCTTCGTTACGAAATTATCCCTCCTGACCACCAGGTTAGCCAAATTGTTAGTGAATCCCTTTGCTGAAGCACCCGTCCCTCTCCTTTTCAAAGCCACTATCACCACCTCCCTCAAAAAACATACCTCCAACCCATCAATCCTATCCAACTATCATCCCATCCTTGGCTCCCTTTCATCTGTAAGGTTCTTGAATGTGTCATTTTCAACCAGTTCCATACCTAACTCACTGTTTGAATCCCTTCAGACTGGCTTCTGTCCTGCTCAGAGGATAGAGCCTATCCTGGCCAAAATCACTAATGACATCTTCTGTTACCATGACTGTGATGCAGTATCCCTATTAATCCTTCTCAAGCTCTCCACAGCGGCCACGCCAGGATCCCTCCTCCAATGTCCAGCTCCATAGGACTGCCCTCACATGGTCCCATTCCTACTTGTCCAAATGTAGCCAGTACATCTTCATCAGTGGCTTCTCTTTGCTTGCTGCTCACCTTTTACAATCACCTTTGGAGTTCCCAAAGGATCTATCCTTGGTCCTCTGCTCTCCCTCTTCTGCAAGCTGCCCCTCAGTGACATTAGCAGCAGGTAGGTGGTGAATATCCATATGTGTGCCAAAGACACCCAGCTTTACCTCTCCACCGGTTCCCTTGACTGGATGACCACCTCTGCACTGTCAGATCCTTTTGTGGATCTTGCCCTACCTTCTGTCCAATATTGGTGGCATAGCCTTCAGCTACTTCAGCCCTACTCTCTGGATCTCCACTTCTCCACTTCATTCTCCATCTTTAAAAGCTTTCTTAAAACTCATTTTTTCCACCAAGCTTTCGGCACCTCTCCCAGCTCTTCCTCCATGGATTGGTGTTCATTCCTTCATCTACTTTATTTATATTTTTCTCCCCCCTCTGTAAAGCACCGTAGGACATTTTCTACATTAAAGTTGTTATATAAATACAAGTCATTGTTATGGTAACCTTTTTACTTGCAAATTGAACAAATAGAAGATATAGCACAAACAGAAGAAATAGCACGTGAATATTAGAATCACCTACTTATATTTAACTGGAGAGGATTACTTCATATAGCACCATCACAAAATCTTGATTAAATTGAGTAAATGATTCTCCCCACTAGAGAGTTTAAATAGGTATCCCATACTTACTCATTACATTATCTATTTTTACCAGGCAAGTGTTTAATTAAATACTGAATATAATTCTATAAAAGCACATCACAATAACTTTTTTGTTGCTTGTTTTTCTAAATATTGAAGTAAATTAAAGAGGAAGGAAAATGTGGTGATGTGTACAATGAATTCAGCCAGTGCTGTATTTTCATAGGGTCAGACATCCCCCAAGCCAGTTGCAAATTACAATGCCACATACAAGGTGAATAGAATCATTCTTGGTCGAATAGGGTTCCTCACTATAAGTGGCCACTTTAGTGACCTGAAGAGCGAAGTTTCAAAATGACGGGTGTCCTTTTGATTAAGAAATTTGAGCCCCAATTTTGCAAGATTGGAAAATTCAGAGTGGTACTTACCTGTAATACAGATGCAGCTATGCCAGCATCAAGATAGGCTGAGCAGGTGGAATTTTTCATGGTCAGCCCCAGTTACCCCTCCTGCACATTAAAAACAAGGAGCATGGCCAGCAGCACAGTTGGCTGAGGGTTGGGAAATCTGGCCAGGTGGAAAGTCTTAAAGGGCTGCTACTGACCTTTAAAAGGGAATGTATTTTTTGTTGGCCACAAAATTAGTTTGGTTGCCAGTATAATGGAGACAAGAAGAAATGTGGACGAAGGTCCTCCATTTTTTTCATGCCACTACAACAGGAGCAGTAAAAGATGGTGGCTTCTTTGGGCGAAGGGTAACCCTTGGTTTTAACAAAAGTGCAGACTGTTTGGGTGGAGGTAGCCATGGAATCAATGGAGTATCTCTATCTGTTGGACCTGAAGCAAATGTGAAAGAAGTTTGCTGGTATCAGAAATGATAAAGTGAGTGTGCCATCTTTGCAAACATTATTAATATTAGTGCAGAGCACACATGGCAGAAATGATTTTTTTTTTGCTGCAGCACCTCAGAGCTAACACACAAAGAGCCTTTCTCCTCTTTACAATCTTTTGTTGAAGAAATGCTGTAACGCACACATTTTGCAGGACACACAAATAGCTTGCACTGCGATGCAGAACTGTTGAAAACCAACGCTCCCCAATGCACTTACACAACCAGAGATGTTGACTGGCTACTGGGGTGGCAGTCGGGATGCTCTGCCAATTCCTAACATCTGGCTGTCTTGTATGTGGCTCCAGGAGAAAGCTACTCACAGTCATTAGATGTGCACCAGTGGGAGGGGAGGGGCGGTAGGGGGTGGGGGGGCGAACAAATGTGTAGGACGAGACCCTGTAGAAGGCATGTCTGCTCAGACAGGTGTGGGTTCCATATTGGGCCTTCTAAAGGCCCTCAAAAAATTTCCCAAGAAAGGTAATTGATCCCAAAGGGGATTGAGTACCTTTTAATTCAGGTCCAAAACATTTGGCCTGATAGAGCCTTTTGTTTTTCTCATTCAGAGTGGCAGGGTATGACTCCAATTTTCCACCAGGCACCGAGGATGGATGCCTTTGCAGCACTTCTACAGGCACAGGCCACCTTCCTTGAGACATGAGACCTGCCTACATCCTGTTCAGCAGGCGGCTGTTGCGCCTTGGAGGCATAGCAGTGCACCCCACCGCCCCCACCCACCCACTCACCCAAAGGATAATCATTCAAAACCTGACAGTGGTATTTCAGGCCCAATATGTTCTTAGAAAATTAGATAGTTTTAGATGGTATAACCTAAAAAGGTGACTCTTACGTGATTCAGAATCATTGATCAGTCCAATTTAAAGCTTTCTCTCTTCAAATAAACACCATAAATTGGAGTAATTAAATATAATTTGGGAGGAGATATTGTACAATGTAAAACATTTTGTATTAGAAGAACTCTACTTATGAAAGTGAGAGGTGATTCCATCTGTGCAGAGCCTGTACAATATGATTGAGAGACTGGGTATGAAGGAAAGCATTAAGATCATCAATCTTAGCTTATTGTGTCATTAAGTACATCAGACCTAGAAGGCATTTGGAAACATTTTTCTGTTCTGACAGTACCTCTAGTGTTCTCAGGTTGACCTCATAGTACATTAATCACTGCTTATTTCCAAATTTGTTAAACATAAAATGGCTTAAAGAACCCAGGATTTCCCAGGGTCATTATCATGGTTTTGTCAGATTCCCAATGATATTTCCACCATTGCGCTAAACAAGCGATCCCGCACTCCTGTATGATAAGAACATGCTGACATTCTTGGAATCCTGTATTGCTATGTCGCAAATGTTGGGAAATTCATAATCTCATCATTTCTATCTCAATACCTGCCCATATTTCGGTGGACATATTCTGTGCCTGACATCACTCCTGGTGGGATATTGATAAAGTGATGTCGGTGCTGGGGATCTTGCACAACAGATCATTGCACGACTTTCCTTCCCTGCCCACTGATATTAAAAGTATGTGCGAAGGAAAACTGCCCCTGGCTTTCTATATATCTATAACCCAGATGTCAAAAGAATTTTTCTCTTTAAAGATTGCAGCTTAAATGATTTTTCTAGAAAACAAATTGATCTTATTAATTGAAAGTGATCCCAAATATAAATATTTTAATTTAAGTAACCTAAATATTTGAGGTTAGAATTGACCATTGCTCATATTAGTGACCGAAAGTGTAATGCGTTTGTATTACATTTCTCTGACTGCTATTTTAACAGAAGTGTTACTTCATTTGAAGTAAACAGGTTAGTGCTTGCACAAAAATATCAGACAGATTAATATATGAACACTAACAATTAATTGCATAGAATTACAAAAAAATTACACCACAGAAACAGATAATTTGGTCTAACCAGTCCATATTAGTGTAAATCTGAAATGTATCTAATTTTCCAAAATGCTTCAGTATCATTCAGTCAGCTGTACTGATGTAATATTTTTCTTTGGATTCTAGCAGTTTCTCCTCAGTTGTTTCGCAAAATATTTGCAGAAAACCTAGAGGACAACTTTTAAAAGGTTTAAGATTTTTTTTTACATTGTAGCCTTTGTTTAGTGGTGTATAAACTTCAAAACATTTACTAAGCCAAAGGAGAATGGGGAGAAAGAAAGAGAACATGCCTTTCCTCATGCTTATGTTCAACTTTTGAAAAAAAGTTGAATTTTGAAGCCAATGAGTAATTTCACCAGTGTTTTGTTAACAGTTGGAAAATGCTTACACTTGTGAGACAGTGATTTTAATTGCTAACACATGTAAGACAGAGAGAGAAAAAAGAGACAGAGAGAGAAAAAAGAGACAGAGACCTCAGACCTGTTCCCACTCCACCACCGTCGTTTCACCAGAATTTCCTTGTAGCTGTTCCCACTCTGCCTCCGTAACTTTGCCGGAAGTGCAACATAAACCACGTTTATGCCCATAAACGGGGTTTATGCCACATCTGAGGAACTTCCCTGGCCGGAGGCAGCGAGAGACAGACGAAGGGGTCAATTTTACAACTGTAAATGGGCCAGTAGTGAAATGAATATCAGGAAGAAAAAATGGCGTCTTACCACTGGTTACCGTTCTAATTTTCAGGCGGACCTTAATTTAGGCAGCCAGCGCTCCACTGGAAAGAGGTGTGGGCCTAATTAAAATATTCAAATAGGCGTCAGACATTGTCAAGGCCCCCAATGTATTTTTTGTGTTAATCAACACAGCTACCATTACTTCCTCAACCCACTCGCAAGCTATGGGTGACAGAGGTCAGGTGGTGGCCATTTACAGCACTACTTAAAGGTATCATTAGTCGCAGTGAGGGAAAGCTGAAAGCAGTCATATTTTCTGCATTCTTTTGGGAGTTTTGTTTCCTTAAAAGCTTCCTTAAGTTCATCTCCTTGCTGCTGGGTATGCTAATTAAACTTCCCTGATACTGAAGTATGCTGCTCCGATTTTCCCACCTCTGTGCCATGCTTCCAGCCCTCCCCTTTAAGAGGCTGCTGCAAGCCCCTGATCAGTGTCTGTGCTGTCAGATTTGCCACTCTCCAAAATGGCGTGCTGCCTGTAAGCAGTGCAATTAACAAAATCTTCCAAAACAGAACTAAAACTACTTACTGCGACTCTATACATGGGTTCAAAGCTGCTCACCCCTCTAGAAATATCACACTGAATCTTGCACATAATTTTATGCAGCGAAGAGGAGGGCACTGAGTTTAGATGCAGCAGTCTCTGTTCTGTGCTGACCTTGCCTCCTGCATGTAAATGAGGACCACCCATCAAAACCAATTCTGGTGTGCAAATGTGGTGAAATGTTCATCTGTAACAATCAGAACTTGCTGTGAAAATAACGGTGAGGCTAATGACGCTCACCATTATTTATGTGCAAATTGCACAACAACTTTAGGCAAGGGCAGATGCGTGGTTAAATGCAAAAATTCAGAAGTTGCTGTCCGAGATGTGTCACTCCGCCGTTAGCTTCCCGAAAACAGCATCTCGCTGACTGACTCACCATTCAAATGCATTAAACAGCGTGAAGTTTCTGTGCTTGCATGGTAGATCTGAACTACACTCGCCACAGAAAGTTATGCTTATCCATTTCAGTCTAAGTACACTTTAATGCCATGATATATCTTAATTATTGCCAAATAACCTCTCTGACACTGACAATTAACCTTAATGTAGCTTTTAATTGTTGTTGGAGATTTAAAAATAATGTAAATAATTTTTTTATTTTTCTATCTCTTTTATTTCTCTCTCTTAAGCCAAATTTTTCTTTCCTTCTCTTTATTTTGCTTTCTGTACCTGATTTGACAGAATTAACTATTCTAACTTACACTTCCTGGTTCAGACTCTGTGCTATTCATTAACAATTCTTTAATCTGATTGGTTAAGGAGGTACACATTTGCTTGCCCTCTTCACACAGGTCCCGGATGCCCTATAGAGGGCACTGCGCTGTTTAAATCTCCCAGCAACTTCCTGTGCAAAAGCTCATGAAAATTAAATGGGAAAGGGCAAGTCTAACGACTGGCAGGTGCCATTTGTTCACCGGCTCCAGTAAATTCTGGCCCATTATGTTGTGGTAAGTGAATGGTGGTGCATTTTATACATGTTGCTTTGCCAGAGTTGAATTTTCCTGTTGAGGTTGTAGGGCTAGATTTTGTGAATGGAGGCGAGTTGGAGGCGGGACTGCTGCTTGTTGTGTCAATGTCCCGCCTCCATCCTCACCTGACCAACCAGAGGGATTTTCCCCTGATTGAGCTTGAGCTCTGCGGGCTCAGCAGGCCAATTAGGGAGGAAGTCACTGACAGAGCACGTCAATGTCAGACATGCTATCTGTCAAGACTTCTTGAAAGAAGAAATATCAGCGGTTGACAGCTCTGTGAAGCTGTCAAACACTGATATTCTCTTTAGTTTTATGAGTCCTTGTGTTCAGGACTCATCAAACCTTTCAGATTTGTAAATTTCACATGGCTGTTGGATCGGAGGTGAAATTGGTAAGGAGGATGTCGGCTCTCCCGATCCACCACGGCTAAAGGCTGTAGGAAGAAAACAAGGTAAGTGAACACTTTTTAAAACTTATCACTCAACTTGCATACTTACCACTCCACACTTGCACCCATCACTCACCTCTACATCTTACTTCCAGGTGCCTCCGACCGCTGCAGACCTCCTCCATGTCTCCTCCAACCCGGCGGGGTTCTCTGAGGTCGGGAAGCCTTCACCTGTGAAGGTAAAATGGCACTAATCCTTTTTTCTGCCTGTTAACTACCTGTTAACAGGCAGTTAAAAGGATTAAATGCCTTTCCCGCCTCCAGGAGACGGGACCCGAAGCTGCACGTCTTCCCGCCTCCTGGCAAAAGGGCACGGAGGCAGGATGGGGGCGGGTTTGTCATCCGCCCCCATTTTCTCCGACTTTACCGGCTGTTCCGCCTCCATGTCCGCCTTCTCGGGGCTTGGAAAATCCAGCCCATAGTGTCCAGCAAAATAATGACACATTTCATAGTAATGTAAGTTTCTAAAAATGTATTTAGTAACTTTTCAGTGTCCATGTCTTAGTAGCAGCTTCTGTCATCTACTGCATTACAGAATGATGCCACCTTTAATAAAATTGAAATAAGATAGCTCAACGTTATACATGTCTTTGCTTTTCTGTGTGCAATGTCATGGGAGATCTATTAGTTACCAAGAAAAAGTCTGTTTGTGGTATGTTGTTGGTGCAGAATGGCCTACATAATAACTGCAATCCAAAAATAATTGATTGTGTGAAGCACCTTCAGACGCTTTGATGTGATATAATGGTAAAGTTAAGCCTAGATTTCAGGATTGACTTTATGTTCATTTCCAGTTGCTTGACACTTTGGGCAGGATTTTCATTGGGCCGTGGAGGCGTGGGGGGGGGGTTAAAATTGCAAAAACTGGCGTGCGGGCCCAACCCCGCCTCCATCCCGCCTCCAAGCAATTTTCATTAATTCGTGTCTAATGGTCCCGTCTCCGTGGCGGGATAGGCCGTTAAGGCCCTTAACAAGTACTAAATTGCCTCTATAATGCCATTTTGAAAGGCCTTTGCGAGTTTAACCCTGTTCCCACGTGAAACACGCCTGTTCTGAAACACGACGGTGAAACCTGGCGGGAGCACAATTAGATTGCTGACTATCAGCTGCAGCTCAACCAGATTTGAGCAGCCATCATTTGCAGGTGGCAGGACTTTGTTGTCTCCGGTCTGGGGGAACTTTTAGAAGGCATAACCACAGCTGTGGAAGTTTGGAGCCTGACACCCATCTCCAGTGTGACCTCCTGGGAAACCACTCTCACCACCCTCACTGAGCGCTTCCTCAACTGAGGCATATACCAGAAGCATGGGAGCCATTTATTTCCTTCCCTTCTGGACATTAGATGAGGACGAAGACCAGCCATGGCACCAGCAGAATCAGGAACAACAGCAGCACCAACAGCAGCAGCAACAACAGCAGCAGCAACAACAGGAGCGCCAAGCTGCTGCTCACCCACCTGAAGCTGCACAGGCCAGAAGGGGCCAGCGCATGGAAGCCCGTCGGCGCAGGAGATAACCCCCAAACAGGGTCTACAGACACAGGGTCAGCTACCTCAACATGT
Organism: Somniosus microcephalus; assembly: GCF_052327205.1. Taxonomy (NCBI): domain Eukaryota; kingdom Metazoa; phylum Chordata; class Chondrichthyes; order Squaliformes; family Somniosidae; genus Somniosus; species Somniosus microcephalus. Next base: position 292,109,178 of record NC_140989.1, read on the forward strand.
CTGAGCAGCAGTGCCAAAGGCGGCTCCGACTTTCAGGACAAGTAGTGGGTGACATCTGCGCAATGCTGCAACAACACCTGCAGGCCAGAGGACCAGGTGGACAACCCTTACCAGTGGCCATCAAAGTCACCACCGCACTCAACTTTTTTGCCTCAGGCGCATTCCAGGGATCAGCAGCAGACATCAGTGGCATCTCCCAGGCGGCCGCACACACTTGCATCACGCAGGTAACCGATGCCCTCTTTGCCATCGCGCACAATCACATCCATTTCACCAAGGATCAAGCAAGTGTCACGGTGCATGCGGTTGGATTAGCTAATCTGGCAGGCTTTCCAAGGGTGCAGGGCATCGTTGACTGCACACATGTGGCCCTTAAGGCACCCCATCGCAATCGAGGTATTTTTGTCAACCGCAAGGGCTTCCACTCCCTTAACGTTCAGCTGGTGTGTGACCACAAGAAGGAAATTTTGCATGTTTGTGCCAAGTACCCTAGCAGTTGCCATGACTCCTTCATACTGCGCCAGTCTAGTGTGCCTCCGCTATTCAGTCCGCCAGACCAACTTAACGGATGGCTACTTGGAGACAAGGGCTATCCCCTGAAGACGTGGCTAATGACACCGTTGAGGAGACCATCCAACGAAGCTGAGGAGAGCTACAACTCCAGCCACATGTCCACCAGAGCCATAATCGAGCAAACCATCGGTTTGCTGAAGATGCGCTTCAGATGCCTGGATAGATCAGGTGGAGCCCTGCAGTACTCAGCAGCCAGGGTCTCCAGAATCGTCATGGTTTGCTGTGCACTTCACAACATGGCACAGCGTCGTGGCTTGCAGATTCCTGAGGACCAAGTGGCTCATCACATATCCTCCTCAGATGAGAAGGAGGAGGAGGAGGAGGAGAGCGAAAACGAACATCTTGCGGAGGCCCATCAACCAGCGGCAGCAGTACGCGAGAATATTGCTGCCCGGGATGCAAGGGTCACACTCATCTTGGCCAGATTTGCTTAGCCTAGCCAATCAAGCACTTTCGCCTCGCAGCTTCTTACCTGAGCATCGACAATGGCCAAGGACCAGCGGATTCCTAGCAATTTGACCACCATACTGACAATTGCAAGTAATCCTAAGCCCTCAATGTGAAAGTCCCATTCGCGAAATGACACACGCCACAACTACAGCAGTAGCCATCAGATTTTTTATTTACATTATTCACCTGATGGCTTTTTCACAGAAAACATCAAGGCCTAGAAATTCAGTTGTTAGCGCCAGCCACTAGCGCCTTAGGAGGAGGAGAAGTGGGGCGCTAAGCGGCTAGCACCCGTGCGCGGCGCAATCTGTGCCTCTCGCGAACTTCACTCAAGATTTAGTGGCGGCGCTAAACCGCAGCGCCCGCTCAGCTGCGTGCGCAGATCCTGACGTAATTTCATGGTGCAACGCCCTTGGTGCACCCCGAACCGGAACTTCAGTGGTGCCGCCCTTCTTTGCGCCTGGCGCCCCCAGCGACTGGTAGAGGGGAACGGTTCCCAGTTGCTGCGGGGTGCGGGGGGCGCTATTTAAAGGGGACTTCTCCTGCATTATAAGTGGCAGCCATTTTGTGCCAATCCTTCTGTGTGAGAGATGGATATTTGGAGAGAGACAAAGGCAGAGAGCTTTCTGCTTTGACTCAGCGCTCGCACAGGTACTTCTGGCTTCAGGCCAGAGCTTTGCACTTGATTTCACTTTCAGTGCCATAGCCTTGAGTCGCCACATATAATGGGGGCTGCAATGGGTGGAAACGTTGGCTTTCTGCATTGCATTCAAAGGGATCAGAGACGCCGGGAGAGAGTGCCAGTCATGGCCAGACGGAGACGGGCCAACAGGCGTTGGCACAGGAGGCCTTACCCACCCAGGGTATACCGCCAGCAGTTCTCATATCTGAACACATCTGAAGAGCAGTGTGTTCGGAGGCTGCAATTCAGAAGGGAGGTGGTCACTGAGATCTGCCACCTGCTTCGCAGAGATCTGCAGCCACAGCTGAGGAGCAGGACGTCTCTGTCGGTAGCAGTGAAGATGACGGTGGTTCTCAACTTCTATGCCACCGGCTCCTTCCAATCTGCTACTGGGGACATTGCCAACATCTCCCAGTTCGCGGTACATTGCTGCATCCGCCAGGTGAACAATGCCCTTTTCAGACGGAGACGTCAGTACATCTCATTCCCCATGACCCTGGACAAGCAGCAAGAGCGTGCAATGGGATTTGGAAGAATAGCGGGCTTCCCCATGGTCCAGGGTGTAGAACTGATGAGCCAGCGATGGTCAGGCCTTGCTTCAGGCCTGCAGTGTGCAAGGCATGACAGCCAAACAAGTTGACCCTCCCCCTTTAAGAGCTGACTGGCGCCAGCGTGTCTGCCTTCATTCAGAAACTTGCCGCACCTGCACTGCGCCCGCCCTCGGTGTTAGCGCCTCGGCACGCCGGCTTAGCGCCTTATGATAGTCGTGCATCGCCTGCTTTAGCGCAGCAGCAACCTCTTGGGGCGATGCAACTGAATATCGGCAAAGGTGGCGCTAAGTTGTGCCAGGCGCTAAATTTAGCGAACGCCCGGCTGTAGCGCCCCAAACGTGGCTGTACTGAATTTCTAGGCCCAAATTTCACCAAGTGACTACCCTTGTGTAGTATCTTTCTCTTACACGTGCTCCTATGTGGTGCTTCCCCTGTGGCTTCAGCAGATGTGTATTATGTCCGTGTATAATTGAGACACGGACTGCAGGAGTTGGTTATAACAGGTCTTTACTGAATGGAGGCAACCTGGAACTACTATGCAAATGTTACTACACAGGCTTATATACAGGGGTGGTCACTACTGGTACTGCAGTATACAGGGGCTGCAGAATATAGTTCCTTCTGCAAAGTACATACACTACAATTCCTCCCCTTTTAGCCAAACAGTACATAACATTCGATTAACAATGAAATAACATTTTTACAATTACAGTTGCTAGATACATTAGTTGAAGTTAAGCAATTATAAGTTCAGTCTTTGAGGAGGCTTCCTGATTCTGTCTGGATAACGCCTCTTTGGGGTATCAGGTTCTTCTGGCAACGTTGAGTCGGGATCAATGTCGTTGTTTGGTTCGTCTGCTTCCAATATCACCGATTCTGAGGTAGATGCAATTGGTACTTCGGTTTCATCGCCAGGTGTATCAGATCGTGGTGTGGAGTTGACGTTTCCCAGTGACTCTAGAATCTGGTCAGCATGGCGTCTTACAATACTCTCTCCAACGTCCACGGTATACATTAGAGGTCCTTGCCGTGTACAGATCGTTCCTGGCTGCCATTTCTCTGTGCAGTAGTCCCGGGCCAAAACTGGTTGACCTATCTTAAAACTCCTGGTCGGCCTTTCATTCATATTCTGAAACTGCCTGTTCTCCACATCTCTTCTGATGTTTGGCTTAACCAAATCCAAGTGGCATCGTAGTCTTCGATTGAAGAACATCATGGCTGGAGTTTGGTTGGTAACCACATGTGTCGCATTCCGGTAGGCAAACAAGAAGTTATCCACCTTGTGCTGTAGGGGTATATCTTCATTACACATTGCCTTGATAGCCTTCTTGAATGTTTGAACGAACCTCTCGGCCAATCCATTAGTGGCTGGATGATATGGGGCGGATGTGTAATGCTTAACACCATTGTTCTTTAAGAACCTCCGGAACTCTTCAGACACAAACTGTGGTCCATTGTCGGAGCAAATCTGTTCAGGCAGCCCATTCCTGGCGAATATGGTTCGTAAGACTGTGATAGTTTTTTCTGTGGTGGTTGAGGACATTTTTATTACCTCTGGCCACTTTGAATGTGCATCCACCGCAATTAAAAACATCGAGTCCATAAATGGACCAGCAAAATCAATGTGCACCCTTTGCCATGGAGATGAGGGCCACTCCCATGGATGTAGAGGGGCTTGTGGTGGGGCATTTTGGACCTTCTGGCATCCTGTACAGCTCTTGGTCATCTCTTCGATTTCTCTATCGATTCCCGGCCACCACACAAACGCTCTGGCTAAGTTCTTCATTTTTACCCCTCCCAGATGACCCTCATGAAGCTCATTGAGCACTCTATCCTTCAATTTGGGTGGAATTACTACGCTGGATCCACACATCAAGGTTCCTCTGCACACTGACAGCTGTTCTCTTCTCAGCGAGAATGCTGGCAGCAGTGGTTCGCCATGTGCTGGCCATCCCTTCACCATTAAATCATAGACCCAGGAGAGCGTCGGGTCATTTCGTGTTTCCTTTTCTATGTTTGCATTCGTCACAGGGAGACAGTCGACTATGGTCGAGTGGAATATCTCCACTGGATCCACTGCAAGTTCTTCCACCGTCGGCAACGGTAGGCGCGACAATCCATCAGCATTCCCATGCTGTTTAGTTCCTTTGTACTCGATGTCATATTGGTGTGCCCCTAGGAAAAGGGACCACCTCTGTAGCCGTTGTGCTGTCATTATCGGTACGCCCTTCTGAGGGTTGAAAATGGAGACAAGGGGCTGATGATCAGTAAGTAGAGTAAATTTCTGACGTGCAGGTAGTGATAGAACTTCTTCACCCCCCACACCAGGCTGAGGGCCTCTCTGTCAATCTGGGCGTAGTTACGCTCGGCTGAAGTTAACGAGCGTGACGCAAAAACTATCGGCCTCTCTGAACCATCAAGGAATTTATGTGACAGTACCGCCCCAATGCCGTAGGGAGACGCATCACACGCCAGTCTTATCGATAGTGATGGGTTGTAGTGAGCCAATACTTCTCTTGAAGTGATTAGGTCCTTACTCTTCTGAAAGGCCCGCTTACATTCATCGCTCCATTTCTATGCTACTCCCGTTTGTAGTAGGGCGTTCAGTGGGTGCAGAATTGTGGACAAATTCAGCAAAAACTTATGGTAGTAATTCACCAATCTGAGGAATGACCTCAGTTGCGACACATTTTCAGGCGCTGGAGCCTTAACTACCGCTTCAATTTTGTCAGGGGACCTATGTGTGATGAAATATTTCCATTCATCACTGCCTGTGACTGAGATCGGTTTCAGTGTCATTTCCCTTCCCCCAGACCTCATTGTATTGTGTACTGGAATGTGCTGTATTGTATACTGGAATGTGCTGTGTGTAGGGCTCCGCCCATACCTGGCCCCGTTTGTAAGCTAGCTTTCAGTCTAGCCCCAGTCTCCAGAAGGACGACATCTCTCTCGCTTACGTGTTTCGTTCTAAGTTAATAAAAGCCTTGTTTTGCTCTGCTACCTTCGAGTCTCGGAATTATTGAGGCACATCACTATGTAACCCCTCTTCATCAATCACGTGGCCACAATACGATATCTGCTTCTTAAAAACTCGCACTTGGGGCGATTGGCCCATAGCCCATGTTCACGTAGTCTAGTGAGCACCTGCTCTAGGTTGGCAAGGTGTTCACTGTCATCTTCACCTGTCACTAGGATGTCGTCCAAGTAACACTGAGTCCCCGGAATTCCTTGCAGGACTTGTTCCATCGCTCTTTGCCATATCGCCAGAGCTGATGCTACGCCGAATACCAGTCGATTATACTGATAAAAAGACCTTTGCGAGTGTTTATCATGAGATACTTCCCAGAGGATTCTTCAACCTCCATCTGCAAATATGCTTGTGCTAGGTCAATTTTTGTAAAACGCTTCCCTCCAGATAGTGAGGCGAAGATATCTTCTATCCTTGGAAGAGGATATTGTACTGTGTGAAGGACTGGGTTCACCGTCACCTTGAAGTCCCCACAGATGCAAACCTTCCTTGGCTCCTCAGACTTATTGGCCCAGAAATTCCAGAACGGGGCTTGCAGCGCGTGCAAGCCCCGTATTTACACTTACCCCGCGCTACTGCCGATCAGCTCCAGGGACGCCTGGAATTGGTGTTTCCAGAAGAAGAATCCCGGGCAGCGTATGACGTCACGCCGCCCAGGAGTGCAGCCAGCGCGAAGTCAGGAGCGTGCAGTGCAAGTGAGACACACCCCTTGAGGTCTCAGTTTCACTGGACACGCCCCCAATGTTTCTGTCAAGCTGCTAACCATTTTTACATGCAAAGCAGCAGTTTAAATAGGTTTTTGGAAGTTTTTTGAAGATTTTGGTAACTTTCATAAACTTTTTTAAATGTTTACATTATTTTGAGTAATCTGAAGTAGTTTTAAAGAGAATTAAAGCAATTTAAAGACTTTTAAAAGCCCTAAAAGAATTTTTTTAATTCCATTTATTTATTTAGCAATGTCGTCGTCATACGTGTCTTCACACTGTTCCCTTTGGGGAACTGTATGAAGTGGTGGAAGGATTTATGGCCATGATTAACGCTCATTCCGTGACCGTAACCATCTTTGAACCAGCCATTAGGGCGGTTAGTCCTATGGCGGGAGGGTTTTACGGGCTCCCACAAGCTATACAAGGAGGGGGGGCCACCCACACCCACGGACGCAAATATCCCACTGGATGTCAACCCAGAATTTAGAGCCGGAGCTCCGACTCCACTTGCCGGGACTGTCTGGAGCGGGGTTCGAAACCCTACCCTGATCTGGCCCAGCGGCGGGGATCCTACCGCTATGACAAAGGCCCAATCCAATTAGCAACATGAAATGGCAGCATAGGGCTCCAGTCACGGGGAGGGAAAAGGCGCAGGAAACGTATGGGTGTCACCTTTTGTGCGGAGTGGGCCTTTTGCGTAGCAGTGCTTGCATCCGTGGGTGTTGGTGGCCCCCCCCCCTCAGATGGGTTGTGGGAGCCCGTAAAACCCGCCCGCCATAGGACTAACCACCCGAATGGCTGGTTCAAAGATGGTTACGGTCACGGAATGAGCGTTAATCACGGCCATAAATCCTTCCACCACTTCATACAGTTCCCCAAAGGGAACAGTGTGAGGATACGTACGATGATGACCTCTTGCGCAATGCACCTCCTTGGACCCTCAGTCGCAGGTGCGAGGGGGCAAGTTGTGCAATTGTTAAATTTTTTATTTTATTGACACGTAAAATGTTGGCCCAGTAATTCCCTTCCAAATGCGCTAGTACGGTCGGGGTACTTACGCATCTGGCCGGATGAAATGCCGGTTTTCAGCATGCACAGTGCATGTGGGGAAAACTGGCATTTCCTGTCCTCTGAACGAAGGGGTTCAGAGGCAGAACGCGTGCGACTGCACAGGCAGCGCGTGCGCAGTATAATTCGCCGCTTTCATTAATGCTTTCAGTGAGGTCCAGTCATTACAACTTACACATGAAAAAAGCATGGGTACAGTTGCTCCAGAGGCTGCGGAGGAAGATATTTCTTATTGTGGAGCTTCTGAAAGTATGTATGTCTGTATATATTCCTTTGCGTGTTATGTATATATTCCTTTACTTATGTGTATGAATGTATTATTTAATTATGACTTTCAGAGAAAGTAACTTATTGGAAAATCATAATTAAAAATATACATTCATACACATTAGTAAAGGAATATAAAACATACATACATATACGTAAAGGAATATATGTGGACATACATACATAACTCATTCTCACATTCCATTCACACAGCCACAATTGCTCCTTCTACCTACCGTTCTGAAAACCCGTTTAAAAAAAAAAAATTAAAGTTTAAAACTTAGTTAAAATTTCTTAAAATAACTTCCCTCCCTTTCCCAAACCTAAATATTGCATTTCATAAGCTCCTCCATAAAATATATCTCCTTCCCCAGCCAATGAACAACTTTACACTTGCTTTTTTTAAGTGCAAGTTCCAGGGACTTACCCTCACTGAATCCATCAGTGAAATCTACAAAGTTCACTGCGCAAGCGCTGCCTGTGCAGTCGCACGCGCTGTGAATAGACCTCGGGTCTGGAAATGCCGGCGTTCCCCGCATGCGCTGTTCCTGCTGAACGCCGGCATTTCCAACGGCCAGATGCGTGAGTAACCCGACCGTACTCACGCTTCTGGCCTGGAATTTCTGGCCCATTGTTTAACGTTTTCTTCATGACAGAAACGATGGGTGTCGCCCACTCGCTCCAGTCTACCTTAGATAACACGCCTGCATTCTCCAGAATCTCCAGCTCTGCCTCGACGGCTGGGCGAATTGCATATGGTACCGGTCTTGCTTTGAAAAACTTGGGAATTGCATTCTCTTCTATTTTTATCGAGGCAGTTACGCCTTTAAGAGTTCCCAGTTCTTGTTGAAATACCTTTTTGGCGTTAGCTAAGATTGTTGACAATCGTCCAGGAGTGACGTCGTCATCCTTTTTACCAGCCACCGTCAGTGCCTGAATGGAGTGCCAGCCTAAACTTATCTTTCTGATCCATTCACGTCCCAATAACGGTGGTCCACCATCTTGCAGTATGTACAGATACAATTTCTGTCTTTCCTTGCCGTTGTATTCGACAGGCACCCTTATTTTTCCTCTGGGGTATACTTTTTGCCCCGTATACGTCTTCAAGACAATGGATGTCTCTTTCAAGGGTATGTGTGAGAATAGCCGCTCGTAGTCTCGTCGATTCATGACGGTTAGAGCTGATCCTGTATCCAATTCCATTTTGACTTGGGACCCTGCTATCATGAGGGTGATCCAAATGGTTCGGTGATCCTCTTTTGCGATTACGTTGTGAAGTTTGGGACAGCTTAGTCTCTTGTTCCCGGATTCACTATCGCTCATCTGGTCTTCGGAACTACTGTCCGTCATCTTTTGTACTTTCCTGTACGGTTCCTTAGTAGCCTTTTTGTTGTCGTCGGTCTTCTTCCCAGACCTGCAAACTCGTGCAATGTGTCCCATCTTTCCGCATTGCCTGCATATTTCGTCCTTGGACCAGCAGTCCTTCTGGTCATGGTTTGTTCTGCCGCAGCGATAACATTTTGCAAATCCCCGTGTCATTTCGTGGGTGCCGTATTCCTGTGGCTTTTGCTGTATTTCCGCAGCTCCCCTTGCTGCTGCTTCGTACGATACTGCCACGCTGAAAGCCTTATCTAGCGTCAGCTCTTTCTCTGAGAGTAACCTCTTCTGGATTCCTTCACTCAGGAGTCCACAGACAAATTTGTCCCGTAAGGTATCTGCCAGTCCTGCTCCGAACTGGCAGTGCTTTGATAACTTGCATAGTTCCGTAAGGTAATCAGCATTGCTCTCATCTTTATGCTGATTTCTCCTGTGGAATTTAAATCTTTCTGCTATCAGCAGCGGTGTAGGATTTAGGTGTTCCTGTAGGATAGCAACAATTTCGTTAAAACTCTTCGCCTTCGGTTTGGCTGGAGTAATCAGGTCCCGCAATAGGCCGTACATGCTTGCGCCCATTAAGTTTAGCAGTACCGATGCCTTTTTCTCATCGGCTACTTCGTTTGCCTCGCATTATACCTCGACTCTTTCCACATACGTGGTCCAGTCTTCTATTGCATTAACGAAGGCAGTGATATTGCCAGTCTTCGGCATCTTGGAAATCTAAAATGGCGCCTCCCGCGCTTTGCCTTCTTCCCCGATTTAACAAAATGGCGCCTCCCGCGCTTTGCCTTCTTCCCCGCTGGATTAAGATGGCGCCTCCCGCGCTTTCTGTCTTCTCCGCTGTTGCTAGCGCTGTTGCTGGCGTTTTATGCCTTGATGGCGACGCCCTATGGTCTTCGCGCACTTCTCCCCGCGCTGCTGCTAACGCCGCTCTCCGTGGTTCCTGTGGCAAACTGCAGCTCCTCGCGGCTTTCTGCGCGTTTAATTTTTATTATTTCCCCATCGTCGGAACAACCCTGCGGGACTCTTGCCTCCCTCTTCTCGGGTCTGTACGCTGCCCGGCTTCGTAGCACCGGCCGCGCCCTGTGTGCTCCACCCTCTCTCTCTCTCCTCTTCCCGACAACGCTGCTCAGCCCCGTTGCAAAGCCACCCGCTCGAGCTCTAGACTGCCGCAGCCCAGGAAGGATCAGTGTACTACCTGCCAGCAGCCCGATTAGCTGAAGCACCATCGACAGGATAACCAAGCCCCGCTCTCGACAGCCTCTCCTGCAAATCTTCAACTCCGCTGACTCAGAGGCGGATGGCCACGGTCGACGCCCGTTTCTTCTGTTTCTTTCTTCCTTCTGGCCTCGACCTCTGATAACTTCGCTTCAGGGATTGATCCCCATGAGGTGGTGCAGACTGTAGGTAAGTTTGTATCTGCTCGTCGCCAGCATTATGTTCGTGTATAATTGAGACACGGACTGCAGGAGTTGGTTATAACAGGTCTTTACTGAATGGAGGCAACCTGGAACTACTATGCAAATGTTACTACACAGGCTTATATACAGGGGTGGTCACTACTGGTACTGCAGTATACAGGGGCTGCAGAATATAGTACCTTCTGCAAAGTACATACACTACAATGTGGAGGCCCATTGCTCACTTTCCTGCTGCTCCTGTTTCGACACCTTTGGCGGGCGTCCTCTGGGGTTGCGAACCTGTGATGGCTCGGCAACAGTCTGCTGCTCCTGCAGCTGTGCAGGGGGTTGAGACGCCGATCTCAGTTGGGTGTGGACTCTGGTGGGGCTCTGACCGAGGGCTCTGCAGTGGCATGGAAGTGTGAGCGCTTGGAGAGGAGCCCCCACTTCCTTGATGTCTGCCACCAACTTCCCTCTGATGGGTCAGGTCCCCCTCAGCGCTTGCAAGTGGCTTGAGAGCACCTTGCTGCACATCAGGGGGGCCATGGGGACCCGTATCTGCACTGGCAGTCCTACTCAGAAGGACTTCCATGAAGGTCTGGTTTCTCGGTTCAATAGATGACCATCGCTCCTCCAGAGATGCCATTCTATTCTGAACACTCACCATGTTTTCTGCACTCTGGCGACTTATCACCTCCATGGAGGTTGCCATCCTTTCCATGGTGATGCGTTCATGCGCCAATGACTCCACAAAGGCTCTGCTCATGTTCGCTATGGACTCCTCCATTTGCTCCACACTTGCAGCGACCCTAGAGACAAAACCTGCCAGAGACTCCTGCATCTGTTCCTGGAGTTCCAGCACTGCTGATCTTATGGATGGACCCAGAGGCAGAAGGTCGACATGCAGCTGAGCCGATCTGGCAGAGTCCTGCGCCCTCCGACTAGGACTCTCTCTCCACTGCTGTCCCTGTCTCCACAATCTGCTGATGCTCACGTGTAAGCTGTGATACACCAGGTGACAACACTACTCTATGTCCTGAAGGTCCCACCGAGGTGTGAGTGTCTGCGCTGGTGCTGGGTGCGCTGAATTCTGCTGACGCTGCGTCCGCAGAGATTGCAGCTTCCACTGAGGAGTCTTGAGGCTCATGCTGTTTCTCCTGGCTAGTGGGGACGGGTGCTTGCGATGGTCCTGTGGGGGAGTAAAGGAAAGAGTCAGAGATGTGATGCCAAAATTACATGCACATTGCATATTGCATATTGCAGATGATCATTAGTCCATCTGTTAGAGCTTCAGAATCATTATCAGCGACTCATGCAATGTCAATGAGAGAGATGGAAAACTATTCTGTCACCAGCTTGCTGTGATGCACCCCTCTGTCTGTCCCCCACTTGCGCATCTTCCTCCACTCCTATGATCTCCAGGACCACCTCCTCCCAGGGGGTGAGGTGGGCTACTGAGGGTGGCCCTCCTCCTGTCCTCGCTCTTTCTTGCTTATTGTGAGCTCTCTTTTCCTGCAATGAGGGAGACAAGTGGAGGTTGAGTGAAAATGAAGGAGTGAGTGTAGAGATTCCACATCATAGATACTTAGAAGGAGACAAAGATGGAGTGAGGTGGCAAGACCAAGGACCCTCCCTGTGTGTTGTCAGTTGTTTTCATAACATCACAGTGATAGGGAGTGTGAGGGCTGCATAGTTGAATAGTTAGGTGAATGTGACCATAGAGAGAGGAAATAGGTAAGGGTGCATGGATGTCAGTATCAAGTGGGATGTGGAGGAAGAGATTGCTAAAGCTGAGTGCTGGTGAGGAAAGGCAATGGGGATCAGATTGAGGGTGATTGGAAATTCATACTCACTTTTCCAGTGCGTTGAAGGTCATGAAATCTCTTCCTGCATTGAATCCAGGTTCTGCGGGTTACTGATAATGAGTTGACCTCCTCTGCCACCTGTATCCACACAGCCTTGGTCTGCTGGGGAGGCTTCTTCCTCCCTGAAGAAGGGAAGAGCACCTCTTTATGAGCTCTTGCTCCCTCAACTAAAGCCTGCAGGGCAACGTCATCAAACCTGGGAGCAGACCTAGGTCTCTCGCTGGTCATTCTGCCTCCAGGTCCTGTAGCATAAAAGTCCAAAAGGTTGGCAGTGTGCAGAAGAAGCAAGGCTTGTTGCAGACCTTAAATGCAGCAGCAATGATGATGTCATCGGAGGCGACTTTCAGACTGGAAAAACTCATTTGCCATGGGTTCCCACACGTTGGAACTCAATTGGCCAATTAAGTTAAAATTGCATCAATCTCCCACATCGATTTAGATTCGGGTGGATAACACAAAATGCGGATTACACGACCCCAGCTCGCCTCTGAATTAAAATCCAGCCCAAAGACTCCACCAGCCACATTTCAAATGTGATTTGTCAAGTCTGTACCAGGCAATGAGGCTGAATGCCAGGCTGTAGCAGGGAGCCTCACCTAAGGGGGTGGAAAAATTGACAGGACTGTTCTTTTTATTGGCTAAACACCAATTCGTAGAGAAACATACAGCTAGCTCACCTGTCTCTTAGGTAATAAAGGAAAGAGGCCTTTTGAAGCTAACAGAAAACTGCAGGTACTACTTTCTTTATTAATTATGTTAACTCCCATGTTCTGGGCCTTAATTGCAAAGGTTTAACAACTTTCTATTAATAGGCCCAGAAATTCGGGTCTCCACGGGTGAGTACGCACGGGGTACTCACCCGTAGGCCCGATGGAAGTGCCGGTTTCCTGCATGCACTGCGCATGCGCGGGAAACCGGCACTTCCGTTCCTCTGAAAGCAGGGGTTCAGAGGTCGAACACGTGCGCGGGGGGAGTCTGCGCGTGAGCATTGAACTTACGTTTTTTTTACAGGTTTTTCCGTGAGGGTATGTCTTTAGAATTTAGAAATTTAAAAAGCAGGCGTAAGTGGTCAATTAATTAAAATTAAAACATTTTTTCCATAGGTTTATTATTTTTTAATACTTTAAAGCAAGGTAAGTTTATTTTTAGCCCCGTTAGAATATAAAATTATTTTTTCAAAAATTTAAATTATTGTTTAAAATAGTTATTTAATGTAATTTATAGTTTATTTTAAAAATGTGATTTAAAAAAAAAATATTTGAAGGTTTACTGCTATTTTGGGGCTGTAATATTTATAAGTCTTGACAGCTCTTCCTGTCAAGACTTATGAATGGGCATTTCCCTGCTCCGATTGGCTGCCCATGGCCCACATGATCCCAGGGGACGCATCGACCTAACTGCGCCCCTGGGACACGCAAGCACTGCGCGCCAGCAGTTGGGCCAGGCCCCGGATTGGAATTCCACGGGGCCCTACAGCTCAACTGCCGACGCGCAAGGTAAGTGCAGGTCGGGGGCTTGCACCTATGGGAAGCCCCCGACCCGAATTTCTGGGCCATTATTTCCACAATTGCAATTGGCACAATATTGCAAATTCTTTACAGAATCTTTATTGAAATGTGTAAAAATATACAATCATGTGGTGAAAATAATGTTAATAGTCATAAGAGCATGTAAATGCTGGTGCATCCATTGGTTTTTAAAACTTCATGATTTGTTTCTTTCACTGTAAAATAGTTCCAGACTGCAGAAATATGAGGCACAGATTTGGCCATCAGGACTAGCTCCTTGGCTGTGTCCATCACCAGCTGTCTCACTGACATTGTGACAATAAATTGGCAAGAGATATGTCAAAACGCCAACCTATTCTGTGAAGCAAAATAGTGCACCATAAATACAAAGCAAAGTCAGGATGGTCTAAAAAGTGACACATGAAGGCAAAAGAAGTACATTTGATTGCACTAACATGGGCTACTGGAACAAAGCTAGGGAGCACTCAGCCTGGGAAAATAAAGGTTACACGAGACTTTACACAATCACACAATGGGTAGAGTCAGCGTTAACTTTCACCCTTGGAATCACAGATCATCTGTGTAGTCATGAATCTGAACCTGGACCTCAGCTGTCTCAGCACAGACCAGGATCACACTTTGCATCTTCCTAGTATTTATAGCTCAGTTCCACACTGAGTAGTCCATTAAACCACTGAGCCACTGGGGAGACCTTGGTGATATTTATTCAGTATTTGTCAGTTACTGCAGTACTTTTACTGCACCTTATTTGGTAGTTTGCAGCACATTGTTGACTACTGATAGCTTTTTTTTTTGCTAAAATGAAAGTAAATGAAAAAGAACAGTATTGAACTCTTGAGATCTAGAGTTTAATTCTCACAGTGCCAGTATATGTAAATAAAGCACATAAATTACAACAAAAATATATATTCAACAACAGCAATTGTCTCCATTACCAGAATTGGCAATGTTTTTTTTTACTACCAGCTACTGGAGACAATAATCTTTACTGGGATAATAATCTTTACTGGGATTTCAATAAAATGTAATGGGGGTATGTGATCTATTTGTCCTGTGTCCGCATGAAAAAAACATTCATAGGTATAATTACAGTTTTTTCATCCAAACCTAGTCTGGAGCATGAGAGAATATTTTGAAGGAAACACTAGGTTGAAGTATAGCTTTGTCATTGGTGGTGTTGGTGTAGAATTAAGAGTATTGCACAAGAAGCATATTAACACAATACTATGGTGCAAAAGCTAAATACTGCGGTTGCTGGAAATCTGAAATAAAAACAGAAAATGCTGGAAATACTCAGCAGGTCAGGCAGCATCTGTGGAGAGAGAAACAGAGTTCACGTTTCAGGTCAGAACTATGGTGTATTGGTAGCAATATGCTAAATAACCCTAGTGACAGTACTTGATAGGCTTTTATAACAACATGGCTGAGAAATGCAGGTGCTACGTAGCCTACTAAGACCTCAAAATGGCAGGGAGGAAGCATGCGCATATTTCCAGCCGGATGTATGTCGACTGCCATATTGCGCAAGGACAAACAAGAGACATCCTTTATCCATGCCTGAATCCCTTTGCATATGCAAATAAAGGGCCTAACCAATATTTCCGCTAAGCTGCGTGGCCACGGAGGGGTCTGGAGGTCCTGCGTCGGCCGCTCCCGATACCCATGACCCCGACCCATGATCGGCCTCCTTCCCGATTGTGGACACTAGGCCCCACTCCCCCTATTGCGGACCCCCCCCAACCCAACCTGCGGACCCGACCTGACTCCCGTCTGTTTCTGTACTGTAAATACTGTGTCATTATGTAAAGAATAATAGAAAGAAAAAAAAAGAAAAAGAAAAGCAGAATAGAGAATAAAACATGGATATATGTGGAAAAAATTGAATGAAACGTCAGAAACGGCACCTAACTTGTATTTTAAATATCATGATTTCAGTTGTAATATTTTATTGTTGCATTAAAGTGTAGATTGATATTAAAGTATACTTCCAGGTTCCATATGTCCCCAATCTCCAGGTAACTACTCCCTATCCAACAATCACACTTTGCTACCTCTCATACTGTTCTTGGCCGTCACCCAGTGCTCATCCTATTTACAGATCCTGCAAGAAACAGTAGCATGATTCCAATGGATTGTTTGCACTAGACCTCCTATCCAAGAGTGAAGAGCAGCAAGGATGTAGTGCTTTAAATTGCAAACAGAGACCCACAGATTCAACTTGTTTTCATTGAAGAAAAGAAGATTGAGAGAATACATGCTACAAATATTTAAACTGCTGAGAAGAATAGGAGTTACTTCATTTGGACAGTGACAGGAAGTTAAACTGAGCTTAAACAGGAGGAAGTTAGCTCTGTAATGGAAATGCACCTTAACCTATGAATCTGTGGCCCAGAATTTGTGGTCAGCGGTGAAGTGAAGGCGGTCGCTGCTAGCGCCGTAGTAAGCTTCGCACAAAAATCTTGCAACCTCCGTGTCGAGGAGTTCGGATTTTCCGACATGTAATTCAAATCAACGGAGTACAGTGGGGATCCCCTAGTGCGAGTTGCTTAGACATCAGCAAGGTCAGACGTGGGGATGTTTGTTGATGACTGCACAGCGTCCAATTCCATTCGCAACTCCTCAGTCCATGCCCGCATGCAACAAGACCTGGACGATATTCAGGCTTGGGCTGATAAGTCGCAAGTAACATTCATGCCGCACAAGTGCCAGGCAATGACTATTTCCAACAAGCAAGAGTCTAACCACCACCCCTTGAAATTCAACGGCATAACCATTGCCAATTCCCCCACCATCGACATCCTGGGGGGTCACAATTGACCAGAAACTTATCTGGACCAGCCACATAAATACTGTGGCTAAAAGAGCAGGTCAGAGGCTGGGTATTCTGCGGCGAGTGTTTCCCCTCCTGACTCTCCAAAGCCTTTCCACCATCGACAAGGCACAAGTCAGGAGTGTGATGGCATACTTTCCACTTGCCTGGATGAGTGCAGTGTTATGTATTATGTGTTCTCCTCCCACCTGCGGTGGCGCTGTCACAGCAGATAAATGGTTGGGTTTGTTCTCTTGGTTGGGTTTTTTGTTCTCTTTGTTCTGTACTCTCCAGAACCTTCTTTTTGAATAAAGTAGCCTCATGTTTGAATCTCTGGGTATTGGGTCCTAATTGTGTCTAGGTAGAAAGGTACAGACACAATAAAGTGGCGACGAGGATCGGATGAATCTGCGTTGTGGGAACTTTCTTGTTTTCGACTACAAAACACTTGGAACGGAGACGGGTGCAGTGAGTAAACAGAAATTAAAATTTGCAACGTGAGATGGCTACTATATTCAGAAACATTGGTGATTTTGATGAAAATGTGGAGCAATGGAGCGCTTATACGGAACGTTTTGACTATTTTGTATTGGCGAATGCGGTGGCAAACGATAAGGTCGTGCCTACCTTTTTGAGTATACCGGGAGCAAAGACATTCAATTTACTGCGAAGCCTTGTACAGCCAGTTAAGCCAGGAACTAAAACATATAAACAACTAGTGGAAATTCTTGGAGCACATTTTTCGCCGAAACCTCTGGTTATTGCTGAGACATTTAGATTTCACAAACGGAATCAAGAGGAGGGGGAAACAGTGACTATGTTTGTTGCTGCTTTAAAAAGGTTGTCAGAACACTGCGAGTTCAAGGAGGTGCTGAATGACACCATTAGAGACAGACTTGTGTGTGGTCTGCAAAGTGCAGCCACACAGAAGCGCCTTCTTACTGAGGACAACCATACTCTTGAAAAGGCCATTGAAGTTAGTGTCTCCATGGAGATGGCGGAAAAGGAGGCTCACCAGTTGAGTTCAACAGGGAGAGTTCACAAGGTGTCATCTGAGCCTAAAGGTGCGCGGAACGGCACATGTTACCGTTGTGGGAAAATGGGCCATCACGCTAATGACTGCTGGTGTACGGAGCTGGAATGCCGAAATTGTGGCAAAAAGGGTCACATTGAACGTGCCTGTAGAGGTAAAAAAAGAACAGACAGAGCTGGGAAGCATGAAAGCAAAATGTCTGTATTTGGACAAGAGAAGAAAAAGAGTGTTCGTTCAGTGCTGTATGATGGAACAAGCAAAACAGAGGGGAGCGACATCTCTGAGGAGGAAGAGGTGCACATACTGACGGTTGCAGGTGGTCCAAATGGCTGCTGGGTGTCACCACTGGTGGAGGGACAATCAGTGCGGATGGAGGTGGACACAGGCACGGCTGTGTCCCTTGTTTCAGACACTGTCTACAACAAAATGCTAAAGCATCTTACCCTTCAGCCAACAAACATTGTGCTAAAGACGTATACCGGCGAACCTGTGGCCATGAGAGGTGCCATTGAGGTGACTGCGAATGGACAGACTGCGAAATTGCCACTATATGTGGTAAAGGGAAATTACCCATCTCTACTGGGACGTACATGGCTAGAGAAAATCATGCTGGACTGGCCTGCAGTCCGCATGATGTCAAAAGGGGAGTCAGGTCTGACTGCAGTTTTAAACAAACATGCAGAACTCTTCAATGGTGAACTTGGGAGCATGAAAAAGATCAGTGTGAGACTGAACATTAAACCTGACAGCAAGCCGAAGTTTCACAAGGCCCGACCTGTACCCAATGCAATTAGGCCAAAAGTTGAGGCTAACTTGGAGGCCCAAGTCAAGAATGGAGTCCTGGAGCCTGTGAGCATGAGCAAATGGGCCACACCCATTGTTCCTGTCCTGAAAAAGGATGGATCTATTCGAATCGGCGGGGATTTTAAAGTGACTATTAACCTGGTGCTGTCTGCGGAACAGTACCCTCTTCCCCTCATTGGTAATCTTTTTACGGGCCTGGCCGGAGGGCAAAAGTTCAGCAAAATAGACTTATGCCAGGCTTACCTACAAATGCATGTCGATGACAAATCAAAGGAGCTGCTGACAATTGTGACACACAAGGGGCTATACAGGTACTGCCGCCTTCCGTTTGGAATTACGTCAGCCCCTGCTCTATTCCAAAGGGCATTGGATCAGATTTTGAGTGGACTGCCAGGAGTCCAGTGCTACCTGGACGACATCCTTGTCACTGGGACAAATGAGGAGGATCAGAGTTCGTAAGGACAAATGTGAATTCTTTCAGTCTTCAGTTGAGTACCTGGGGCATGTGTTTGATGCTACTGGCCTGCATAAGGCGCCGTCAAAGGTCAAGGCGATCGTGGAGGCCCCAGCACCCCAGAATGTGAGTCAGTTACGTTCATTCCTGGGGCTACTTAACTACTATGGAAAGTTTATTCCAGACTTAGCAACTAATGTAGCGGCTTCAGGAATATTGCTATGTCAAGGCAAAACATGGAAATGGACTGAACTGTGCAACGAAGTTTTCGTCCAAGCAAAGAAAGCATTGCTGAAGTCGGAGGTCCTGACACACTTCGACCCAAAGCTACCCGTGCAGCTAGCATGTGATGCATCACCATATGGTGTGGGAGCAGTCATATCCCACATCATGCCTTCTGGTGAAGAGAAACCTATCGCCTTCGCATCACGCACCTTGAACAAGGCCGAGAGTAACTATGCACAGATTGAGCGCGAGGCCTTGGGAATCGTTTTTGGAATTCGAAAATTTCATCAGTACCTGTTTGGGAGAGGGTTCACACTCCTGACGGACCACCATCCATTGACTTCAATCTTCGGGCCCCACACCGGAATTCCGTCTCTTGCTGCAAGCAGGATGCAAAGGTGGGCTTTATTGTTGTCAGGACACACATACGACATCAAATATCGCAAATCAGACTTGCACGGCAATGCAGACGGTCTCTCGAGGCTGCCCTTGCCTGTTACTTCCACAGAGCCTTGTCAGATAGACATCTTCTACTTTAGACAAGTGGAGGGAGCACCTGTCACTGCAGTTCAGGCGCGAAGGTACACCCGCAACGATCCAGTCCTGTCTGAGGTAATGAACGATGTCATTCGAGGGAGAGCTATAGGAGATTCTCCTAGTTTGAAACCTTACGTTTCAAAAAGAAATGAGCTCTCCGTCCAGGCAGGTTGTCTTCTCTGGGGACGCCGTGTCATCATTCTGCTACCTCTGAGGGAACCTGTACTGCAACAACTTCATACAGGCCACAGTGGGATGGTTCGGATGAAGGAAATGGCAAGAAGCTACTTCTGGTGGCCAGGTCTCAATGGAAATATTGAGGAGAAAGCCAAAACATGTTCCCCATGTCAAAGGGTCCGGAATGTTCCACAGCTGGCAACCCTACACCCATGGGATTGGCCGGAAGAAGTGTGGCAGCGAGTACATGTGCACTTCGCCGGTCCTTTCGAAGAGAAGATGTTTATGGTGGTTGTGGATGCTCGTAGCAAGTGGCCGGAGGTTGCTGTGATGAGGTCTACCACGGCAGAGAAAACAATTGAGAAACTTGGTGAGATGTTCAGCCGTTATGGCTCACCGGAACAACTCGTAAGTGACAACGGTCCACAATTTGTATCACAGGAGTTTGCAAACTTCCTGCAAGCGAATGGTGTCCAACACATCAGGTCTGCGCCCTATCATCCCTCGACTAATGGCCTGGCAGAAAGGTTCGTGCAAACTTTGAAGCACGCCTTGAAGGCATCGCAAGGTCAGGGCTCAATCCACCAACGTCTGAACAGCTTCCTGTTGTCCTACAGGAACGAGCCGCATGCCAGAACCAAAACTTCCCCGCTTTGCTCATGATGAAGAGGCAGTTGCGGACAAGTTTTGACTTATTCAAACCTCCAAGGACAGAGCAGCTTATCCAACGTCAACAACAAGCTCAAGTTGAAAGGAGAGAGAAAAGAGCCAAGGAGAGACGGTTTCATCCTGGAGAGCACGTCCTAGCTCGAAACTACAACACTGGACCGAAATGGGTTCCTGCTACGGTGATTGCGCAGACGGGCCCTGTGTCTTACACGGTTGAGACTGCTGAGGACATCGTCTGGAGAAGACACACTGATCAACTATTGCTAGGAGCAGAGACAGCCACAGAGGCTCCAATGGCTGGTTGGCCTGAACTGTTTCCAGATGATACCGCAAACCAGCATCCTTTGCCACAGTGCTCTTCTCCACACAGGAAGTCAAAGAGACTGTTCCACCTGTGCAAACTCCTGACTTTCGACTGACACAGGCACCTTCTCTATCTAGGCCTGTGTCAATGCCTACTGCTGTGGAAGCCAGCGATGACCGCCGGTATCCTGTCAGAGAGCGGCGGCCTCCAAGATGCTTGGATCTGTAGGTTTAGTGACTTACCCACAAGACTGGAGCAGAATAAACCCCAGGGTAAAGTTAGGGTTTGAGGCAGTCTACCTCTACCCTTGGTTAGTTGAGCGCATTGAAAGTAACTTACCTGTTGAGGAATAATGTGGACATATCATATAAGAGGGGAGGAATATGTTATGTAGTATGTGTTCTCCTCCCACCTGTGGTGGCGCTGTCACAGCAGATAAATGGTTGGGTTTGTTCTCTTGGTTGGGTTTTTTGTTCTCTTTGTTCTGTACTCTCCAGACCCTTCCTTTTGAATAAAGTAGCCTCATGTTTGAATCTCTGGGTATTGAGTCCTAATTGTGTCTAAGTAGAAAGGTACAGACACAATATGCAGCTCAACAACACTCAAGAAGCTCGACACCATCCAGGACAAAGCAGCCTACTTGATTGGCACTCCATCCATCACCTTAAACATTCACTCCCTCCATCACCGACGCACCGTGGCTACAGTGTGTACCATCTACAAGATGCACTGCAGCAACTCGCCAAGGCTTCTTCGACAGCACCTCCCAAACCCGCGACCTCTTCCACTTAGAAGGACAAGGGCAGCAGGCGCATGGGAACACCATCACCTCCAATTTCCCCTCCAAGTCACACACCATCCTGACTTGGAAATATATCGCCAACCCTTCATAGTCACTGGGTCAAAATCCTGGAACTCTCTCCCTGACAGCACTGTGGGAGTACCATCACCTCACGGACTACAGTGGTACAGCGGCTCACCACCACCTTCTCGAGGGCAATTAGGGATGGGTAATAAATGCTGGCCTTGCCAGCGATGCCCACATCCCATGAACGAATAAAAAAAAGCTGTCTAAGCAGCCAATCAAAATGCAGAATTCTCACAGACAGCGAACAAGGAAGTGCTCTTAAAATGCTAACTTTTAAAAAATGTAAGGGAGAGCAAAACAAAGATTGGGGCTCTTACATGGGTCAAAGGAAAACCTGAAATAAAGATGTTGGGGAATGGGGTGGGGGTGGTTGGGGTGGTGGGCGGGGGCTGGCACATCGCAGCTTGTGTCAGAGCAGTGAATGACAGACTGCAACTTCAGGATTTCCGCACGCACCTCCGCATGTTCCAAATCCCGAAGTTGCAGTCAGTTTCAAAGGTGGAATGACGGTGAATGCTGTCAGTTTGCCGTCATCCGGACTGCAAATTCCAGGCCTATATGTTTTTGATATGCTTAATTTCCTCATAATTGCTAAGAATGGTTTAATAATAATGAGTTGACACATTCACTTTTTCCATAAACAAATTGCAAGACTTCTATTATTTTCTGATGACACCCATCTTATATTTCCACAGATGTTAAGGATGCTGCTAGCAAGCACAGCCCCAATTTTGGCTTGGTCCTATAAAATAGTCAGAGTAGTAGAATACAGAGCTCTGATTTTCTGAGGCTCTGCTGTAGGATGGAGCTGTAATGTATGTACCTTTAAGAGAGGAAATATCTTTTACAGCCCCTGTATACTGCAGTACCAGTAGTGACCACACCTGTATATAACACCGTGTAGTAATTTGTACAGTTAGTTTCAGCATACCCTCTGTTCAGTAAACACCTGTTATTACCATTCTCCTGCAGTCCGTGTGTTATTTATACGCGGACACTACAGTGGCGACGAGCAGGTTCAAACTCACCTGCAGTACTGCATCACCTCACGGGGATCCATCCCTGAAAAGAAGCTTCTTGGAGGTCAAAGCCAGAGCAACGGGCGTCGACCGCGGGCAACCGCCCAGTGATCCATCGGAGTTCAGAGAATCGCAGGGGAGGCTGTGGAGAGCTGGGCTTGGTTCTCCAGTCAAGGTGTTCCAGCAAATCGGGCTGGTAGCAGGTAGTGCGCTGACCCTTCCCGGACTGCGGCGGGCTAGAGCTCGATCGAGCGGCTCTGCAAGGGGGCCGAGCAGCGTCGTCGGGAAGAAAAAGAGAGAGAGAGGGTGGAGCGCACAGGGCGCGGCCGGTGCTCAAGAGCCAGGCAGCGTTAAAGAAAATAAAAAAAGGGGAAGGAAAAGAGACACGCAGTGGACAGCGTCGAAGAAGAATAAAACTAAGAAAATTAATTAACAAAAGAGAGACGCGCAGAAAGCCGCGGGGCGCCGCCATTACTATTTAGAACGCTAGGAGCAGCATTGGCAGCAGCGGGGGATGAAGGAAAAGCGCGGGAGGCGCCATTTTAATCCATTGGGGAAGAAGGAAAAGCGCGGGAGGCACCATTTTAATCCATTGGGGAAGAAGGAAAAGCGCGGGAGGCACGATTTTAAACCACCCAAGCTGCCGAAGAGTGGCAGCATCACTGCTTTCGACAACGAAATAGAAGACTGGACCACGTATGTGGAAAGAATTGAAGTGTACTGCAAGGCAAATGAGGTGGCCGATGAAAAGAAGGCGTCAGTATTATTGAATTTGATGGGCGCGAGAACGTACGGCCTATTGCGGAATTTAATTACCCCAGCTAAACCAATGGAGAAAAGCTTTGAAGAGATTGTCAATATCTTACAGGAACATCTAAACCCTACACCGCTGCTGATAGCAGAAAGATTCAAGTTCCATAAAAGAAACCAGCACAAAGACAAAAGTAATGCTGACTATCTTACGGAACTACGCAAGTTATCGAAACACTGCCAGTTCAGAGCAAGACTGGCAGATACCTTAAGGGATAAGTTTGTCTGCGGGCTCCAGAGTGAAGGAACCCAGAAACGACTACTTTCGGAAAAGGACCTTACGCTAGAAAAGGCTTTCAGCGTCGCAGTATCCTACAAAGCAGCAGCACGGGGAGCTGTGGAAATACAACAGAAACCGCAAGAATATAGCACCAATGAAGTGGCATATGGAGCAGAAAAGTGCTATCGCTGCAGCAGAACAACCCATGACCAGAAGGATTGCTGGTTTAAGGACAAAGTATGCAGGCAATGTGGAAAAGTGGGACAGATAGCACGAGTCTGCAGGTCGGGAAAGAAAACCAACATTAAAAGAACTACTAAGGAAAAGTACAAGAAAGTACAAAAGATGACGGACAGCAGTTCAGAAGATCAGCAGAGTGATAATGACTCCAGGAGCAGGAGACTAAGTTGTCTAAAGTTACACAACGTGATCGCAAAGGAGGATCACCGAACCATTTGGGTCACCCTCATGATAGCAGGGTCCCAAGTAAAGATGGAATTGGACACAGGATCAACCCTAACAGTCATGAATCGACGAGACTACGAGCGGCTATTCTCACACATACCCTTGAAGGACACGTCCATTGTCTTGAAGACATATACGGGGCAAAAAGTCTACCCCAGAGGAAAAATAAGGGTACCCGTTAAATACAACGGCAAGGAAACACAGAAATTGTATCTATATATACTACAAGATGGAGGACCACCATTATTGGGACGTGAATGGATCCGAAAAATACAATTGGATTGGCATTCCATTCAGGCGCTAACTGTGGCTGACAAAAAGGATGACGACGTCACACCTGGACGACTGTCAAAAATTCTAACTGACGCGAAAGAGGTGTTCCAGCAAGGACTTGGGACTCTAAAAGGCGTAATGGCAACGATAAAAATTGAAGATAATGCAAACCCAAAATTTTTTAAGGCCAGACCGGTACCGTATGCGATCCGCCCAGCTGTCAAAGCAGAGCTGGAGAGTCTGGAGCGTTCGGGTGTGCTGTCCAAGGTGGACTGGAGCGAGTGGGCCACACCCATCCTTCCTGTAATGAAGAAATCATTGAGCAGCACGCCTGGGGAGCCGAAGAATGTTCGCATCTGTGGGGACTTTAAGGTAACTGTGAACCCAGTCCTTCACACAGTACAATATCCACTTCCACGGATAGAAGATATTTTCGCCTCACTATCTGGAGGGAAACGCTTTACGAAGATTGATCTGGCCCAAGCATATCTACAAATGGAGGTAGAAGAAGCATCTAGAAAATTCCTCACGATAAACACTCACAAAGGTCGTTACCAATACAGCCGACTGGTATTCGGGGTAGCATCAGCTCCGGCTATTTGGCAGAGGGCAATGGAACAAGTCCTGCAAGGGATCCCGGGGACCCAGTGTTATTTGGACGACATCCTGGTTACGGGCGAAAATGACAGTGAACACCTTGCCAACCTGGAGCAGGTGCTCACTAGATTACAAGAATATGGGCTACGAGCTAACCGCCCCAAATGTGAGTTTTTCAGGAAACAAATCTCGTATCGTGGCCACGTGATTGATGAAGAGGGGTTACATAAGTCCCCAGACAAGATTGAGGCAGTAGTCAAGGCTCCAGCACCGGAAAATGTGTCGCAACTGAGGTCGTTCCTCGGGTTGGTGAACTACTACCATAAGTTCTTGCCAAATTTGTCTACAATTCTGCACCCACTGAACGCCCTGCTGCAAACTGGAGTAGCATGGAAATGGAGTGATGAGTGTAAGCGTGCCTTTCAGAAATGTAAATGCCAATTCGGTTGGCATGTGATGCATCTCCCTACGGCATCGGAGCGGTGCTGTCGCACAAATTCCTTGATGGTTCAGAGAGGCCAATAGCCTTTGCATCACGCTCGTTAACCTCAGCCGAGCGTAACTATGCCCAGATTGACAGGGAGGCCCTGAGCCTGGTGTGGGGGGTGAAGAAGTTCAATCACTATCTGCACGGGCAGAAATTCACCTTACTGACTGATCACCAGCCTCTTGTCTCCATTTTTAACCCAAAGAAGGGCGTTCCGGTGATGACGGCGCAACGGCTGCAAAGATGGTCCCTTTTTCTAGGGGCACATCAATACGAAATAGAGTATAAGGGCATGAAACAGCATGGAAATGCTGATGGGCTGTCGCGCCTGCCGCTGCCTACGGTGGAGGAAGCACCTGTAGTGGACCCTGTTGAGATATTCCATTCGACCATAGTTGAATGTCTACCTGTTACAAACTCAAGTATAGAGAAGGAAACCCGAAATGACCCGACACTCTCTCTGGTCTATGATTTGACGGTGATGGGATGGCCAGCACATGGCGACTCACTGTTGCCAGCATTCTCGCCAAGGAGAGAACAGCTGTCAGTGTGCCGGGGGACCTTGATGTATGGATCCTGAGTGGTAATTCCACCCAAGTTGAGAGACAGAATGCTCAATGAGCTTCGTGAGGGTCATCTGGGAGGGGTAAAAATGAAGAGCCTAGCCAGGGCGTTTGTGTGGTGGCCGGGAATCGATAAAGAAATCGAGGAAAGGACCAAGAGCTGCACAGGATGCCAGAAAGTCCAAAACGCTCCACCACAGGCCCCGCTACACCCATGGGAGTGGCCCTCATCTCCATGGCAACGGGTACACATTGATTTTGCTGGTCCATTTATGGACTCAATGTTTTTAATCGCCGTGGATGCACATTCGAAATGGCCAGAGGTCATCAAAATGTCCTCCACCACCACGGAGAAAACTATTGCAGTCCTACGGACCATCTTCACCAGGAATGGCTTGCCAGAACAGATTTGCTCCGACAATGGACCACAGTTTGTGTCCGAGGATTTCCGGAGGTTTTTGAGGAATAATGGGGTAAAGCATTACACATCCGCCCCATATCATCCAGCCACAAATGGATTGGCTGAGAGGTTTGTTCAAACCTTTAAAAAAGCAATAAAGGCGATGTATAACGACAACATACCACTGCAACACAAGGTGGATAATTTCTTGTTTGCTTACCGGAATGCGACACATGTAGTCACCAACCAAGCTCCAGCCATGATGTTCTTTAACCGAAGGTTAAGATGTCACCTGGATTTGCTCAAACCAAACATAAGACGAGATGTTGAGAATAAGCAATTCCAGCACATCAATGAGAAGCCAACCAGGAGCTTCAAGATAGGGCAACCAGTCTTGGCCCGCGACTACCGAACAGAAAAATGGCAGCCAGGAATGATATGCACACGGCAGGGACCACTAATGTACACAGTGGACGTTGGAGAGAGCATCATGAGACGCCATGCTGACCAGATTCTAGAGTCACAGGAACAAGTCAAACCCATGCCACGATCATATGCACCTGGTGATGAACCCGAAGTACAGATTGCGTCTACCTCAGAATCAGTGGTATTGGAAGCTGACGAACCAACCAATGACAATGAGCCAGAATCGACTCCGCCGCAAGAACAGGATACTCGAGAAAGGCGCTATCCAGACAGGATCAGGGAGCCTCCTCAAAGACTGAATTTATAAATGATTACTTTCAGCTGATGTATATAGTACAAAGAAAATTGTAATTGTAATTAGTTATTATTTAATTGTTAAATGAATGTTATGTACTGTTTATCTAAAAGGGGAGGAATTGTAATGTATGTACCTTTAAGAGAGGAACTATCTTTTACAGCCCCTGTATACTGCAGTACCAGTAGTGACCACACCTGTATATAACACCATGTAGTAGTTTGTACAGTTAATTCCAGCATACCCTCTGTTCAGTAAACACCTGTTATTACCGTTCTCCTGCAGTCCATGTGTTATTTATACGCGGACGCTACAGGAGCCTCATTGATAGTGGGCACAGAACAAAAAATCCAGCCGTACAGGCATGCTAGAGCCTTAAGGTAAGGCTCCACTCCACAGTGCATACCTGTGCTCATATAAAACGAATACTGTGGGAGTCCTGGAACCTAGTCTGTTCAAAAAGGCTTTATAAAAGGAGGTTGTTGTTTGTTACTGTTGAAAGTGTTTTTCTTTGCATCTGAAAATACATTTTGCTGCATTTTCCTCCATATATTAGTTGGGTTTGCTGTGTAGCCTGCCATTTTTGCTCCCAGTACCTTCCTTCATTATTCTTGGTTGACGCTACTATTTAAATCACACCGTATAAAGCGGTGAGCATTGGAATTCCTTTGAAGATTCCAAAAATGATGCATGGTTTAGATGATGAAGAAGATTTCATGAGGTGGTAACAGGTGCAATGACACTTGAGATGTTTTATCTGCACTGGTCACTACTCTGGTACCTACATTTATAGATCCTTCACTGTGTTCCCGGACATATCAGAGTAGACCTATCTTCACTGTCTGCTTCACAAGACAGTTTGTCACAAAGTTGATCCATGTGTTGCAGGATGACCTGCAGGCAACTTCTGGAACATGGACAGCTCTTTCCATAAATCTCTCAAGTAGCCATTCTTCGTGGCATGAGCCTAGTGAGTGTTGCCAGTTTACTTAACAATGGCAGCATTCATAGCCAAGCCTGATCTTGTACTCACCTGATGTCCACAATCACACACATTCCAGCAAAGATCAGCAGATAGTTATCAAGAGCAGAAAGCTTGGCAAATTCTCTTATTTCCCTTCCCTAGCCTGAGGGCACATTGTAATGTATTCGCTGCTACCGCAGCAGAGATCAGCTAACTCATCGCAGACCGGGGATCGAATTTGGGACCTTCCTGGTCTATATGGTGCAGTAGCCTACTGTGCAGTATATTTACCAGATGAGCCATGGGGTGGAGAGGAAAGGGAGTACAATGAATTTTTAAATGTATTTTTTTCCCCCTCTCCCCAGTTGGATTTCTATTCACAGAGTGTTATCCATGTGTTAATAGTTATTTTACCCTATGCCATCACAGCCATAGCGCATTTGCCAGGAAACAACAGTGAGGCAGAGGCCCGTTGCTTCTCCAGAGAAAGAAAGGCTGAATTGGAGGCCTATTCCCAATGAATTTCTCTGACCCACCTCCTAATGAAAAGTTTCAGAGCAGCATTGGCAGAGCTCTGGGAACATTTTTTGAGGTGATATGGAAGGATTTAGCCTTTATATGCAGGATCATGGTATAACAGAATTTCCCATTCACTACAGATCAGTGAAAAATTCCACCCACTTAGCTTAAAATGTTTCGACTCTCTTTTGCACAACTATTATAGCAAATGATATTGAACAGTTCACAAGTTTGAATTTCTCATCACCATTTGAAATGAAGCTGTGTATTGTCAATGTAATTTGATGTATTTGTCATTTATAGTGCTGTATATTTAAATGTTATCA
Organism: Somniosus microcephalus; assembly: GCF_052327205.1. NCBI lineage: Eukaryota > Metazoa > Chordata > Chondrichthyes > Squaliformes > Somniosidae > Somniosus > Somniosus microcephalus. Next base: position 292,137,919 of record NC_140989.1, read on the forward strand.
CAGTTCTAAAAAGTCAAACTGGAGCTTTGCTCAGTTTATGTATAGATGGTAGTCCTGACTGAGGGTTCTCAGATTTTATTCACACCTTTCAGTTTGAGCTTTTATGATTGCATACCAAAAACAGCTTGAACTAGTATCTCAGCCCACATTAGGTAAGTATGATTAATTGCAGTCAGAGATTGAGAAAATGTGAAGATCTGCCAGCGAATGAATTTGCAATTTACACAAAGAAAATGCATGTGACAGGACGAATATTCTGTGTGGTATAGGAATACAATATACCCAATTCTGCCTACAATATATAGGGGGAGAAATTCAGTATCGCTCAGTTTGGGGCGCAATTATCAGCCGGGCGCAAAGATTAGCGCCTGGCGCTAATTATTGCTTCCGACTGCAAACTTGGCTTTTATTGCCCCTGGAGGTGATTGGAGCGCTAAATCAGGCTCTACATACCTGTCAAGGCGCAAAGGCCGAGGAGTGAGGCGCTACCTCAGAACACTGGCGAAGCTCATGTGATGTCAGTTAGCAATGGAACACAGACACAATGGCACCGGCCAGTTCTTAAAGGGGAAGGTTGATCTTGCTCTCCATCCACATCCTGCTCATTGCAGCCTTGAATCTCGGCCTGGAGAGACCTGTACATCAAATCTGCTGGAAAGAACAATGGAGGGCATTCTGGAGAGGGAAGGTGAACAACCAGTCGTGGTGAATATAGGTACGAACGATATAGGTAAAAAACAGGATGAGGTCCTAAAAGCTGAATATAGGGAGTTAGGAGGTAAAATAAAAAATAGGAACTCAAAGGTAGTAATCTCAGGATTGCTACCAGTGCCACGTGCTAGTCAGAGTAGAAATAGAAGGATATTTCAGATGAATACGTGGCTAGAGGAACGGTGCAAGGGGGAGGGATTCAAATTCCTGGGAAATTGGAACCATTTCTGGGGGATGTGGGACCAGTATAAACTGAATGGTTTGCACCTGGGCGGGACTGGGACTGATGTCCTAAGGGGAGTGTTTGCTAGTGCTGTTGGGGAGGGTTTAAACTAAAATGGCAGGGGGTTGGGAACCTGTGCAGGGAGACAGAGGAAAGGGAAGCAAGGATAGAAACAAAAGACAGGAAGGAGAAAAGCAAAAGTGGAAGGCAGAGAAATCAAGGGTGTAAATCAAACAGGGCTACAGTAAATAATAATTCTAAAAGGCCTAAGAGTGTTAAAAAAACAAGCCTGAACGCTTTGTGTCTTAATGCGAGGAGCATTCGTAATAAGGTGGATGAATTAGCTGCACAAATAGATGTAAACAGATATGATGTAATTGGAATTATGGAGACATGGCTTCAGGGTGACCCAGGCTGGGAATTCAACATCCAGGGTTATTCAATATTCAGGAAGGACAGGCAAAAAGGAAAAGGTGGTGCGGTAGCATTGCTGCTTAAAGAGGAGATTAACACAATAGTAAGGAAGGATATTAGCTCTGATGATGTGGAATCTGTATGGGTAGAGCTGAGAAATACCAAGGGGCAGAAAACATTAGTGGGAGTTGTATACAGACCCCAAACAGTAATGCTGAGGTTGGGGATGGCATTAAATGGGAAATTAGAGGCGCGTGCAATAAGGGCACCGCAGTTATCATGGGTGACTTTAATCTACATATAGATTGGGCTAACCAAATTAGTAACAATACTGTGGAGGAGAAATTCCTAGAGTGTATATGGGATGGTTTCCTGGACCAATATATTGAGGAACCAACTAGAGATCAGGCCATCTTAGACTGGGTATTATGTAATGAGAAAGGATTAATTAGCAATCTTGTTGTGCGAGGCCCCTTGGGGAGGAGCGATCATAATATGATAGAATTCTTCATTAAGATGGAGAGTGAAGTAGTTGACTCAGAGACCAGGGTCCTGAATTTAAATAAAGGAAACTACGATAGTATGTGGCGCGAGTTGGCTTGGATGGATTGGGGATCGTTACTTAAAGGGTTGACGGTGGATAGGCAATGGCAAACATTTAAAGATCGCATGGATGAACTACAGAATTTGTTCATCCCTGTTTGGCATAAAAATAAAACAAAAAAGGTGACTCAACCTAGGCTAACAAGGGAAATTAGGGATAGCATAAGATCCAAGGAAAGGACATATAAATTGGCCAGAAAAAGCAGCAGACCTGAGGGTTGGGAACAGTTTAGGATTCAGCAAAGGAGGACAAAGGGATTAATTAAGAGGGGGAAAATAGAATATGAGAGTAAGCTTGCAGGGAACATAAAAACTAACTGTAAAAGCTTCTATAGCTATGTGAAGAGAAAAAGGTTGGTGAAGTCAAGCGTAGGTCTCTTGCAGTCAGAATCAGGGGAATTTATAATGGGGAACAAAGACATGGCTGACCAATTCAATACATACTTTGGTTCTGTCTTCACAAAGGAGGACACAGATAACCTTCCAGAGATGTCAGGGAACATAGGGTCTAATGAGAGGGAGGAATTGAATGAAATCAGTATTTGTAGGGAAATGGTGTTAGGGAAATTGACGGCATTGAAGACCGATAAATCCCCAGGGCCTGATAATCTACATCCTGGGGTACTTAAGGAAGTGGCCCTAGAAATAGTAGATGCATTGCTGGTCATCTTCCAAAATTCTATAGACTCTTGAATAGTTCCCATGGATTGGAGGGTAGCTAATGTAACCCCACTATTCAAAAAAGGTGGTAGAGAGAAACTGGGGAATTATAGACCGGTAAGCCTGACATCAGTAGTGGAGAAAATGCTGGAGTCCATTATAAAAGATGTCATAGCAGAGCACTTGGAAAACAGTGACAGGATCAGACAAAGTCAACATGAATTTACAAAAGGTAAATCATGCTTGACTAACCTACTGGAATTTTTTGAGGATGTAACTGATAGATTAGATAAGGGAGAACCAGTGGATGTGGTGTATTTGGACTTTCAGAAGGCTTTCGATAAGGTCCCCTTAAGAGATTGGCGTGCAAAGTTAAAGCACATGGGATTGGGGTAAGGTACTGACTTGGATAGAGAACTGGTTGGCAGACAGGAAGCAAAGAGTTGGAATAAACGGGTCTTTTTCCGAGTGGCAGACAGTGACTAGTGGGGTACCGCAGGGATCGGTGCTAGGACCCCAGCTAATCACAATATATTAATAATCTAGACGAGGGAACTAGATGTAATATCTCCAAGTTTGCAGATGACACAAAGTTGGGTGGGCGTGTATGCTGTGAGGAGGATGCCGAGAAACTCCAGTATGATTTGGACAGGTTGGGTGATTGGGCAGATGCAGTATAATGTGGATAAATGCGAGGTTATCCACTTTGGTGGCAAAAACAGGAAGACAGGTTATTATCTGAACAGCAATAGATTGGGAAAAGGGGAAGTGCAATGAGACCTGGGTGTCCTTGTGCACCAGTCGCTGAAGGCAAGCATGCAGGTGCAGCAGGCAGTTAAGAGGGCAAATGGTATGTTGGCTTTCATAGCGAGAGGATTCGAGTACAGGAGCAAGGATGTCTTGCTGCAGTTGTACAGGGCCTTGGTGAGACCACACCTTGAGTATTGTGTGCAGTTTTGGTCACCTTATCTGAGGAAGAATGTTCTTGCCATGGAGGGAGTGCAGCGAAGATTCACCAGACTGATATCTGGGATGGCAGGAATGACGTATGAAGAGAGATTGGGTCGATTAGGCTTATATTCGCTAGAGTTTAGAAGAATGAGAGGGGATCTCATTGAAACTTATAAAATTCTAATAGGACTAGACAGACTAGATACAGGAAGGATGTTCCCGATGGCGGGGAGTCCAGAACCAGGGGTGCAACGGTTCAAAAAAGAAGGCCCACCACCATCTTCTTAGGGAAACGGTAGCAAATTTGATTCCATTCTGTACTGAGTTTTCTGATCTCAATTGGAGCACCAGTCTGCTGGTGATGAAAGGGAAAAATCATTCAAGGTTCCCTGATTGCTATCCAGTGACATCTTTTGGAAAGTGTGCATGTTTGTAGGCATTAGATTAGGGCAGAATTCAGCTGTGCTGTGATGCTTCCTACAATGCAGTAGCTTGCCAACAATCACTGTTGAGCATTTGAATGAGCTGCCAGTGGGCTGCTGGCTATTCTCTATTAGTTCTATAAAAGTTGCATCACTTATATCAAAACTAAGCTTTTCCAAAAGTGATATGTTCAACACAGTCAATACTTTGCTTAGGATGTCTGAAACAAGGCATGTGATTTGCTTCTGAACCAGTTTTTCATGGCATATTATCTGCCCGTCTCAGCAGTGCTGTTTCTGTTGATTCACTCCTTTCATCACAAATTGGACAAAGCTGAAGTGCTGCATTACGCAGTTATGCTTCTGATTACATATGTGTTTCAACACTTTCATTAATTATGAAAAATAGACTGATAGGTTATGATTGGCACCACTTTCAGGAACAATATAAAAGGGAACTAAACTGGAAAATAGTTCAACGTCTTTGTCCCTTCTGCTGTTAAAATAATTACACACTTTTTGTGGAGTTTGCAGTTAAGATTAACCTTAGTTTGACTGCATGTAACTCATTGTTTGATGCTTTACTATTAATTATGTACAGACTATGCTTTAGATGCCTTACTGTAGCCGAGGACGCCCACTGTTCTGTTATTATATTGAAATATAGATAAGTGATTTGGCTGCAAGAGATTAATTTCATTCTGCATATCAAAATTGCAAAACATATTTGTTTACACATATAATGCAATCCTCTCAGTCTTAGATATATGAAGAGAAAAAGATTGGTGAAGTCAAGTGTAGGTCCCTTGCAGTCAGAATCAGGGGAATTTATAATGGGGAACAAAGAACTGAGAGACCAATTAAATACATACTTTGGTTCTGTCTTCACAAAGGAGGACACAAATAACCTCCTAGAGATGTCGGGGAACATAGGGTCTAATGAGAGGGAGGAACTGAATGAAATCAGTATTTGTAGGGAAATGGTGTTAGGGAAATTGACGGGATTGAAGGCCGATAAATCCCCAGGGCCTGATAATCTACATCCTAGGGTACTTAAGGAAGTGGCCCTAGAAATAGTAGATGCATTGCTGGTCATCTTCCAAAATTCTACAGAGTCTGGAATAGTTCCCATGGATTGGAGGGTAGCTAATGTTACCCCACTATTCAAAAAAGGTGGTAGAGAGAAAATGGGGAATTATAGACCGGTAAGCCTGACATCAGTAGTGGGGAAAATGCTAGAGTCCATTATAAAAGATGTAATAGCAGAGCACTTGGAAAACAGTGACAGGATCAGACAAAGTCAACATGGATTTACAAAAGGTAAATCATGCTTGACTAATCTACTGGAATTTTTTGAGGATGTAACTGGTAGAATAGATAAGGGAGAACCAGTGGATGTGGTGTATTTGGACTTTCAGAAGGCTTTCGATAAGGTCCCGCATAAGAGATTAGCGTGTAAAGTAAAGGCACATGGGATTGTGGGCAAGGTACTGACTTGGATAGAGAACTGGTTGGCAGACAGGAAGCAAAGCGTTGGAATAAATGGATCTTTTTCTGAGAGGCAGGCAGTGACTAGTGGGGTACCGCAGGGATCGGTCCTAGGACCCCAGCTATTCACAATATATATTAATGATCTAGACGAGGGAACTAGATGTAATATCTCCAAGTTTGCAGACGACACAAAGCTGGGTGGGCGGGTGTGCTGTGAGGATGCTGAGAAACTCCAGTATGATTTGGACAGGTTGGGTGATTGGGCAGATGCAGTCTAATGTGGATAAATGCGAGGTTATCCACTTTGGTGTCAAAAACAGGAAGGCAGATTATTATCTGAATGGCAATAGATTGGGAGAAGGGGAAGTGCAATGAGACCTGGGTGTCCTTGTGCACCAGTCGCTGAAGGTAAGCATGCAGGTGCAGCAGGCGGTTAAGAAGGCAAATGGTATGTTGGCCTTCGTAGTGAGAGGGTTTGAGTACAAGAACAAGGATATCTTGCTGCAGTTGTACAGGGCCTTGGTGAGACCACACCTTGAGTATTTTATGCAGTTTTGGTCGCCTTATCTGAGGAAGGATGTTCTTGCCATGGAGGGAGTGCAGCAAAGATTCACCAGACTGATACCTGGGACGTATGAGGAGAGATTGGGTCGATTGGGCTTATACTCGCTGGAGTTTAGAAGAATGAGAGGGGATCTCATTGAAACTTATAAAATTCTAACAGGACTAGACAGACTAGATGCAGAAAGGATGTTCCCGATGGCGGGGGAGTCCAGAACCAGGGGTCACAGTTTAAGGATAAGGGGCAAGCCATTTAGGACAGAGATGAGGAGGAATTTCTTCACCCAGAGAGTGGTGAACCTGTGGAATTCTCTACCACAGAAGGCAGTTGAGGCCAATTCATTAAATATATTCAAGAAGGAGTTAGATATATTTCTTAAGGCTAAAGGGATCAAGGGATATGGGGAGAAGGCAGGGACAGGGTACTGAGTTTGGATGATCAGCCATGATCTCATTGAATGGCGGAGTAGGCTCAAGGGGCCGAATGGCCTACTCCTGCTCCTATCTTCTATGTTTCTATGTTAAGTTCTTTACTATTTAAATGTCTGAAAAATTGTGCTTTGAAGCCCAATTTTTTGTAACCATTCAATTGCAGCTTTTTGTAATGTATTTCTAGGCCCAAAATTAGCAATTTGATGAATTACGTATTGTGACACAGTAACGCACCACTGGTCCATAGATGGCAGTTAAGAGAGCAATAAATGAGAAAAAGCCATTTTACTCATTAAGCTCGTTTCTTCCATAAATATGTACAATCCATTTTATCATGAGCTTCACCCATGCTTTTAACCACTGAAGCACCACTGAGAGGTTTACTCGTGGATGCTGGCAGGTTATTGGGCCACTGACATGGATGTATACTGTGCACAGTTCTTTTCCTAGTCCTGAAAAATATGTCAAATATCAATCACATCTATGATGCAATCTCATAAATCTTAGCCATTTAAATAACTAAAAATTGTCTTTTGAAGCTCTTTGATATGATTTTTGTAAGAGAGCTTGATCTTCAAAATGGATAATGGGCGCGGGGAGGCAGAAGAAAGCAGGCCACTGAAAATTTTAAAGTTAGAATCATAAGGAAAGGATTAGAATAGATAGAATAGAGTATAGTGGAGCCTGCATTATCCACCTTTCTGATTAGCCATCAGTTGCATGTGCTAAAAACAAACATCAGCCTGTAATTTGCAGTCAGCGGCGAAGCAAAGGCGTTCGCCACTGGCCCTGAAGAAACTTCCCACAAAGATCTTGCGATCTCTGTGGCGAGAAGCTCGGCTTTTCCGATGTTCAACTGAGATCAGTGTAGTATAGTGAGAATTCCATAGCGCAAGCTGCTGTGACATCAGCAAACTGTCTAAGCAGCCAATGACAATGCAAAATTCTCACAGACAGGGAACCAGGAATGAACTTGTTTAGCAGTCAATACGCTGTTAAAACCCCAGGTACACCTAATCCAACAAGGTCTAACTTTTAATGGGGTATTTAACAGTGATATTACTGCAGAAAAGCCAAAATTTTCATCAGTTTCACTGATTTTCCTGATTACACTGATTGCCGGCTATGGGAAACATAGGAACAGGAGTAGACCATTCAGCCCCTCTAGCTCGTTCCGCCATTCAATGAAATCATGGCTGATCTGTGACCTAACTCCATATACCTGCCTTTGGCCCATATCCCTTAATACCTTTGGTTAACAAAAATCTATCAATCTCATATTTAAAATTAACAGTTGGTCTAGCATCAATTGCCGTTTGCGAAATAGAGTTCCAAACTTCTGCCACCCTTTGTGTGTAGAAGTGTTTTCTAATTTCACTCCTGAAAGGTCTAGCTCCTATTTTTAGACTATGCCCCCCTAGACCTAGACTCCCCAACCAGCGGGAAAAAAAAATGTTATTCGTTTTTATGGGATGTGGGTGTTGCTGGCAAGGCCAGCATTTATTGCCCATCCCTACTTGCTCTTGAGAAGGTGGTGGTGAGCCGCCTTCTTGAACCACTGCAAGTCCGTATGGTGAAGGTACTCCCACAGTGCTGTTAGGTAGGCAGCTCCAGGATTTTGACCCAGCAACAATAAAGGATTGGCGATATACTAAGTCAGGATGGTGTGTGACTTGGAGGGGAACTTGCAGGTTCCCATGTACCTGCTCCCCTTGTCCTTCTAGGTGGAAGAGGTCACGGGTTTGGGAGGTGCTGCCGAAGAAGCCTTGGCGAGTTGCTGCAGTGCATCTTGTAGATGGTACACACTGCAGCCATGGTACGCTGGTGGTGGAGGGAGTGAATGTTTAAGGTGGTGGATGAGGTGCCAATCAAGCAGGCTGCTTTGTCATGGATGGTGTCGAGTTTCTTGAGTGTTGTTGGAGCTGCACTCATCCAGGCAAGTGGAGAGTATTCCTTCACACTCCTTACTTGTGCCTTGTAGATGGTGGAAAGGCTTTGGGGAGTCAGGATGTGAGACACTCGCCACAGAATACCTAGCCTCTTACCTGCTCTTGTTGCCACAGTATTTATGTGGCTGGCCCAGTTAAGTTTCTGGTCAATGGTGACCCCCCAGGATGTTGATGGTGAGGGATTCAGCGATGGTAATGCCGTTAAATGTCAAGGGGCGGTGGTTAAACTCGCGCTTGTTGGAGATAGTCATTGCCTGGCACTTCGGTGGCGCAAATGTTACCTGCCACTTATCAGCCCAAGCCAGGTCTTGTTGCATGTGGGCATGGATTGCTTCATTATCTGAGGAGTTGTGAATGGCGCTGAACACTGTGCAGTCATCAGCAAACATCCCCATTTCTGACCTTATGTTGGAGGGAAGGTCTTTGTTGAAGCAGCTGAAGATGGTTGGACCTAGGACACTGCCCTGAGGAACTCCTGCAGCAGTGTCCTGGGGCTGTGATGATTGACCTTCAACCACAACAGCCATCTTCCTTTGTGCTAGGTATGACTCCAGCCAGTGGAGCGTTTTCCCCCCGATTCCCATTGACTTCAGCTTTACTATATATTGGCCTTGGAGGGCATGCAGCGTAGGTTTACCAGTATTATATCTGGACTTCAAGGGTTAAATTACAAGGAGAGATTATACAAATTAGGATTGTATTCCCTAGAATTTAGAAGATTAAGGGGTGATTTGATCGAAGTTTTCAAGATATTAAAGGGAACAGATAGAGTAGATAGAGAGAAATTATTTCCGCTGGTTGGGGAGTCTAGGACTAGGGGGCTGAAATACTGTTGGATGTTCATTAGAAATAAAGAAATGAGGCTGCCCCCCCCAAAAAATGCGGTAGGCTCAGAGCAGGGTCACACTGGTGGATGACATTCTCATCCAGATGCAATTTACAATTCTGCTGAATTGTAAAATCTGGACACGAATGTTGTAATGCCTCAAAACATCACTTAGCATTTCAGTCAGTGCATAACTTTCAAACTAACCCAGACCTGTTGCAAGAATGAAAAACACAGGAATCAGCATCGTATTAACACACCCCACAACGATAAAAATCCAACCTATTATGTGTCACATAGCAAGTACAGAAAGTAATGAAACCATAAGGCCAATGTTTTCCTTTATAGAAGTGAAAAGCAGTTAGGAATTTTTTCAGTATTCTGTCTTTTTTATCATTTGCTTTAAATGATTGCTTTTCCTTTTCTATTCTACTTCGTGACAACAGATAATGCATCCTATTAAATGTTAACATAGTGACTCTCAATCAAGTAGAAGATAGGGAGAGATTGGTCTTGACATTCTTAGTAGAGCTAAGAAAATCGTTCTGTGGTATGGGTGTGATTCAGAGGGAACACCTCCTCTACATTTGGCAAATGGGCTTCATATTCCTCTCGTTAACTCCATGTTGGAATCTCATGATGTCTCTTTGTTTAAACTATCAGTGCTGCAGAGAAATGCTACACTGAAGACAAGGATAAGAATTCAGCAAGCCATTGGGATGCTTAAAAGGCTAGGTTCAGGGGTGACTGGCACAATTTTGCAATCAGAAAAAGACTGTTGGTAGATGTCCCAGAGAGCACATGGATGTTGCAGACCTGGCCCATGAACTTTAGGAAGTAGCTGCTCCCATGAGGGGGACTATTCTCAGACATACACACAAGCTTCTCCACTGGTACAGGGAACAGGATTCTGGTTACCAGTGATCACTGAGACAACAGACCTCACGGAATTAGTAAGATCCTTAAATTCCTGGGAGAGAGTCAATGGAATATCCCTTAGCCCCTTCAAGATGCTGTCTTGTATACATTGAAATCTAGTTGACAATGACCTCTCCAGACGGTTCCCCAAGATATGAAGTCTTTCATTCAGTGTCTCCACATTGTGTTGTCTGACTTACCTGTATCTTGTATAAAGCAGAGGAATGTTTGCAAAAGCTCCTGCAGTTGCCACTTTCTCCAGACTGCTTTGCAATGAGGTGAACTCCTCTCAGCTGTTGCTGCACAGCAAGGCAGAGGACTCCACCACCATCTGCTGCACATTTTGGGGGAGGCCATGTAGAACCTCCATTTGTGCTCCGTTATCATTCTTCTTTTCATGGCATGTTTGGTCTGCAGCCAGGTGCTGATGTGTCTTATGCCTCCACTCAACTGCACTCCACAGCAGCATCCTCTGGATTCCTGTCTTACCACGTATCAATTCCTCATCTACATTCTCTGTACCCCCTTGAGCAGATGCCTCTGGGCTGTTGAATGTAATGGAGAGGGAGAATGGCAGGATAGCTGAGTAATCGCCAGTGTTGCCAATGATAGAGGGGAATGCAAGGCCCTGCTTTTCAGCAATGTTCTTAGCTGTATTCTGATGTGCAGCCTCTGGAGGGAAAAAAACAGTACTGTTAGCTTCTGTGTGCTTGAGTAGCATTCTATCTTGCTCAGCTCATTTGTGAATTTTTTATAAGGAAAGTGGTAACTGGTGAAGAGATTGAAGAATACATAGAAGCGCTGAAAAAGGAAAAGGTAGACAGTCTCATGAACACACTGAAGCCACAGAAACTCCCACATTTTCATCCCCAACTGCCAGGCCAGAGTGGAAGGCAATTAAAGTCATTGCTTCCTCTTTATGTGGTATCAAATGCTGGATGTTGGTATTATGTGCTGTCTTCTCTGCAGAAGGAATGCATAAGGCTGCATTTTGCGGGGGGTCAGTGGAGGCGATCGGTGGCGGGTTGGGTGGGAAAGTGTTTTTTCCCCCCAGCGGGTCGGGACCCCGCTGTGAACCCGCCACCACGAGCCTTTACCAAATGTCAGATCTGTCAGCGCTGAGCAGACCCAACATGCAGCGGCGGGGGAGGCAATTAAAATCATTAGTGGCTTGTTTACAGTCACTTAACAATGGTTTTTCCCCAGCTTTTTGAATTTGACAGATCGCCCACTGGTTTCCCGCTCTGCCTAGACCTCGTCTGTGAAGCTGAGGCAGGAAGCCACTTGCCATTGAATCAGCTGATGAGTTGACAGCTTCAAATGTCAAGTCAAAGCTCCCAGCTGATTGAGAAATGTTCCCTTAACAACTAGCTTCTCTAAACTTCATTTCCATTACAGATTCAGAATGCTGCAAGTCTTTCCACAAATCTCCATTTAGTCTGACTTCATTATCTCTTCCACCATTGACAGATCACTTCTGTCATCTCTACTTCACCTGCCATCTATTCCATCAGCATGGGTGCCCTTGAAACTCTCTCACCTTGCTCCTCAGAATCCCACCACGATCATCCCCAATGTCAGCATCACCAGGCACACCAGCATCACCAGGCACACCAGCATCAGCAGGCACACCAGCAGCACCAGACACACCAGCAGCACCAGACACACCAGCAGCACCAACAACAACACCAACCTGCTCCGCAATCAACTGATGCTGCACAGGACAGAGGGCATCAGCACCCGACCACATTGCTGCCCGGGAGGCCAGGGATGGCCTCACCATGGCCAGATTTACTTCAATTGATGCTGTACACCCTGGCTGCCACATGACACCAACACCATAAAGCATCCCTACAATGCCTAAGCCATTCCTTTCAGACTCATCACCATTGCGGGGGGTACCGTTATGTCTCACCATTCACTGCAACTCACTAAGCCACTTCCAAAGGTGCACACAAATCTGCCCAAGAACACAAAGTGTTGAAAATAAAAGTTTCAATGTTTGACACCAAATTAACAGAAACTTTACATGAACATTGCATAAAACACCCATGTGCCTACCCTTGTGTGTTGTTAGTTGGTATGATTGCATTAGGATGAGGGTGAGTGTGAGGGGTGGCTAGTGAGATGGGGATGTGATAATGCAGATAGAGAGGGATGGGTGGAGGTGCAAGGTAAGTTGTGTAAGGATGTGCAGGAGTAGGACAGGAAAGGCAGAGTGATGGGGATGTGATGAGAGGCACAGCAGGATGAGGTTGAGTGTGGCTTTGTACTAATATTTTGTGATCACAGAATCACAGAAACCCCACAGTGCAGATAGAGGCCATTTCGGCCCATCGAGCCTGCACCGATACATATCCCACCCGATCCCCGTAACCCCTGCACCAACACATATCCCACCCTATCCCCGTAACCCCACGTATTTAATCCCCCTAACACTAAGGGTCAATTTATCATAGCCAATCAACCTAACCCGCACATCTTTGGACTGTGGGAGGAAACCGGAGCACCTGGAGGAAACCCACGCAAACACGGGGAGAATGTGCAAACTCCACACAGACAGTCACCCGAGGCTGGATTCGAACCCGGGTCCCTGGCGCTGTGAGGCAACAGTGCTAACCACTATGCCACCGATCTACTGAGATCATTGAAAAGTTTGCGCCACTGCACCCAGGTCCTCCTGACCACATCCCTACTTGTGCCCTCCTCTGCAATGTGCAACCAGGCTGTGTTGATCTCCTAGGGAGGTCTTCTATGTCCATGGGAAGGGAAGGGAACCTCCCTGTGTGCTGTGATTCCCTCCATAAGCCTGGGTGCAGCCATGCACCTCTGTGCAGTGCTTCTCAGTGTTTGCAGCACCTCAATGCTGCAGAACACTGACAGCACTAATGTCAAATAAAGTTGGCCATGGTCCCTTTAAGGAAACCGCCCGATGACGTGTCATCAAATGACGTCACCAGACCCGCTTCCTCTAATTGGTCGGGAAACACACTGGGTGGGCTTAACAAGCCCAATCAAGGTAAATTCATTCTACACAGCGGGCTGGAGCCAGCAGCAGGGCCGGGACCCGCCACCAACGTCACCCGCTATGGACCTGCCGAGGTTCATAAAATCCAGCCCACCATGTTAATTGGCTGTTGCAATCTCCGGATCCTGCAGTTACAATCAGTCAGGAGTTGTGGAATGTTTGACTATTGTTCTAGGGAATACTTATGTGGTTCTCTGTGATTCAGTTATTTGCTCTGTTACTCATTTGAAAACACTTTTACCTTTGCTGTTCTAGTGAGGTCATTAAACTTCTTCCAATACTGCAAAGGGTTGGGAAGTTTCCACTCACAGCCATAGCCACCTCCTTCCACAAGGCACATGGTATTACTCCGTTCTTTAATTTGGGCCAGGAGCACTTTCACATCAACCTCGTAAAAGTTAGAAGCTCACCTTTTTCCTTCTTTAGCTCCAGCTATTTCAGTCCTTGTTCCATCTGCCTGCTCAGCATTTTAACTGCATGATGCCCCTTAAATGGGGAAGTTACATCCTTGCTCTGGCCATTCTTAAATTTTGTAGGCTGCCCCTAGTATATCTGGCCCCCTGCTGGCAGGACTCCCACAAATGTCAGACCAGCATTATTTAAATTAATGGACCCCAGAATTCCTGAAGAGGTCAGCTTTCTCCTATTTCAGCAGGCATACATTCTGCTCCATCACACACCAGTGGCGCAGTTCCCCAGGAATTCCAGGACTTCTCTATTCCAGTGAACAGATTACTGCAAGTATGTCAATTGCGAATCTTTGGGTTGTGCAACCATGCAGAGAGCATTTTATCGAAAAAGGTTGAACTACTGGACAGCAATAGGAACCATTGTACAACCATTAAGAGAGAAAATGGTTCTATAAAATAGCTGTAATTGTACACTGCATTTTATTGTGCTACTGCAAGGCAGATGCAATATAATGTGGATAAATGCGAGGTTATCCACTTTGGTGTCAAAAACAGGAAGGCAGATTATTATCTGAATGGCAATAGATTGCAAGAAGGGGAAGTGCAACGAGACCTGGGTGTCCTTGTGCACCAGTCGCTGAAGGTAAGCATGCAGGTGCAGCAGGCGGTTAAGAAGGCAAATGGTATGTTGGCCTTCGTAGCGAGAGGGTTTGAGTACAGGAACAAGGATGTCTTGCTGCAGTTGTACAGGGCCTTGGTGAGACCACACCTTGAGTATTGTGTGCAGTTTTGGTCATCTTATCTGAGGAAGGATGTTCTTGCCATGGAGGGAGTGCAGCGAAGATTCACCAGACTGATACCTGGGACGTATGAAGAGAGATTGGGTCGATTGGGCTTATACTCGCTGGAGTTTAGAAGAATGAGAGGGGATCTCATTGAAACTTATAAAATTCTAACAGGACTAGACAGACTAGATGCAGGAAGGATGTACCCGATGGCCGGGGAGTCCAGAACCAGGGATCACAGTCTAAGGATAAGGGGTAAGCCATTTAGGACTGAGATGAGGAGGAATTTCTTCACCCAGAGAGTGGTGAACCTTATATTTCTTAAGGCTAAAGGGATCAAGGGATATGGGAAGAAGGCAGGGACAGGGTACTGAATTTGGATGATCAGCCATGGTCTCATTGAATGGCGGAGCAGGCTCGAGGGGCCGAATGGCCTACTCCTGCTCCTATCTTCTATGTTTCTATTTTACACCGAACCAGGGAGTCTTTAAAACTGACACTAGAGGGTAAATTTGCCAAATCTATGTGCTCCTAGTGGGGAACCGCACTTGAAAAGTGTTTGTTGGAGAATCTGACCGATTACTCCCTTTGAGCACAGCTCGTCATTGGAAGAACAGAATTTGGAGAGCAGAAGAGCATGAGAATATTTTCTCATTTTGATTAGCACAAAGAATACAGAGAAATCAGCATTCAGAAATGCTTGTGATGCCTGTCATTTTATGATGTCTCAGGAGATAAGTGAATAAGCAACTGAATAAAACAGCTAGTGGTTTGTATTTTTAACATCCACTCTGAGTCAGAAATATATGTATCTATGAATGTCATTGCTCTGGATTTTACTCCCAAAGGCAATGTGGCCTTACAGCCATTGACACATTGTCATTTTGAGAAAGTAAAACTGTCTTGGTGGTCAGTATACTGCTATCTTTCCTTTTGATGTATTCTTCTGCATTGGAAATCTTTTTTTAAAATCAATGCCAACTCCTCCAGCACCCCCACCCGCCCTGTAAAAAAAAAACCTAAAGGAGGAAGAAAGTCTATGGGGAATATTTTTTCCCTTCATACCATTATGGTGATTTTTAGTTCCAAAGGGTCATAGATCGATTAAGTGAGTGCACAAAACTTGCAGATGGAGTTCAATGTGGGAAAATGTGAGGTCATCCACTTTGGATTCAAGAAAGGCAAATCAGAATATTTCCTTACTGGCGAGAGACTAAAAACTGTGGCGGAGTGAAGAGATTTGGCTGTCCAGGTACACAAATCACTAAAAGCTGGTGCAATGGTACAAAAAGTAATCAAAAAGGCGAATGGAATGTTGGCCTTTATCTCAAAGGGGTTGGAATACACATGGGAGGATGTTATGCTTCCGTTGCACAGAGCCTTGGTCAGACCCTATCTAAAGTGCTGTGTTCAGTTTTGGGGACCAGACCTCAGGAAGGATATATTGATTGGCCTTGGAGGGGGTACAGCACAGATTCCCGAGTATTATACCATGGCTTAAAGAGTTAAATTGTGAGGAGAGGTTGCATAAACTTGGTTTTTATTCCCTTGAATTTAGAAAGTTGATCTTATTGAGGTGTTTAAAATGATAAAAGAATGCAATAGAGTAGATACAGAGAAGTTGTTTCCTCTGGCAGGGGAATGCAGAACAAGGGAGCATAATCTTAAAATTGAAGATGGGCCATTCAGTAGTGAAATCAGGAAACACTTTTTCACACAAAGGGTAGCGGCAAGGATTCTCATGTTCTTGCAATGAGCTCTGTGCCCATGTAAAATGGGTAGATTGATGTTTTAAGTATGTAATGGAGTTTCTCTTGGTGAAGTTTTACTTGCTGGAATACTGCTGTCTGTAGTAGTTTTACTTTGTGTTTTGGTGCAATGTTTTCTGCATTTTTTGCCTGTCTTTTCCATTGCTGGATTTTTGAGAGCTAAATTCATTACCCATCCCTAGTTGCCCTCAGCAGTTTGATAAAACTGTGTGTGCCTTGCTTCAGAGAGCAATTAAGAGTCAACCACCTATCAGCCAGACCAAATAAGGATAGCAGATCTCCTTTTCTAAAGGGCATTGGTGAACCAGTTGGATTTTTACAAGTTTCATGGTCACTTTTATTGATACCAGCTTTTTATTTCCAGATTTTTAAACCAAATTCAGATTCTCAACCAACCATGATGGGATTTGTACTCCGATTCTCTGGATAACTAGTCCAATAAAGTAACTGCTAGACTACCATAGCCAGGTGTTACTTGTAAAGTCTGTGGGTTGTTTAGTTAATTAATACACAGACTCCAAGAGTAACTTAAAACAAGACTTTACTATTCGAAGGTTAGGGCGAATCTGCCCAATAACTCCTGGCACAACACTTATATACTGGTGTGGTAACCGTCGGTATTACCGTATACAGAAGCCAAACAAAGTAGTGCCACACCTAAAATAGTTCTCTTAAAGGTGAACGGTTACATACAATAGTTCTCTTAAAGGTAGACGGGTACATACACTACAATCCTCCCTTTTTAGCTTACAACATACTTATTCCCCATTAAACATAACATATAATCAACTTCATGTAAAACAATTCACAGATATAGTCTCTGCGGGAAACAGTTCACAGATTCAGTCTCTGCGGGAACAGTTCACAGATTCAGTCTCTGGTCTTGACTCGGTCCGAACAACATCTCTGTGGTGTAGCCGGTTCACATTTCTAGCGTGACTCATCCAATAGTCTTTCCCTTGGCTTAACAGCTTGAACTTCCGTCCTGCTGAACCAGCAGTGCTGACTTTTACAAACAGCTGGACTGCCTTGGTAATTTTTCCTACTTTCCAACTGATTTGGCCCCCTTCGTGGGGCCCACGTGCATGATCTGATAGAAGTGATAATGATTTAGATGGTTATCGTCTTCTGCTTCGTCTTTTTCTTTTCTGCTTCTTGGAGACTCTCGGGGCTCCCTTATCCGCTGCCAGCTGTAGCGCCACCATCTCCCTATGTTCCTTAGACTTTAAGTGCTTCATCCTGATTTCTGCACTTTGGGAGTTTTCATCACAAGCTGGGCAGACCAAGTCATCGTAATATTCCGTGTCACTCAACAGGTCATGGTAATATTCGGTGTCGTCCTGAGCTAGTCTAGCGAGAGGGCCTACTACTTCTTCCGTACCCAACTGGACGTTAGCCGACTGTTGTTCCCTCCCTAGACATCTTTCCTGAAGAGACTTCTTCATGCGTTCATATTCATCCCGCTCTTCCTGGGTTTCCTGCAAATCCTTCACTAATGACCTCGTTTGTGATTTCAATACTTCCCCTTCCCTCGGGGATTGATTGATCAGGCTATTCAATCCTTCTACTGGAGCAGCTGTTTCAACATTCTGCTGTTCACATTGACGTGATTCAGCGTACTTTTGGCATCCCTGTAAAATCTGTGTTGCAACCTCAGCTATTTCCATAACTTTTGAGAGCTCCGAACTCCTTCCCTTTGAAGATTGAAGCTCGTGTTCAGATTGTTCCCATTGTAGAGTCTTGTCCTTCAGCATATGAAGGAGTTGGCTGACCGTTAACTCTTCCACGGGAACACTGTGGGTCAGAGTCTTCTCCATTTCATCCACCTTTTCCTCCAATGCTTTCACCTTCTTTTCCTCTTGTACTTTGGCTTCCAGCGCTCGGAGAAGTTGCGCCTTGATGCTCTCTAGCTCATGTTCAGAGGCCATTCTTACAGTCTCTGTGTTTCTTACAGTTCCCTTTTCTTCCACTGAACGGATTCCCAGTTGGATCTGTTCTTCAAGTTGTTGAATCTCGGTCATTGCCGCCCCATATTTGTCTTGGGTTTCCTTTAATATTTTTATGAGTTCTTGTACATCTTGTCTTTCATGTTCTGCCATGTCTTTCACCTCTAATTTCTCATCTATGGATGGAACTTCTACTGATGAGTCTGTCTTGGCCTTGAGCTCATCAAGAATTTCCTGCAGCCTTTGGACTTCTTGCTCATGTTCAACCTTCAGTTGCTCATATGCTTCCACTGAAACTAGCTTTTCGGAGGTTGCCGAGTTAACCCCTTCCAGAATTGTAGCCTGGGCCTGTTCATACTGTTCTTTCAACTTCTCACACTCTGCTTGTAAGGAGTCGTAGAGAAGAACTGGAATAAAATCCTGGCTTCCTGAAGATTCCTCTTCATTTGCTTCTTCCTGCAAATATTCTAACTCCTGAATAGCATAAGGGAGATGTGATCGGTAATTGGTCACGATGGCTCTATGGTCGCTCTCTGCTTGAGCTAGCTGCTTCTGTTGTCTTTCCAGATTCTCCCATTCGGTGTCATAGAACTTTTTCATTGTTTTCATCTCTTGTACGAGACGGTAACTCAATTGTTCTAATTGTTGTCGTAATTTGAAATAAGTTTGAGTCCGAGCTCGGTGTTCTTCCGTCATGGATATGTCCGTAACTTGAACAGGCTCAGAATTTTCTGTCAAACTAGGTTGTCGTTGTTCGGTGGAGTTCTGTTCTGAAACTTTGTTCTTCTCTGGAGCATAAGCCTTTATGCATGCCTTCGTTTTTCCAACCTTCGTCGGCAAGTCCATTTCAGCCTTGTCTTTCATATTTGGGTTGGTCTTATCGTCATCCGTTTCAGAATCTGAGCTGATTGTCTGCACCGAGTCCTCACTCGTTATGGCTTTTAGATAGTGCCATTCCATGTCTATTTTCTTGATCCACTCCCGTCCTAGAAGTGGTGGTCCTCCCTCATGTAGTACGTATAAGTTCATTCTTGGGTGTTCTTTACCCCTATCTCTCACCTTGACTCTTATCTTTCCCATGGGGTATACTTTATGCCCCGTGTATGTCTGCAATACGAACTTGGTATCTCTTAAGGGTATATGTGAGAATAGCCGGTGGTAATCCCTTCGATTTATGACTGATAGAGCTGATCCAGTGTCCAACTCCATTTTCACTTGGATTCCAGCTATTTTTAGCATGACCCAGATAGTTTGTAGGTCAGCTTCCTTACTCACATTGTGAATTCTCAGACTACCCAGCTCCTGGCCGTTTGGGTCTGAGTCTGAATTCTGTTCGTCTGAACTCTTCTCAGCCACCTTGTGTACCTTGTTGTACTTTTCCTGTGATGGCTTCCTTTGGTTGTTGGTCCTTTGGTTGTTGGTCTTCTTCCCTGACCGGCATACCTTAGCTATGTGATCCAGTTTGCCACATTTCCTACATTCCTGGTTCTTAAACCAGCATTGGTTCTGGTCGTGTGTTGTCTTCCCACAACGATAGCATTTTGTTGTTGTCGAGGTAATTTGATCCACACTTAGTGCTGCTGTCTTTAGCTGCATTTCCGCAGTTCCCTTCGCTGCGGCTTCGTGCAATGCTGCAATAAGGACAGCCCTGTCAAGTGTAAGGTCGTTCTCTTCGAGTAGTCGCTTTTGCGTTCCTTCCTTTGCCAACCCGCCCACGAACGTGTCTCACAATGCCTCTGTCAGATTCCCTCCAAACTGGCAGTATTTCGCTAGTCTATGCAGTTCGACCAAGTATTCTGCGTTGCTTTCGTCTTTCCGTTGCGTTCTCGCATAGAATTTGAATCGTTCCGCCAACATCAACGGTGTGGGGTTCAAGTGATCCTTCAGAACAGCCACAATATCATCGAAAGTCTGATTCGCCGGTTTAGCTGGTGATAGTAGATGCTTCAAGAGCCCGTATGTCTTCGCGCCCATCGAGTTTAGCAAGGTTATAGCTTTGTCATCTTCTTCTATTTTATTGGCCTCACAATAGATCTCGATGCGTTCCACGTACGTGGCCCAGTCTTCTACCTCGGCATTAAAATCGTTGATGTTACCACACTTAGGCATCTTCCTCTCTTTCTGATAACACCCCGAATTATTTCTTTAACTTTTTTTTTCTAAGATGGCGGTTTTCCCGCGAAAATGGCGGTTTCCCGCGCTTATCTTCTCTCCCCGCCCACTTCAATGGCGGTTTCCCGCTTCTGTCTTCTTCCCCGCCTAATGGCGGCTTCCCGCGTTTCTTCCCTAGCGGGAGGGGTACACTTTCCCCCACAGGCGACGGCCGCTGGCTTTCAGATTCACAGCCTGCGCGTCGGCTTCAGTGCTTTCCCTTTTCTCGGCAAGGCAACCGGCGCTGGGTACACCCCGTTGACGGCGAACAGGTTCAGCTGCTGGGCTGGCTCTTGCTCAGTTCCCCTTGCTCGGGCTCGGTCTCTCTCCCGCTCTCTCGGCTCTACCGGCGCTGGGTACACCCCGTTGACGGAGAACAGTTTCAGCCGCTGGACTGGCTCTCACGCAGTCTCCCTTGGTCGGCTCTGCCTCTCCCGCTCGCTCGGCTCTACCGGCGCTGGGTACACCCCGTTGACGGAGAACAGTTTCAGCCGCTGGACTGGCTCTCGCGCAGTCTCCCTTGGTCGGCTCTGCCTCTCCCGCTCGCTCGGCTCCCAAACGCCTCTCCCAGCTGTCTCGCAGTCCGGTGCTTCCCTCCCCGGCTGCGGCTGAGTTTTTATATCTTCCCGCGCCTACGCTCCCGGTCGCAGCGCTTCGTGGCTTCGGTCGCTGCCCAGCCTTTTTCGTCGGTCGCGGTCTAGCTGTCTCACGACGCCGTTGCGTCCCCAGCCTGTCTGTACCGCGGCTCCCTTGCTCCACGCTGCCCCAGTCTCAGCGCCTCTGGGCCCGACTTCTGTCCGGCTCCTTTCCCCCTCGACCGTGGTCGAGTGCACCGCCCTTATCCTCCGGTTATTCTTTTTACTTTTCCCTTACTCACAGTCACCGTGGCCGCCTTGCTTCTCGTGCTGATCGGCTCACTCCTCACCGTGGCAGAAGGGACAGTCAGTGCCTGTTGCTGATGGAAGGCTTTGTCTCTGAATTCGTCCTCCTTTCCAGCTCTGCAGACTCGAGTTTTCTCCCAGCAGAATGACGAGGGCGGTTGCCTCTTCTCGACGCTCGTTAACTGCTTCGGAATTATTGTTGCCGCAGGGTACGATCGGACTCGTCGCCACTGTAAAGTCTGTGGGTTGTTTAGTTAATTAATACACAGACTCCAAGAGTAACTTAAAACAAGACTTTACTATTCGAAGGTTAGGGCGAATCTGCCCAATAACTCCTGGCACAACACTTATATACTGGTGTGGTAACCGTCGGTATTACCGTATACAGAAGCCAAACAAAGTAGTGCCACACCTAAAATAGTTCTCTTAAAGGTGAACGGTTACATACAATAGTTCTCTTAAAGGTAGACGGGTACATACACTACATTACTCCTGGAATATTTGGGATCTTAGAAAGGATGAGGACGGTTATACCAAAGACAGACTGCCTACTCTCGTGTTTACAGACTGAGGCACAGTTACCTGGGAATGACTAAGGGAATCTGAGTAATAGAGGTTTGCAGGGCTACGGGGAAATGGCGGGGGAGTGGGACGAGCTGACGTGCTCTTGCAGAGAGCTGGCACGGTCTCGACAGGCTGAATGGCCTCCTTCTGTGCTGTAATCATTCTATGACTCTATATGGGGGAGAAATTCATTAAAGAAAGCAGATTTGAGAATTTTTTCCACTTACCTCGGCCACCTCGCCTTTAAGTATCACCCCCGAAGCGCCCGGCCTCCCGATGAACACCTCCTGCAGCTGCCGGTGTTTTCGCCCGGCGATGCTGCAGGGGATGGGACCGAAGTTTGGGTCTGGGGCGCTACCGGGGTGATGCGCACGGCGATGACGTCACGATCTCAAGGTGAAGGAGATCGGGGCGCAGCACCATACTGCCGCCGTAAACCTCCCGCCGAATATAGTGGGAGTCGATCTTCTCGCCGCGCCCAGTCGGTAAGTGACTAGCACCCCGTTATCGTCCCTGGAGGCGATAACGGGAGCTGCTAAAGTGCCCAATTTCTAGCCCTATGATTCTATGGGGGACAAATTCATTAGCGACCATTTCGGGTCGCTAACATCGCCTGGGCGCTAAATTTAGCGCCCGGCAAAAGATAGCGCCGGCAATCGCTAACTTCAGTTTTAGTGCCTCAAGTGGGAGGTGGAGCGCTAATTCAAGCACTCCACTTCCTTCCTAGAGCGCTAACCCTGAATATCAGGCCGGTGCGTTCTGCAGCGCTACGCACTGGGCCATGTAGCGCTGCCGCATGGAGGGGCTCCTCCCCTCATTAAAGGGAAGGGCCCAAGCCCACACCTCTACGGGGCTCTACCTGGACTGTAGGATTTGCAAAATTGAACTTTATATTATAAAGGGTCGAATGGCAGAAGAGGCCGTGATTTTAAAGACTGTTTTAAAAGAAGCCTAGGAAAAAGGGGCATTCAAAATGGCCGCCAGACCCCGTGACCAACTTATTGGGACACTTTAAAATGGTTCCTGCAGTCCTCAGACAGCTTTGTGGATTCAGCCCACAGTAAGTTCTGGAAGCCGTTTCTGAGTGAACGAAACCAGACACCCACATACACATATAGATTGGATACAGATCCAGTCAAGATCGGCCTGTAGATAAAGGCCATCTAAATGTTTAACCAGACAAAGGGGAACAGTTTCATATTCATGAGAAGAGCATCAAGGACCCGTTAAGGACATCACCAGGACATTAAAAACAATGAAGGTCATTCCAGACCAGAGATGGCCCGTTACCGGCCATCCAAGAACAGTTCAAAATATAATAACTACCCCGTTGTGCTCCCAGCCCGCCAAAATTAAAACAAAAGACTAACCTGATTTGGCGCGAGATAGGGCTTCTGATGAGAAGTATATCTGGGAACCCAGAGGTAGAAAGAATGCGTCGTGGAAACCGGGAGGAAGCCATAAACGGAGCGGCCATCATCGGAGAGGAAGAAGAAGAAGACGGTTCGAGCCGGCGTCCCGCCCCGAGGTAAAACATCGGGAGATCATCGACCAACCCCGGGCCATTGACGAAACGAAAGGCCATCGACCCGCTCCGGCTCGGGAGAAGAGATAAGAAAAAACTACAGAAAAGATGATGAGGGCCAGCCCAAGGCTCTTCTGACCGGGGTCGAGCAAACGATCCCCGACCCCGCCGACATCCAGACCAGCCGGTGTCCAGCCGTCCCCGACCCCCAACTCAGGAGAGAGGTGTGGCGCAGTTCGCTGGGGCTCCAACAACCACGTGGAGACGGGACGCCTGAATGGATCAAACGCAGACCTGTTTCAAAACCTTACACTTCCTAGTTGGATTGGTGAGCATGTTTCTGGCCCTTCATAATCAGATCTAGATAGGTTTAAGGGGGTGGACATTTAAGGGTATAATTAACATGAGTTGTTGTCCCTCGATGTTCCGTGTGTTTCCCCATTTCATGATGATCTTTGTAGAGTATAATATGCCTGTATTTGCCTTAGTTAGTACTGTGTCGTTATGATTTGTTTGTGTTTTCCCTCCCATGTACCCTCTTATTTGCTTGCATTTGATTTGTTTTACATTATGCAATAAAATTTCATTTCGTTTCATCAAACTTGGTCTATAAGAGTTTTCTCTACATTGTAGTTCCTGCCCCAAAGTCCAGAGTACAGAATCTAAGGGGCGAGTGGGTCAAACCACTCACGGTTTTACTGTGCAAGAGAGAGAGGCCTCTAGAGAGAGAAATCTCTG
This sequence comes from Somniosus microcephalus, assembly GCF_052327205.1. Taxonomy (NCBI): domain Eukaryota; kingdom Metazoa; phylum Chordata; class Chondrichthyes; order Squaliformes; family Somniosidae; genus Somniosus; species Somniosus microcephalus. The sequence continues at coordinate 292,161,877 of NC_140989.1, forward strand.
CGATCTAAAACCCCTTACAGGAACACCGGGGAGCAGGGTGCCGTCCCAGCAGCCCGGCATTCAAGAGGAGTGCCGGGCTGGCAGATTGCGGCACGGAACCTGGATTCAAAGATGCAACGGGCCGCGACAAGTAAGTCGGCCGATTTGTTTTTTCGCTACCTGCCCTTTAGTTAGCGCCCCGCGAGCCTCTTGCTGCTCCGTTCCCACCCCCTGAATCGGTCGCTGTCATTGCCCGGTGCAGATTCAGGGGGCACGGGCCAATTTTGCAGGCAGAACAAAAATGGGGCGCTGCGCACAGTGATATCATCATCACGCAGCAGAGCAGGGCGTTACCGATTACTGCCACGGAATTTAGCGTGAGTTGTTAGCGGCGCAGCGCCTGGGCAAAAAGTCGTTTGCGCCCCGTTAGCGCCCCAGGAGGGCGCTAACGAGAAGCGCAAATGCACCAAATTTCTAGCCCTATGAGTTATGGTATATCCTCAAATTCTGAGCTACATGGGTGATTTTGACAGTGGCTGTGGTGACCACAACCTAAACCTTTATGCCTGTAGATCCTTTCAATCCACTTCTGAAGGTACGTGCAACATTAGTCAATTAGCAGTGCACCAATGAATAGAGCAGGTGATAACTGTATTGTTTCCCAGGGCTAACTATTTCATAAGTTTTCTGATAGAAAGCTGGTAGCAATCTAAAAAAGCAATGCACTTTTTCCATGTGGCATGATTCCTGAAAGTATTGGGCATTATTCGTGGCCATCTCGGTTCCTGCATCAACTGCCATGGCCTTCATCAACTTCAAGGGGTTCCATTCGGTAAATGTGTAGATGGCCTGTGACCAAGAGCACAAAATTATGCAAATGAATGCCCGCATACCTGGCAGCATCCATAATGCATTCATTGTAAGACAATCCATCGTGCCTGCATTATTTAAATGTATAATGAGCAGGCTGGATAGATGGCTGCCTGGTGACCCTCTTCAGCCCTAACTCATGCTCTCGTTGATATAGCCATGAACGCAAAGTGAACAGTGAAATGACAAGATACATACAGCTGTCAGGATAATTGTGGAGTATGCAGTCAGCATGTTAAAGCAGCACTTGACCTACCTGGAAGCTGAGGAGGTGTGGTACAGTTTAGTCCTGCCAAGGCCTTAAAGATAACAGTAGTCTGCTGCATGTTGTACAATTTTACCATGCAGTGAGGTGTTACCATGGAGCAGCTGGACAAGGAGCCCAGCTGCAGCCAATGACAGAGCTGGACTTTGAGGGAAAACCAGAGATATTCCTGCTGAAATCTGTTTGCAGGAAGAGTCATACATGATACTCTAGTGGACACTGCATTCAGCCCAGTGCCTGATCTGCCGAGTACACAAACAGTCCAAACTGACGGTGCACGATAATCTGTGCACAATGATCCATACATTATCCCCAACACTTTTCTTGGTACTATCTGAACTGCCATTGATGCTCTTCCTTTGATCTGCTGATCTAGTATTAATATAAAATACAACCAATTAATTTCCATACAAGTTATAATTTTATCTGCTATAAATGTTTTTGGTACAGTGCTTCCTCTTGGTGACAGTTGTGATCTATATCTTCTCAAACCTATTCTACTAGTCTTTCTAGTTGCTTCGCAGTGGTTGGCTGCTGGGTGTAGCTGTGTGCCTCTGGGATGGAGATGGCTTTGTAACTCCTTGTGCTGCGTCATGAGGTGGCCCTGTAACTGCTTGAGCCATCTCCATGACCTGCTGCAGTCCCTGCACTGATGTCACTACCACAATGGTGTTTGGAAGAGAATTCCAGGATGTTCACCCAGAGACAATGAAGGAACTGCAACGTATGTCTGAGTCAGGATTGTGTGTGACATGGGGGAGAACTTGGTGGTGATGGTGTTCCTATGATTGCTGCTTTTATCTTTTGTGGTGGTAGAAGTTGTGAGACTGTTAAGTCCTGTTGAAATAAGCTTGGCAATGTAGGGGGTGGTGTGTGGGGTCAGCTTCACCTCTGACTTATGAACGGTTCGAATCGTTCCCACTCCCTTGGTTCTAGACCTTGGACTTATTTGGAAGTTGTGATAAAAGTGCAGCAGACAACTGGTTTTGGTGCAAAAACTTTGAATTTTATTTGAGAAAAGAAAATACAACACAATAATAACACTCTAATAAAATGGGAAACACTTCGACATACACGAGGGAAAATTACAGTGGACAAATATCTCACCCCTCCCAATCCCACCTTACCAGCTAAGTTAAGCTCTAAAGGACATGGAATAATGCTCACCAAACGACTCCTTGACAGTTGAGCTGGTTCGCAATTTCGGGGTTCGCTAGATGTGTCGGTTGGGGCCTGCCGTACCCCAGACACGGTAGAGGATTCACCTGCGTATCTGGTCAGTCTTCGCAAGTCCACTGATGTGGTAGGGTGTGTATTGGATCTATCAGGTGAGTACCCAATTTCCTTCTGTTAGAAATAGGGCTTAGAATCTCTTTGAGTAAAATCTTACCCAGGGGTAAGTCAGGAATAGTTTGTAGAGTGGAAAAACTTGCAAATCTTCAGTTTCTTCCGAGTTGGTTTTCCATTGGTCGCGGTGGCCCAATATTACCCGGTTGGCTGAGGGTAATATTCGGTTGGTTGTTTCGTGGGGCCCTTGGTGCCACGAGGTGTCCGATGGTGTGTTACTTCTTCTTCTTCTTCGAGAGAGAACTGCTTCGAGATGCTTGCTCCTTGATCTTGATGTTGCTTGATGATGGCTCTTCTTGAACTCCTTTCTTTAACTTGTACTTGGAACTGTTTTTCTGTGTTAACTGTTGAACAGGCCTCCAATTATACTAATCGAGGCCTGCTAATCTGCGCGCCAAATCAGTTTAGGTTTATTGTTAGATTTTGGCGGGCTCGTTAACATTGAGTTGTGTAAATTGTTTAAGAGGTTTCGGGATGGCTCCCTGAGCTGTTGAAGTTGTTTAAAAATGTGAGAAGTGGTTTCGGGATGGTTTCCTGAGCTGTTGAGCTCTTATTTAATTGTAGTGAAATGTCCTCAGTGTTTGAGTTTCCCGTGGGGTCTGAGATTCTTTGTAGGTTGGCGAAGCGATTTGTTTTATGCATGTTTTTGGATGGGTCCTGTGAGGCTGTTCTTCCGTGGGTCTATTGTTAGCATGTAAATTTCTTGATAGGGGCTGAGTGACATTTATAGTTCCCCCAGACAGTTTGGCTATCTCGAATACGCAAACTGTCTACTGCAGAGGTAGATCCCAAATTCGGTAACAGCCTTTTTCTTTACAAGCCCGAACATGTCCAAAGTCATTTTTAATAGGGTTTTCCTTTGTTTTTGTGATCTGTTAATTTTGAGAATCCTATAGTCCTCCCTGTGGTACTTTACTCATTAGAGTATCATACTGGGTGAGCAAAATTCCTGACCCCTGAGAGCTAACCTTCCCCTGTATTTTACCTATCTAAAACCCCAAAACACACATTCCCCTTTAGGTGTAGTGTTCAGATACATACAAAGGTAAGAAAATTCGGTTACATTCATATCCAAGCGCGGAGGGGGTCCAACACCCCTGCACCACTTGAAAGAAAAAAATATGGTACATACATAGAAAAGAAAAATACACAGCCACAATCTTTATCTTTAATAACGATTAAGGCTTGTCTCATACCTGGTCATAGACTTTATTTTGATGCTTGTCCCATGCTCGCTCATGTTGGGATCGGAGCATTCTGTCCCTCCCCTTTCACTTTGTGCACAGTAAGTCCTAAACATTTCCTTTAGTAGGGCCTAGCATAACTGTTCTGTCTCCTTAGGGCACCATTCAGGTAAGTGTACTTCAGTAAGGTTTAGGATAACTGAAGCTACTGCAAAGTGTACCCCTGGTACAGTACCTTTTCGGTCGGCACTAGCACTAACTCATTCCCTGGTCTCTTGGTGGTGGTAGGACACCTCTCTATTACTGTCCGTGATGTCGGGGTTGTGGACAGGCGCTTTTGGGTGCGTGCTACGAGTTCGGTGGCGTTGACTGGGATCGGGGAGTGTGAGAGCGCGCACGCATGCAGCCTAGAATCCCACCCCATCCCCTTCCCGGTATCTTGCCATTGTCTGGAGAAGATGATAGATATGCCTGTGGGGCAGGCTCTCTCTGATCCCCACATGCAGATATAGATTCCCTGTTCCGACTCCCACCACTTATCCCAACACACACTCACTCCCCCATGGGACCCTGTGATCGTCCGGTGGGTGTTGTTCCCCAGTCATTCCCAGTCGGCTGTATGGTCCCCTATGTCTCTGCTCAGCTTCCTGAGCCACCACCACCTATCCAGGGGAATCTGTCCTTTACATGTGAGGCACACACGTTTCCCCTCAGTGACACTGATCCGTGTGGCCACGACCTGTACCCTGGGGCACGGGATGAAGGCCTCCCCGTAGGTGAACCCGGTCTGGCTGGAGTATTGTGTTGAGTTAGACCCCAGCCACCCTGGCCACCTTCCCACATGGAAGTAAATAGCGAGCTCCTCCACACCCGGTTCGCCACCCCCAGCGGTAACGATTGGTGCTCTCCCGAGCACCCATAAATGTGGAGTCCTCTACATCACCTCGGTCGCCAATGCTCACCCCTACCAGGGCGAGCAGGAGTAGAACCCTCCTCATGCTGATTTCATCTCTGTAGGGACACACAAAACAGATAACCATGTCCCGAGAAGGTTCTCTGGCTTGACAAGTGATCAAGTCTCGAAAATTTAAACTTACTTATTGTAAAATAATTAAATAATAATAAACCTAAAATTACCAACACTGTAAAAACACCTAACATTCATCAGAAAAGCTATGTGCATCTGCCGCCCGTCTCCGGACGGCCAGGCTAATTCCTGTTTGGCCTCTGTCTTTTGTGGCCTCTGGGCAGCTTGTATGCCTGGGCGTAAGGTGGCATGTGCCACCGGACCCGGAGAGTCCTTCTTAAAACAACTGGGAGTTTCCCTGAATCCCAGATGATCGGGGGAGAGTCCCCTCCTGTACTGCAGCACACTACCCCCTTCTGTGTGGCTGCTGAGTCCCTGTCCTGTCCTGTGGGTTCCTCGCAGCCTGAGGCTGCAGGCTGGGGATCCCTCTTGCTTTCCTTGCCCAACGCTACCTCTCCTGTGAGTCCCTCACCGTTGGAGGCTGCAGGCTGGGGATCCCTGTCCTTAGATGGATCCCTGACCTTGGGCACTCCTTTTCGGGTTGCGACCCCTCCGGGGCTGAACCATTTAAACTGGTACACTGGGGACCATGGTGGTTTAGGCTGTGGTATGCGAGGAGACCTTCTTAAGGCTCCAGCTACCGGGGGTGTGTCCGAGTCCCAAATAATTGGTGGGATGGCCCCTCCAGTGACACAAGCCACTGCCCCCACTGGTGCAGTCTGTGAGTCTGCCACAGCTGCTGGCTGAGGACCTCTATCCTTAACCTTATCCTCTGCTTCCTGACCCTCCTCGTCCCACTCCACCTGGGTTTCCCCTGGTGCCCTTGAACAGACCATGCCTCTGGCCTCCAACAAGGCTTGGGTCAATTTTTTAATCCTTTCTTCGCAGGGACCATGATCAGAGTCTTCATAACCCCTACTTCTAGCTACTTTATGAGCTATTTTAATGTCCCTTAGCTGACCCTCCAAACCGTCAGCTCTCGTTGTTAATCTTGCGTTCTCCTCCCGTAAGGCCTGCTCATTTAACCTGGCCTCCGTAACCTGGCACCACAGGTATTCCCCCATATTACGGGAGGTTTCTTCCTGGGCGCGTCTTTCAAGGGGACACAGGTAGACAGGCTGCGCTGGTTCTAGTCATAGGTCTGGGTTGTATGAGGCAGATGGGGTTAAAACATCGGTGGCGGTGGCTACCTTCCCTGGGCTATTTAATAAAGCTTGGATCACAGCTATGACTGAGTCTAATGTGGGGGCAGAGGTTGGTGTTTCGGTTCTTGGGGCAGGAGCTGGGGAGATCTTTCCTATGTTATCCTTCCACAGATTCCTACAGTCCCTTCTCCAATGCCCATTCTTCCCGCACCCGAAACAGTTACGCTTCGTGTCGGAAGGGTTACCCCCTTTCTGGTGCCACTCTTTCTTATTACAAGGTTTCATTTCATGTACTTTTCCTTTTGGTGGGTGCTCTTCTGTCCCTCTACCGTTCCGGTGAGCCAGGGACAGTTGTCCGACCACTGTCTCCTCGGTGACCCAGGGGTCTTTCGGGTCAAACCACAGCTCAGCCTTGGCTCTGATCCGTGGCAAGCTATTTGCCACCAGGCTTCGGAGCCAGTGGATCAGCTCGTCCTGATTCAGGTAAGCCTGGTCAAGAACCCCATTACAGGCACTCTTGTACACAGGCCACAGTCGGTCTGCGAGAGCCTGTGGGGTCTCCCCTGCTAGCTGTGTTGTCCTCTCCACCCGGGAGAAGGGACTACCATCATTCATACCCATGGCCTCCAGAACTTCCTCCCGGATAGCAGTGTATCCGCCCTGCCCTTTTTTACTCTCCGCAGAGAGGGACTGGTAGAGGTTGCCATCCAGGGAGAAAAGGAGCATTTTTGCCATCTCGGAGTCATCGTACTCGTTAATGCCCGCTGCCTGTTCCACTTCCATGAAGTGGACCGAGGAGTCCCCTTTTTGAGTGAGCTTACTCAGGTGGCTTACCATAGCCCTAAGCTGTTGGGTGCCGTGGGGAGCCACGAATTGGCTTTCAAGGGGTCTTTGACACCCACCACCGCCAGGCAGGCCAAACTTTTGCTGCCGGACCGGGCACATCGGCCCCAGCTTCGACCTTTCCTGCATTGGTTTGCCCACCCCTCCCTGCTGCCAAACCGAGTTAAAACTCAGCGCCACAGGTGGTGGTGGTGTGCACTTCCTGCCGGCCTCACAAGTCGTCCGTCCCTCTTGCTGCCAAACCGGGTCATTCCCCGACGCCACAGGTGGCGTCCGAACAGTTTCCCCTTGCAATTCCAGGTCCACCCGGGCTGCACCCAGGCTTATTAGGCATACAATGCCTTTTGCTCTGGACAGAGCAAGGTTCAAACTCTCGATCTGCTTCTGACAGGGGCCATGATCTGCCGCCTCATACCCCCTAGTGCTTGCTATCTTGTAAGCTGCCTGGACGTCTCTCAACCTCTCCTCCTGCTCTCTTACTTGCTTGGCAAGGCGGGCATTCTCTTCCCGTAACACCAGTTCACTGTTTTTAGCTTTGGTGACCTGACACCGAAAGTATTCCTGTCTGTTTCTAGGTTTCTCTACTATTTGCATTTTTTTCTGATTTTGGGCGGTTAGTTCTGCCAATAATTTTTCCCTGCTAGAGCCCTTGCTTGAGACAGCTGAGCTGATTCACGCAGCTCTTCTGTTAGTGCCTCAATGCGCTTATCTAAAAGCTGGATCTGTCGCTAGGAGCAGACCAACCAGATGGCTTTCTCCACAGATTTTTATGATCCTTGCTGTCAGTCCATTTGGCTGCAGCGTCCATGGGACGCTCAGCGCGTAACAGACTGAGCACCCATTTCTTGGTGATAGTTACCTTCTCAAATACATAAGAGGAAATCTTCTCTTCCATCTTCGTTCTCTCCTCAAAAACAGTGTTCACTGCATCACATCCCTTTTGCCGCAGTCCTGCCGTGGTCGCCATTATGTAGGGGGTGTGTTAGATCCGCGTGTTAATGGAGACACGGAATGCAGGAGTTGATTTAACAAGTGTTTACTGAACAAAGTCTGGAGGTGAACTAACAACACAAGACGTTACACAGGCTTATATACCCGAGTGGTCACTACTGGTACTACAGTATACAGGGGCTTCAAAAACATAGTTCCTCTTAAAGGTACATACACTACAGGGTGGTGTGTGGGGTCAGCTTCACCTCTGACTTATGAGCGGTTTGAATTGCTCCCACTCCCTTGGTTGTAGACCTTGGACTTATTTGGGGGTTGTGATAAAAGTGCAGTAGACAACTGGTTTTGGTGCAAGAACTTTGAATTTTATTTGAGAAAAGAAAATACAACACAATAATAACACTCTAATAAAATGGGGAAACACTTCGACATACACGAGGGAAAATTACAGTAGACAAATATTTCACTCCTCCCAATCCCATCTTACTAGCTAAGTTAGGCTCTAAAGGACCAGGGATAATGCTCACCAAACGACTCCTTGACAATTGAGCTGGTTCACGATTTTGGGGTTCGCTCGATGTGTTGGTTGGGGCCTGCCGTACCCCGGACGCGGTAGAGGACTTCACCTGCGTATCTGGTCAGTCTTCATTAGTCCGCTGATGCGGTAGGGTGCATATTGGATCTATCAGGTGAGTACCCAATTTCCTTCTGTTAGAAATGGGGCTTAGAGTCTCTTTGAGTAAAATCTTACCCAATGGTAAGTCAGTAATAGTTTGTAGAGTGGAAAATCTTGCGAATCTTCAGTTCCTTCCGAGTTGGTTTTCCATTGGTCGCAGTGGCCCTATATTACCCAGTTGGCTGAGAGTAATATTCGGTTGGTTGTTTCGTGGGGCCCTTGGTGCCGCGAGGTGTCCAATGGTGTGTTACTTCTTTTTCAAGAGAGAACTGCTTCGAGATGCTTGCTCCTTGATCTTGATGTTGCTCGATGATGGCTCTTCTTGAACTCCTTTCTTCAACTTGTATTTGGAACTGTTTTTCTGTGTTAACTGTTGAACAGGCCTCCAATTATACTCCAATTATGTTAATCTGTGTGCCAAATCAGTTTAGGTTTATTGTTAGATTTTGGCGGGCTTGTTAACATTGAGTTGTGTAAATTGTTTAAGCGATTTCGGGATGGCTCCCTGAGCTGTTGAAGTTGTTTAAAAATGTGAGAAGTGGTTTCGGGATGGTTTCCTGAGCTGTTGAGCTCTTATTTAATTGTAGTGAAATGTCCTCAGTGTTTGAGTTTTCCATGGAGTCTGAGATTCTTGGTAGGTTGGCGAAGCGATTTGTTTTATGCATGTTTTTGGATGGGTCCTGTGAGGTTGTTCTTCCGTGGGCCTATTGTTAGCATGTAAATTTCTTGATAGGGGCTGAGTGACGTTTATAGTTCCCCCAGACAGTTTGACTATCTCGAATACTCAAACTGTCTACTGCAGAGGTAGATCCCAAATTTTGTAACCACCTTTTTCTTTACAAGCCTGAACATGTCCAAAGTCATTTTTAATAGGGTTTTCCTTCGTTTTGGGGGATCTGTTAATTTTGAGAATCCTACAGCAAGGTATTGCAGTGTATCCTGCAGATAGTACATACTGCAGCCACAGTGTGCCTGTGATGGAGGAGTGGATTTTAAGTCCAGTGGCAGGGGCACCAACCAAGCTCTGTTGAATTTGTTCAGCATTGCTGAGCTGCACCGGTCCAGGCAAGTGATGAGTATTCTATCACACTCCTGACTTGAGCCTTCTGGATGGTGGAGAGAGGGAGACTTTGAGGGGTCAGGAGATGAGCCACATTCTGTAACGTACCGAAACTCTACCCGGCTCTTGTAGCCACATATTTGTTGTGGCTGGTCTACTTAAGCTTCTAGTCAATGGTGACCCGCAGGATGTTAATGGCAGGATACTCAGTGACAGTGGTGCCATTAAAGATCAGGTGGAGGTGGTTATGCTTTTTCTTGTTGCAGATGATTATTGTCTGGCACTTCTGTGCTGTGAATGTTACCTGACTTTTGTCCAGATTCTGCTGTAGGCTGCCATAGGCGTCTTCAATATCAGAGAAGTTGTGAATCATTACAGCCCACTCCTGACATTGCGATGGAGGGATGGGCATTGATGAAGCAGCTGATGATGGTTCGGCCAAGGACATCCTGCAGTGATGTTCTGGGGCTGCAATGATTAGCCTCCGACAACCAGGATCATCTTGGAAAAGCTTCAGCTTTGTCTCTTGCACTCTCGCGCTGGCCTATACCATATTTGAGGATAGAGATGTCTATGGATCCTCTTCTTCCCATTAGTTTCCTGATGAATACCACTATTCTCGACTGGATGTGGTAGGGCTACAGAGCTTTGCTCTGATCCATTAGTTGTGGGACCATTTAGCTGTGTTCTGTAGCCTGTTGCTTATTTTTGATTTGTTCATGGGATGTGGGCGTCGCTGCCAAGGCCAGCATTTATTGCCCATCCCTAATTGCCCTTGAGAAGGTGGTGGTGAGCCGCCTTTTTGAACCGCTGAAGTCCGTGTGGTGAAGGTACTCCCACAGTGCTGTTAGGAAAGGAGTTCCAGGATATTGACCCAGCGACTATGAAGGAACAGCGATATATTTCCATGTCAGGATGGTATGTGACTTGGAGAGGAACTTGCAGGTGGTGGTGTTCCCAGGCACCTGCTGCCCTTGTCCTTCTATGTGGTAGAGGTCACAGGTTTGGGAGGTGCTGTCGAAGAAGTCTTGGTGAGTTGCTGCTGTGCATCTTGTAGATGATACACACTGCAGCCATGGTGCATTGGTGATGGAGGGGGAGAATTTTTAAGGTGATGGATGTGGTACCAATCAAGCAGGCTGCTTTGTCCTGGATGGTGTCGAGCTTCTTGAGTGTTGTTGGAGCTGCACTCACCCAGGCAAGCGGAGAGTATTCCATCACACTCCTTACTTGTGCCATGTAGATGGTGGAAAGGCTTTGGGAGTCAGGAGGTGAGACACTCGCCGCAGAATACTCAGTTTCTGACCTGCTTTTGTAGCCACAGTATTTATGTGGCTGGTCCAGTTAAGCAGGGGAGGTGTTGAGGTCGCAATCAGGAGAGGTGCAGTGGTGGCCGGCAGCAGCACGTGTGGTTTGAATGTGGGGTCAGGAGGAGCACTCCTGCTCCTCCCAGCTCCTCATTCAGGTAAATATATTTTACACACTTACCCTGTTAGATGTGGCCTTTAAGGACCACCTGTTAAGCCGCAAGTAGACCTGTTTTTCAGGAAGGGGGCCACAATCAGGCATTGGGCCACTTATTTGAATATGCAATGGGACAATGCTTGTTTCAAGCATGGGCCCTGGACAACGTATTTTTTGATTACACCAGTGTGGCGGGTGTCATACATCTGGGTGTGCGCTTCCTGCCCACCATTTTGGAACACTAAGAGGCCATTTAGTGTCCAAAAAACAGGCATTGTACAGTTGAATTTCTAAGCCTATGGGTTGATTAATTGCGTGAAAAAAGAATTCACCACAATGTTGTGTTTAGAATTGGAATCAACACCTTTATTATATTTACAACTTTGGACTATAATTCCTTCTCATTTCAGCTTCTTAGACTGTATTGTCAGAATATTATTGACATAGATGTTGGCTGAATGATTTCAATGTTCTTTAATACAAAACAAGGACTGTTGATGCTTAGGGGCTTTTCCAACTTTCATGGAGTAAGGGAATTCAGGAGGTCACCAAAAGCGGTACTCTATCAACTGCTCCCTAGCATCAGTGTGGTCTACTGGTCCCCTCCTTGAGGTTCTGCTTTGCCTTCATCCAATTCTTTGGTGTCTGGGGATGCCTCTTTTTGTTGCTATGCCTCCTCCAATTCCCATCCTCTTTGCATTGCCAGACTGTACAGAATGCAGCAAATACAATGATTTGGCCTAATTTGTCTAGGTTATTAATACATAATTTACAACAAATATATATTCCTTTAAGGCACAAAAACCCTACAGGAAAAGTGGCTAACAAGCAAAGTTAAAGTTAAAGCTGGCAAAATTCAGCCCTTTGTGTCTGTCTTCACGGAAGAAGATGCAAATTCTTCCCAGAAATAGTGGAGAACCAAGGGTCTAGTGAGAATAAGGAACTAAAAGAAATTAGTATTAGTAAAAAAATAGTAGTGGAGAAATTAATGGGACTGAAAGCCGATAAATCCCCTGGAGCTGATGGTCTACATCCTAGGGTTTTGAAAGAGGTGACTATCGAGATAGTGGATGCTTTGGTTGTCATCTTCCAAAATTCCCTAGATTCGAGAACGGTTCCCACAGATTGGAATTAGCAAATGTAACCCCACTATTTAAGAAAGGAGGGAGAGAGAAAACAGGCAACTACAGACCAGTTAGCTTGACATCAGTAGTAGGGAAAATGCTAGAATCTATTATTAAGAATGTGGTAACAGGGCACTTAGAAAATAATAATAGGATTGGGCAGAGTCAACACGGATTTATGAAAGGGAAATCGTGTTATAGTAACATGGATTGAGGATTGGTTAACGGACAGAAAGCAGAGAGTTGGAATAAACGGGTCATTTTCGGGTTGGCAGGCTGTAACTAGTGGGGTACTGCAAGGATCAGTGCTTGGGCCTCAGCTATTCACAATCTATATCAATGATTTGGATGAGGGGACCAAATGTAATATATCCAAGTTTGCTGATGATACAAAGCTGGGTGGGAATGTAAGTTGTGAGGAGGATGCAAAGAGGCTTCAAGGGGATATAGACAAGCTATGTGAGTGGGCAAGGACATGGCAAATGGAATATAATGTGGAGAAATGTGAAGTTATCCACTTTGGTAGGAAAAATGGAAAAGCAGATTCTTTTTTAAATGGTGAGAGATTGGGAAATGTTGGTGTTCAGAGGGACCTGGGTGTTCTTGTACAGGAATCACTGAATGTTAACATGCAGGTACAGCAAGCAATTAGGAAAGCAAATGGTATGTTGGCCGTTATTACAAAAGGATTTGAGTATAAGAGTAAAGATGTCTTACTGCAATTATATAGGGCCCTGGTGAGACCACACTTGGAGTATTGTGTACTGTTTTGGTCTCCTTACCTAAGGAAGGATATACTTGCCATAGAGGGAGTGCAACAAAGGTTTATTAGACTGATTCCTGGGATGGGGGGATTGTTCTATGAGGAGAGGTTGAGTAGACTAGGCCTATATTCTCTAGAGTTTAGAAAAATGAGAGGTGATCTCATTGAAACATACAAAATGCTTACAGGGCTTGACAAGGAGGATCTTTCCCCTGGCTGGGAAGTCTAGAACCAAGGGTCACAGTCTCAGAATAAGGAGTCGGCCATTTAGGACTGAGATGAGGAGAAATTTCTTCACTCAGAGGGTGGTGACTCTTTGGAATTCTCTACTCCAGAGGGTTGTGGAGGCTCAGTCATTGAGTATGTTCAAGACAGAGATCGATTTTTGGATATTAAGGGAATCAAAGGATATGGGGATAAAGCAGGAAAGTGGAATTGCGGTAGCAGATGAGCCATGATCTTATTGAATGGCGGAGCAGGCTCGAGGGGCCGAATGGCCTACTCCTGCTCCTATTTCTTATGTTGTTATACTCTTATGTTATATTGTAGAGGACACCAGAGCGATCAAGGCACCTGAATCATGGCTTCAAAATGCCAATGGTATGCTCTGTGATGTTCCTGGTGGTCCCATGTCTCTCATTGTACATGTATTGTTCAAGCTTGGTGAGGTTCCATTCTATCAACAAAGGAAACTGATGGAATTGACCACTGCATATGTCATCCCAACTGAGACCAATGGGCATCAAACCTGCGACCTTCCTGTCATCTGTATCTCAGTTCCAGGACATGTGGTGCATTTATCAATTATGGCAAGCGACGTTTGGGCTGGATATTTATTATATTAATATATAAAGAATATGGCTTCACTCCGATAAAACTAGTACACATTCTATAAATAATTATTGCCTTATTTAGGATTCCCCAGTTTATAGTGGATTTAAGTTCAGGGGAGATGCGGCCAAATTCATATTAATGATGCATGCAAAAAATAGCTTTACAAAAGCCTTATGCAAGAGGAACAATAAGTTCAGTGTCTCATTCCTATGAACTTAAAAACATATGGAAGGAAGTTTGTAATAGCTGTTATGTAGTTAGAATTTCTCCTCCAGATTGCTGTCTCTGTTTAGCTACACTGAATATATTATAAATCACATTGTTATCCCTAGACAGTCAAAGTCATCCATTTCACGTTTGTCATCCATCCATTTAGTTTGTCAAAATTGTGCTCCTGACGGTGATTGTACACAGCAGCATCTCAAATGGAGATGGTTGCTTTTCCTGTGATTCACAATCAATTATTTCTGAGAAGATGTATGATTTAAAGCAATTTCAGTTCTATCCTGAATATTTCAAAGGGGAGTATTTTGTGGAGAATCCCACAGTGCAACCAGTTTCAGAAATTTATAAATCTTTTAGCTTAAGGGTTGGCAATAGGTGACAGATGCAATTCAGTGTAAAATAATTCATATGGAAGCAAGGAACCAAAATATGCAATATATGTTGAATGAATATATAACCAGGAAAGAGATCTAAGAGCTATAGTAGGTGAATCTATGAAACTGCCACCACCACTGCTTAGTTGCAATAATAAATGCAAATAATGTGCTGGGTTGCATTAACAAATGGATAGACTACAGAAATTTGAATAAGTAGTTTTGTTGCTTTTCTAAGGTATTACTGGGAGATGGGTACCAGGATATAGCATTAGAAATGAGAAACAAAGGGCACAAAGGATTGGGAGAGACGGTTAGCACTAAAGTAAGAAATAGTAAGGTATTAGGTGGGGTCAGACAAAGAGAGAACACAGGATGGCCTAAGAGAGGTTTACAGTGCATGTATGTGAACGCACAAAGCATAGTAAACAAGGTTGGTGAGCTGCAGGTGCAAATAGCCACATGGGAATATGATGTCATGGCAATAACGGAGACCTGGCTCAAAAAAGGGCAGGATTGAGTATTAAATATTCCTGGATATAAGGTGTTCAGGAAAGATAGGAGGTGGTGTGGCAGCATTAGTTAAGGAGAATGTTACAGTGCTGGAGAGAGCGGATATCCTGGAGGGGTCAAGGACAGAATCTATGTGGCTAGAGTTAAGAAATAATAGAGGAGCCATTACACTACTAGGTGTATTCTATAGGCCACCAACTACTGGGAAAAACAGGGAGGAGCAAATTTGCAGAGAAATTACCAAGAGATGCAAGAACTATAGAGTAGTGATAATGGGGGACTTCAACTATCCTAATATAGACTGGGATAGTAATCGTGTAAAGGGCAGAAAGGGGGAAGAATTTCTGAAGTGTGTTCAGAAGAACTTTCTTGATCAGTATGTTTCTGGCCCACGAGGAAGGAGGCATTGCTGGATCTGGTTCTGGGGAATGAGGTAAATCAAGTGGAGCAAGTGTCAGTAGGGGAACATTTAGGAACAGTGATCATAGTATCATAAGGTTTAGATTAACTATGGAAAAGGACAGGGAGCAATCTAGAGTAAAAATACTTGATTGGAGGAAGGCCAATTTCAGTGGGATGAGAACTGATCTGGCCCGGGTAAATTGGAATCAAAGATTGGCAGGCAAAACTGTAATCAAACAATGGGCTGCCTTTAAAGAAGAAATAGCTCGAGTACAGTTGAGGTACATTCCCACTAGGGGGAAAGGTAGGGCAACCAAAGTCAGCGCTCCCTGGATGATGAAAGAGATAGAGAGTAAGATGAAGCAGAAAAGGAGCATGTATGACAGATGTCAGGTCGCGAATACATCTGAGAATCAGGCTAAATACAGAAAGTTCAGAGAAGAAGTGAAAAATAAAAAAGAGGGGCAAAGAGAGAGTATGAGAATAGAATGGCAGCTAACATAAAAGGTAATCCAAAAGTCTTCTATATAAATAGTAAATGGGTAGTGAGAGGAGGGCTGGGACCGATTAGAGACCAAAAAGGAGAGCTACGCATGGAGGCAGAGGGTATGGCTGAGGTGTTAAATGAGTACTTTGCATCTGTCTTCACCAAGGAAGAAGATGCTGCCATAGACATAGTGAAGGAGGAGGTAGAGGAGATACTGGATGGGATAAAAATTGATAAAGAGGAGGTCATAGAAAGGTTGGCTGTACTTAAAGTAGATAAGTCACCAGGACCAGATGGTATGCATCCTAGGACGCTGAGGGAAGTGAAGGAAGAAATCGCGGAGGTACTAGCCATAATCTTCCAATCTTCCTTAGAAACGGGGGTGATGCCAAAGGACTGGAGAATTGAAAATGTTACACCCTTGTTCAAAAAAGGGTGTAAAGATAAACCCAGCAATTACAGACCAGTCAGTTTAGCCTTGGTAGTGGGGAAGCTTTTAGAAACAATAATCAGGGACAAAATTAATGGTCGCCTGGACAAGTGTGGAATAATTAAGGAAAGCCAGCACGGATTTGTTAAAGGCAAATCGTGTTTAACCAACTTGATTGAGTTTTTTGATGAGGTAACAGAGAGGGTTGATGAGGGCAATGCGGTTGACATGGTGTACATAGATTTCCAAAAGGCATTCGACAAAGTGCCACATAATAGGCTTGCCAGCAAAGTTGAAGTCTGTGGAATAAAAGGGACAGTGGCAGCATGGATACGAAATTGGCTAAGTGACAGGAAACAGAGAGTAGTGGTGAACGGTTGTTTTTCGGACTGGAGGAAGGTACACAGTGGTGTTCCCCATTGGTTGGTTCTAGGACCACTGCTTTTCTTGATATATATTAATGACTTGGATGTGGGTGTACAGGGCACAATTTCAAAATTTGCAGATGACACAAAACTTGGAAGGATAGTGAACAGTGAGGAGGATAGTGATAGACTTCAAGAGGACATAGACAGGCTGGTGGAATGGGTGGACACGTGGCAGATGAAATTTAATGCAGAAAAGTGCGAAGTGATACATTTTGGTAGAAAGAATGAAGAGAGGAAATATAAAATAAAGGGTACAATCCTAAAGGGGGTGCATGAACAGAGAGACCTAGGGGTATATGTGCACACATCGTTGAAGGTGGCAGGGCAGGTTGAGAAAGCAGTTTAAAAAGCTTACAGGATCCTAGGCTTCATGAATAGAGGTAGAGAATACAAAAGCAAGGAAGTTATGATGAACCTGTATAAAACACTGGTTCGGCCTCAACTGGAGTATTGTGTCCAATTCTGGGCACTGCACTTTAGGAAAGATGTGAAGGCCTTAGAGAGGGTGCAGAAAGATTTACGAGAATGATTCCAGGGATGAGGGACTTCAGTTATGTGGATAGAATGGAGAAGCTGGGGTTGTTCTCCTTAGTGCAGGGAAGATTGAGAGGAGATTTGATAGAGGTGTTCAAAATCATGAGGGGTCTGGACAGAGTAGATAGAGAGAAACTGTTTCCATTGGCAGAAGGGTCGAGAACCAGAGGACACAGATTTAAGGTGATTGGCAGAAGAACCAAAGGTGACATGAGGAGAAACATTTTTACTCAGTGAGTGGTTAGGATCTGGAATGCGATGCCTGAAAGGGTGATGGAGGCAGACACAATCACAGCTTTCAAAAGGGAATTGGTACCTGAAGGAAAAAAATTTGCAGGGCTATGGGGAAAGGGTGGGGGAGTGGGACTAGCTGAAGTGCTCTTGCAGATTGCCGGTACGGGCTCGATGGGCCGAATGGCCTTCTGTGCTGTAACCATTCTATGATTCTACACAGCTCCCATCTGGAGTACCATTTGCAGTGCACTTAGCCATAAGAAGGATATTATTGTCTCTGAGACAATAAGGAAGGAAGTTTGTTTTATTTGTAAAAGGGGAAATTCAAGATAATCTGATGGAAGTTTTCAAAGCTATGATGGGAATTGATAAAATTGTTCCAAGTAAATTGTTTACAATGGCAGAGTTCAAATATGATGGAACACAAATTTAAAAATTAAGATGTTGGAAGTAAGAAAGGATATCAGGCAAAACTTTCCACACAAAGTAATAGGCTTGTGTAATAAGTTACTAGGGAAGATCATTGATGCGGACAATAAAAATTGAGACAATTAGATATGTTTCTGGAGAGAGAAGAAATTGAGGAATCTAGTGAGAAAGTGGATAGGTAAAGTTGATATCTGAGAAAGCTCGGCCTTATCCTGCTTCTAAAAATTCTTATATTTTTATCTCCTAGTGTCTTGCTTAGTTTTTAAAAATGTCTTGCACCTTTCTTTTGGAAAAATATGTCCTTTCTTCATTTCGTAAGTTGATTTCTCCTCTTTCACCCTTGCCATCCAGGAGCAATGCACCATATACCAGTGGAATGACAAGTGGCCTGCTCCCACTAAGGCATTCTAAAAAGTGGCCCAGAGATTACTTTCCCTCCCTTCCCTTTGGAGAAGCATTGGCCTCTGATGCTTACCCATTGAAAGCTATTTGAAATCATGAACTCAGTGCAGAAGGAAGAGAGAGCGAGCAGGATTGCTAACTCTAAGTCAATACAGTACATTTCTCAGGAAGAAAATCTTACCTCCCTCACAACAAAGGAGCAGGGAAGTGGGAGAGCCCCGCAAAAAAATCATTTTCAAAATTCACCCTCTCTAGAGGAAAGTACAGACAACCAATCAAGCTGCATGTGAGCTTCTGCAAGTACGCTGAATTGGAATGATGCAGGCTAATTTTAAACGTGGTGGCAGCAAACAATCTACCGATGTATTTCAGAGTGAATGAATGCGATGACATTTCCCTCAACACTCAGATTCGTTAATGAGGTTACAGTGTGACTCAGCGGATTGGAGAACAGCAATTTGCATACAGTCACCACCACTTGTATGTGCTAGCAAGTCAGTCTTTGTCTTGTTTTGCACACTTTGTACAAAATAATCAATTGCAGGACAACAGAGTATTACAGTTTAAACTCTTTTATGAAGCATCAGGTCTGTAAGCTTTCTCAATCAATAGAGCACTGTGTGGACAAGCTGTAGTCCGGACCCCTACTGGGTCTTCTAAACAATAGCAGTCCTTACAGATGCCTGCAGGCCAATGACAACTCAGCATGTGATCACATGTGAATATAATAGGTATTCCCTACAGATGCCTGTGGGCCAATGATAAATCAATATGCAAATGTTACATCCCCTTTCTTTTAAAAGAAAAATGTTATGCATTACTTTTAAACCTTTCTTCTACCTAATGTTCTCGGTAGCATAAACATATAAGTAAACTCAGCATTTAACTAGCGCTGAAAACATCTCAATGTTTCAATAACGATGTACAGTTTTTTTTAGGGCAGTGATCTGCTTACACCCTTTGACAGTTCACAAGTCAAGGATAACTCTAGGCTTGACCTCTCGTCCCGACCTTGTGTGGTATGGAACTGAGCATGCTCCTGAATTGGTCAACAAATCAGGTTTAGGTTTAGGTTCAGGTAAGTATGATGTGTTTTGTGTATTGCTCTGTTCATCACACTCTGTTGAACTGATCCTCTCGTCGGAATGACGGTGTTGTTCCTTGGTGTTCAGGAGGTGCCTGCGATTGCGGCGGTACACCTGTACTTCTGGGGTCCGGACGTGATACGATCGCTCAGTGTCAGCTGGCTGGATGACGACTGCTGGCTTCCAGTAGTCATGCTCCTGGATTCTGACGGATTCTCCATTGTGCAGCGGCGGCAGTAGTCTAGCTGACCTGTCATAGTATCTCTTTTGGTGTTGCTGTCTCTGTACACGTTTTGCATGCAATTGCTTGCAGCTGACGACCTGCCAGGGCCTGTCTGGGATACGGTGAGGTATCATGGGCTCTTTGACATTTGATGGGCGGCATTCTAGACAAATGGAACATTTTCCGACAATGTCCTCAATGTGTTTGCACATTCCGGGCCAAAACATAATGTCACGTGCTCTTTGTTTGCATTTTTCCATGCCCATATGTCCAGCATGAATTTTTGTCAACATCTCTTCTCTGAGACTGGTAGGAATGATGATTTTCTCCCCTTTGAAGACGATTCCGTTGATTTGTGACAGTTCGTCTCTGTGGTTCCAGAATTCAGATATGCTGTGAGGGCATTTCCCCCTTTCCTCAGGCCATCCTTCATGTGTGACTTTTCTCAGCAGTGTGAGTTGTGCATCTTTCTCTGTTCCTGCTCGGATCTCCTTCAGTTTTGAGTCACTCACAGGTAAGCTGTTGTACACCATGTGCACCTGCACATCCATGCCTTCACTGAGGCTGCTGTCCTGGTAGCTAAGAGACTTTCTGGAGAGCGTGTCTGCGACAGGAATGTCTTTGCCTGGACGGTGAATGATTGTGAAGTCATACTTCTGTAGCTGAAGGATCATTCTCTGTAGCCTTGGTGGGGCTGCGGCTACTGGTTTCCTCATGATTGATTCAAGGGGCTTATGGTCGGATTCCACAATGACTTGTCGGCCATAGACGTACTGGTGGAAACGCTTACATCCAAACAGAATTGCATATAGCTCTTTCTCAATTTGAGCATAGTTGATTTCACTGTCTGAGAGAGATCTGGAAGCATAGCCGATGGGCTTTCCTTCTTGCAGTAATACTGCGCCTAGTCCGTACTTTGATGCGTCCACTTGTAGTCTGAGCTCTTTCACAGAATCACAGAATCTACAGTGCAGATAGAGGCCATTTCGGCCCATCGAGCCTGCACCGACACATATCCCACCCTATCCCCGTAACCCCACGTATTTAATCCCCTAACACTAAGGGTCAATTTATCATAGCCAAATCAACCTAACCTGCACATCTTTGGACTGTGGGAGGAAACCGGAGCACCCGGAGGAAACCCACGCAGACACGGGGAGAATGTGCAAACTCCACACAGACAGTCACCCGAGGCCAGATTTGAACCCGGGTCCTGGTTCTCTGGTGATTAGGTCTTTCATTTTCTGAAATGCTGTGTCATGTTGTTTATCCCACAGGAACTCATTGGATTGTTTGAGCAACCAACGCATGGGTGCGTTGATTTCGGAGAGGCTCGGGGCAAACTTGGTTAAGTAGTTAACCATGCTTAGTACTGTCTCTAGCTCTGCGCGGTTCTTCGGCGGCTCCATCTTCTTGATGGCGGAGATTTTCTCTGGATCCGGCTTAATGCCATCAGTTGAGAGGCGATGCCCAAAATAACTGATCTCGGTGGATCCGATTATGCTTTTCTCGGGGTTGAGCCGGATACCTTGCTCCTGTGATCTTTGTAGCATTGCACGGAGGTTCCTGTCATGTTCCTCTCTATTCCTGCCATAGATGAGGATGTCGTCTACGATTGCGACTACTCCGTCAAGGCCTTCATAGGTTTTGTCGATCTTCCGCTGGAATTCATCCTGAGCTGAGATAAGACCAAATGGTAAACGCAGAAATCGGTAGCGTCCAAATGGTGTGTTGAACGTTGTTAGCTTAGATGACTCTTCCGTGAGCTTGATAGTCCACTATCCTGATCGTGCATCCAGTACACTGAAGTAACGTGCTCCCACTAGCTTGGGTGTGGTGTCATCTAGCGTTGGTAGAGGGTAGTGAGGGCGTTTGATAGCCTTGTTCAAATCTCTGGGGTCGAGACAGACTCTGAGCTTGCCTGTACGTGGTTTCTCAACCACTACTAATGCGTTGACCCACTCTGTCGGTTCTGTTTCCCGGACGATGATTTTTGTATTCTCCATGCTCTGCAGCTCCTCCTTCAGGCGACTACATAGAGCAAGGGGTATCCTTCTCGGTGGGCAAACCACAGGGGTTGCTGCTGGGTCAAGGTGAATAGTGCATTCACCTGGGAATAGTCCGATTCCTTTGAAAACGTCAGCAAACTCCTCCATGGCTGTCTGCTTCTCAACTGGTGCTGTCAATGATAGCACTAGCTTGACGAGGTCCATGTCTAAACATGCCTTTAGACCTAGCACTGGCAGTGCTTGAGTGTCAACAATGTAAAAGTTCACCATCATGTTACTTTCTTTGTACTTGCATTTCATCATGCATGTGCCTTTTACAATGAGCTGTTCACCCCCATAGCCGGTCAGTCTGTGTGAGGTGGGCTGTAGCTCACACTCATCCTTCAAGCTGTGATACTCACTCAGTGGAATTACATTAACCTGAGATCCAGTGTCTAGTTTAAACTTAAGCTCTTTGCCCTGTTGTCCTATCTCAATATCGGCATAGGCTTGCTCAGTCCCTGAAATCTGTTTTTTCTGTGACACAGAATCAATAAACAGTTCCTCTGCATTTGGCTCTCTATCTGGCATTTGGCTGTCACTCACTGTGTGTACTGCTTTTCCGAAAACAGTCTTGCAAACTTTAGCAAAGTGGTTCCGTTTACCACATTTAGTACATTGCCTTCCTTTGGCAGGGCAGTACTCCTTTTCTCCATGCCAGTTGTTTCCACAATATCCACAGTTTTTGAAGCGTTTTATGTCTGTGTCACCCATTTTTAGAACTCTCGCTGTTCTTTCTGTTCTGAAACATGCTCTCTGGGCGGTGTTCTTTGGTGTGTGTCTATTAACTGCTGCACTGTCTGTTCACTCAAGCTGCTCGTGGCGCCGGTTATGGTTTTCAACTGTGCTTGGGCTATCTCGTGCGATCTAGCTATGTCCATAGCTTTGTCCAGCGTTAGCCCGGACCCAACATTCAAAAGTTTCTCTCTCACTTTAGCTGAATGTATTCCAAACACAATGCAGTCTCTGACCATCTCATCTTTATCTGCATATTCATAGTCTTTTACCAGCAGTTTTAACTCAGTCACGAACTGTTCAAATGATTCACTAGCTCCTTGTACTTTCTCCTGAAACTTGTACCTAGTGAATATTGTATTTGTCTTGGGCATCACATATGCTTCAAAACGGTCAAAATAACTTTTCAGTACCTTTGCTTCATCCGCAGTGAGAGACCATGTGTTAAAAATGTCTCTCCCTTTTTCTTCGATCCACAGGAGTAGGTAGCTGCATTTTTCTTCCTCTCCTTTTCTTTTCAACGGACCCGAGAACATTAATTCCACGTGTTGCTTGAACTTGCACCATTCCCTATGTAAGTTCAAGGATTCCCAATTCATTCGAGGTAAGGGAGCTCCAACAATGTCCATTTCAAATCCCTGTTCTGACACCATGTCTTGTTTTGCACACTTTGTACAAAAATAATAAATTGCAGGACAACAGAGTATTACAGTTTAAACTCTTTTATGAAGCATCAGGTCTGTAAGCTTTCTCAATCAATAAAGCACCGTGTGGACAAGATGGAGTCCGGACCCCTACTGGGTCTTCTAATCAATAGCTGTCCTTACAGATGCCTGCAGGCCAATGACAACTCAGCATGTGATCACATGTGAATATAATAGGTATTCCCTACAGATGCCTGCGGGCCAATGATAAATCAATATGCAAATGTTACAGTCTTCCAGCTTCTTTTTCATGGTAAAATTCTCAACAATCCATTACTTGATTTCCCTCCCCCAACCACCCCCGCCCCCCCGCCACCCGGTCCCTTGCTTCAAACCAAAAAAAGAGCAATCTACAAGTGATTTCTGGTGATGGCCAGTATTTATTTAAGAAAGTATTCATATAACTGTAATTTTTTTTACTATATCATCAGGGACAGAGGCCGCAAATTTGCTGAGCTCGGTGGGTCCGTGGCGGGCAATGTCGATGGCAGGTCCTGACCCCGCTGCTGGCTCTATCCCGGCCTCTGACATGAATTTCTGTTGATGGGACTTGTTAAGCCCGCCCAGAGCATTTTCCAGCCAATTAGAGGAAGCGGGTCTGGTGACGTTATTTGATGACGCGTTAAAGGGACCATGGCCAACTTTATTTTGATATTTGTGCTGTCAGTGTTCTACAGCATTGATGTGCACCCAGGCTCTCCCATGAGGCACAGCAGGCAGGGAGGTCCTCTTCCCTTCCCATGGGTGGAAGAGACCTCCCAAGGAGATCAACACAGCCTGGTTGCACATTGCAGAGGAGGGCACAAGTAGGGATGTGGTCAGGAGGACCTGGGTGCAGTGCCGCAAACGTTTCAATGATCTCAGTAGATCATGAAACGTGAGAACACTCAACCTCATCCTGCTCTGCCTCTCATCACATCCCCATCACTCTGCTTCCCTACCTTACTCCTGAACATCCTTACTCACACCAACTTATCCTTCATCTCCCCCATCCCTCTCTATCTACATGTTGAACACCAATTGGAAGAAGCACTGAGAGTAGCAAGGGCACAAAATGTCCTCTGGGTGAGGGACTTCAATGTCCATCACGAAGAGTGGCTCGGTAGCACCACAACTGACCGAGCTGGCCGAGTCCTAAAGGACATAGCTGCCAGACTGGGTCTGCGACAGGTGGTGAGGGAACCAACAAGAGGGAAAAACCTACTTGATCTCGTCCTCACCAATCTACCTGTTGCAGATGCATCTGTCCATGACAGCATTGGTGGAAGTGACCACCGCACAGTCCTTGTGGAGACGAAGTCCCGTCTTCATGTTGAGGATACACCCCACCGTGTTCTGTGGCACTACCACCGTGCTAAATGGGACAGATTTCGAACAGATCTGGCAACTCGAAACTGGGCATCCATGAGGTGCTGTGGGCTATCAGCAGCAGCAGAATTGTATTCAACCACAATCTGTAACCTCATGGCCCAGCATATCCCTCACTCTACCATTACCATCAAGCCAGGAGATCAACCCTGGTTTAACGAAGAGTGCAGGAGAGCATGCCGGGAACAGCACCAGGCATACCGAAAAGTGAGGTGTCAACCTGGTGAGGCTACAACACAGGACTACTTGCATGCCAAACAACGGAAGCAACAGGCGATAGACAGAGCTAAGCAATCTCACAACCATCGGATCAAATCAAACCAACCAGGGGGCAGGCAATCTTAGATCTGGCAATGTGTAATGAAACAGGATTAATAAATAAAAAATGTCCCAGTAAAGGATCCCCTTGGAATGAGTGACCATAATATGGTTGAATTCCAAATTCAGTTTGAGGGTGAGAGAGTTGGATCTCAAACCAGCATACTGAGCTTAAATAAAGGAGACTATGAAGGTATGAGAGTAGAATTGACTAAAGTGGACTGGGAAAACAGATTAAAGTGTAAGACGGTACAAGAGCAGTGGTCCACATTCAAGGAGATATTTCACATCTTTCAAGATAAATATATTCCACTGAGGAAAAAGGGGAGTAAAAGAAAAGACAGCCATCCGTGGCTTAGTAAAGTAATAAAGGATAGTATCTGACTGAAAACAAGGGCATATAAAGTAGCCAAATCTAGTGGGAGGATAGAAGATTGGGAAGCATTTAAAAGCCAGCAAACAATAACTAAAAGATTAATTAAGAAAGGGAAGATAGATTATGAAAGTAAACTAGCAAAAAATATAAAAACAGATAGCAAGAGTTTCTACAGCTATATAAAAAGAAAAAGGGTGGCTAAAGTGAACGTTGGTCCCTTAGAGGATGGGACCGGGAAACTAGTGGTGGGGAACATGGAGATGGCAAAGACGCTGAACAAATATTTTGTATCAGTCTTTACAGTAGAGGACACTAAAAATATCCCAACACTGGACAAATAGGGGGCAATGGGGGGGGGAGGAGCTAAACACGATTAAAATCACTAAGGAGATGGTACTCAGTAAAATAATGGGACTTAAGGCGGATAAATCCCCTGGACCTGATGGCCTACATCCTAGGGTCTTGAGAGAAGTGGCGGTAGGGATTGTGGATGCATTGGTGATTATTTTCCAGAACTCCCTGGACTCAGGAAAGGTCCCAGCAGATTGGAAAACTGCTAATGTAACACCCTTATTTAAGAAGGGAAGTAAACAAAAAGCTGGAAACTATAGACCAGTTAGCCTAACATCTGTGGTTGGCAAAATGTTGGAGTCCATTATTAAGTAACAGTAACAGAGCATTTGGATAAACATAATTTAATAGGACAGAGTCAGCATGGTTTTATGAAGGGGAAGTCATGTTTGACAAATTTGCTCGAATTCTTTGAGGATGTAACATACAGGGTGGATAAAGGGAAACCAGTGGATGTAGTGTATTTGGACTTCCAAAAGGCATTTGACAAGGTTCCACACAAAAGATTACTGATCAAGATAAGAAATCACAGGATTGGGGGTAATATACTGGCATGGGTGGAAGATTGGCTATCTAACAGAAAACAAAGAGTTGGGTTAAATGGTTCATTCTCGGGCTGGCAATCAGTAACTAGTGGTGTTCCGCAGGGGTCAGTGCTGGGACCCCAACTCTTTACAATCTATATTAACAATTTGGAGGAAGGGACCGAGTGCAACATATCCAAGTTTGCCGACAATACAAAGATGGGAGGGAAAGCAATGAGTGAAGAGGACATAAAAAACCTGCAAAAGGACATAGACAGGCTAAGTGAATGGGCAGAGATTTGGCAGATGCAATATAATGTTGGAAAGTGTGAGGTTATGCACTTTGGCAGAAAAAATCAAAGAGCAAGTTATTATCTAAATGGAGAGAAACTGCAAAGTGCTACAGTACAAAGGGATCTGGGGGTCCTGGTGCATGAAACACAAAAAGTTAGTATGCAGGTGCAGCAGGTGATCAGGAAGGCCAATGGAATCTTGGCTTTTATTGCGAGGGGGATGGAGTATAAAAACAGGGAAGTCTTGCTGCAGTTATACAGGGTATTGGTGAGGCCACACCTGGAATACTGCGTGCAGTTTTGGTTTCCATATTTAAGAAAAGATATACTTGCTCTCGAGGCGGTTCAGAGAAGGTTCACTTGGTTGATTCCAGAGATGAGGGGGTTGACGTATGAGGAAAGGTTGAGTAGGTTGGGACTCTACTCATTGGAGTTCAGAAGAATGAGAGGCGATCTTATCGAAACATATAAGATTGTGAGGGGGCTTGATCCGGTGGATGCGGGGAGGATGTTTCCACTGATGGGTGAGACTAGAACTAGGGGGCATAATCTAAGAATAAGGGGCTGCGCTTTCAAAACTGAGATGAGGAGAAACTTCTTCACTCAGAGGGTAGTAAATCTATGGAATTTGCTACCCCAGAGAGCTGTGGAAGCTGCAACATTAAATACATTTAAAATGGAGATAGACAGTTTCCTAGCAGATAAGGGAATTAGGGGTTACGGGGAGAGGGCAGGGAAGTGGACGTGAGTCTAGATTCGGATCAGCCATGATCCTATTGAATGGCGGAGCAGGCCCGAGGGGCCGTATGGCCTACTCCTGCTCCTACTTCTTATGTTCTTATGTTCTTATGTTCTCTGCAGTCCTGCCACATACAGTCGTGAGTGGTGGTGGACAATTAAACAGTTAACAGGAGGAGGAGGCTCCAAAAATATCCCCATCCTCAATGATGGTGGAGCCCAGCACGTGAGTGCAAAAGACAAGGCTGAAGCATTTGCAACTATCTTCAGCCAGAAGTGCCGAGTGGATGATTCATCTCGGCCTCCTCCTGACGTCCCCAGCATCACAGATGCCAGTCTTCGGCCCATTCAATTCACTCCACGTGATGTCAAGAAATGGCTGAAGACACTGGATACTGCAAAGGCTATGGGCCCTGACAACATTCCGGCAATAGTACTGAAGACTTGTGCTCCAGAACTAGCTGCGCCCCTAGCCAAGCTGTTCCAGTACAGCTATAACACTGGCATCTACCCGGCAATGTGGAAAATTGCCCAAGTATGTCCTGTCTACAAAAAGCAGGACAAATCCGACCCGGCCAATTACCGTCCCATCAGTCTACTCTCAATCATCAGCAAAGTGATGGAAGGTGTTGTCGACAGTGCTATCAAGCGGCACTTACTCAGCAATAACCTGCTAACTGATGCCCAGTTTGGGTTCCGCCAGGGCCACTCAGCTCCTGACCTCATTACAGCCTTGGTCCAAACATGGACAAAAGAGCTGAACTCAAGAGGTGAGGTGAGAGTGACAGCCCTTGACATCAAGGCAGCATTTGATCGAGTGTGGCATCAATGAGCCCTAGCAAAACTGAAGTCAATGGGAATCAAGGGGAAAACTCTCCATTGGTTGGAATCATACCTAGCACAAAGGAAGTTGGCTGTGGCTGTTGGAGGTCATTCATCTCAATCACATGACATCACTGCAGGAGTTCCTCAGGGCAGTGTCCTAGTCCCAACCATCTTCAGCTGTTTCATCAATGACCTTCCCTCCATCATAAGGTCAGAAGTGGGGATGTTCACTGATGATTGCACACTGTTCAGCACCATTCGAGACTCGTCAGATACTGACGCAGTCCGTGTCCATATGCAGCAAGACCTGGACAACATTCAGACATGGGCTGACAAGTGGCAAGTAACATTCGCACCACACAAGTGCCAGGCAATGACCATCTCCAACAAGCGAGACTCTAACCATCTCCCCTTGACATTCAATGGCATTACCATCGCTGAATCCCCCATTATCAACATCCTGGGGGTTACCATTGATCAGAAACTGAACTGGACCAGCCATATAAATACTGTGGCTACAAGAGCAGGCCAGAGGCTGGGAATTCTGTGGCGAGTGTCTCACCTCCTGACTCCCCAAAGCCTTTCCACCATCTACAAGGCACAAGTCAGGAGTGTGATGGAATACTCTCCACTTGCCTGGATGAGTGCAGCTCCAACAACACTCAAGAAGCTCGACACCATTCAGAATAAAGCAGCCCGCTTGATTGGCACTCCATCCACCACCTTCAACATTCACTCCCTCCACCACCGGCGCACTGTGGCTGCAGTGTGTACCATCTACAAGATGCACTGCAGCAACTCGCCAAAGCTCCTTCAACAGCACCTTCCAAACCCGCGACCTCTACCACTTAGAAGGACAAGGGCAGCAGATGCATGGGAACATCACCACCTACAAGTTCCCCTTCAAGCCACACACCATCCTGACTTGGACCTGTATCGCCGTTCCTTCACTGTCGCTGGGCCAAAATCCTGGAACTCCCTTCCTAACAGCATTGTGGGTGTACCTACACCATATGGACTGCAGCGGTTCAAGAAGGCGGCTCACCACCATCTTCTCAAGGGCAATTAGGGATGGGCACTAAATGCAGGCCTAGCCAGCGACGCCCACATCCCATCAATGAATTTTAAAAAATTTTGTTTAAATTATCACATTCCCATTTCACTAGCCACCCCTCACACTCAACCTCATTCTAGTACAATCATACCAACTAACAACACACAAGGGTAGGCACTTGGATGTTTTATGCAATGTTCATGTAAAGTTTCTGTTAATGTGGTGTCAAACATTGAACCCTTTATTTTCAACACTTTGCGTTCTTGGGCAGATTTGTGTGCACCTTTGGAAGTGGATTAGTGAGCTGCAGTGAATGGTGAGACATAACGGTACCCCCCACAATGGTGATGAGTGTGAAAGGAATGGCTTGGGCATTGTAGGGATGCTTTATGGTGTTGGTGTGGGGTGGTGCCAACCTGGCGCATCATGTGGCAGCTAGGTTGTACAGCATCATGTGAAGTAAATCTGGCCATAGAGAGGCCATCCGTGGCATCCCGGGCAACAGTGTGGTTGGGTGCTGATGCCCTCTGTCCTGTGCAGCATCAGTTGATTGCGGAGAAGGTTGGTGTTGTTGTTGGTGCTACTGGTGTGCCTGGAGCTGCTGGTGTTGGGGCTGATCGTGGTGGGATTCTTAGGACCAAGGTGAGAGAGTATAAAGGGCACCCATGCTGATGGAATAGATGGCAGGTGAAGTAGAGATGACAGAAGTGATCTGTCAATGGTGAGAGAGGTAATGAGGTCAGACTGGATGGAAACTTGTGGAAAGATGTGCAGCATGGTGAATCTGTTGTGGAAATGCAGTGAGGAAGAGTTTTTGGCTGAGGGAAAATATCTCTGTAAGGTGGGAGCTTTTACTCTACATTTGAAGCTGTCAACTCAACAGCTGATTCAATGGCCACAGCCCTCCCGCCTCAGCTTGACAACATGGTCCACGACCAGCGTGGACCCCATGGGCGAGCTGTCAAATGCAGAAGGTGAGCTGAAATTCATTCTTAAGTGGCTATAAACAAGCCACTAATTACCTGAAATAAAAACAGAAAATGCTGGAAATACTCAGCAGGTCAGGCAGCATCTGTGTATAGAGAAACAGAGTTAACGTTTCAGGCCGATGACCTTTCGTCAGAACTTGGAAAAAGTTGGAGATGGAACAGGTTTTTAAGGAAGTGTAGGACAGGGAAAGGGGGGAGGGGAGGAAAGAACAAAAGAGAAGGTCTGTGATAGGATGGAAGGTAGGAGAGATTAAGAGACAAAAGGGATGATGGTGCAAGGCAAAAGGAGATGGTAATGGGACAAGTTAAGAAACAAAAGATGGCTCTAGATGAAGTGTAAATGGCCAGAGGCCCAACCAGTCCCCTTCCACCACCTTCCTTCACCTGGCTGAGCATGTTCTCACATTGAACAACATCTCCTTTGACTCCACTCACTTCTTCCAAATTAAAGGTGTTGCTATGGGAACCCGCATGGGTCCTAGCTATGCCTGACTTTTCGTGGGAGATGTGGCACATTCTTTGTTCCGGTTCTACTCAGGTCCCCTCCCTCACCTCTTTTTCCGGTACATTGATGACTGTATCGGTGCTGTTTCCTGCTCTTGCCCTGAACTAGAAAATTTCATTCACTTTGCTTCCAATTTCCACCCTTCCCTCACCTTCACATGGTCCATCTCCGACTCTTTCCTTCCCTTCCTCGACTTCTCTGTCTCCATCTCTGGGGATAGGCTATTGACAAACATTCACTATAAGCCCACTGACTTCCACAGCTACCTGGACTACACTTCCTCCCACCCCGCTTCCAGTAAGGACTCTATTCCATTCTCCCAGTTTCTCCGTCTCTGCCGTATCTGCTCTGACGATGCCATCTTCCATACTAGTGCTTCCGACATGTCTTCCTTTTTCCTCAACCGAGGATTCCCCGCTACCGTGGTTGACGTGGCCCTTGACCGTGTCCGTTCTATCTCCCACACTTCTGCCTTCACCCCTGCCCCTCCCTCCTGGAACCATGATAGGTTTTCCCTTGTCCTCACCTTTCACCCCACCAGCCTCCACATTCAACAGATCATCCTCTGCCATTTCCGCCACCTCCAGCATGATCCCACCACCAAACACATCTTCCCCTCACCTCCCCTTTCAGCATTCCGAAGGGACCTCTCTTCGGCAGTCTCTCGGAACCAAGGATGACTTGCTTCCACATTAAAAATGAATTCTCGGGTGACTGATGAGTCCAATGCGGGACCTACAGTCTCTGTCACAGGTAGGGCAGATGGTGGTTGAAGAGGCGGGTGGGTGGGGTGCTTGGGTTGATGTGCGCTCCCTGTGCTGCTTGCGCTTGGCTTCCACTTGCTCCCGGCGAAGAGACTCGAGGTGTTCAGCGCCTTCCCAGATGCTTCTCCTCCACTTTGTGCGGTCTTGGTCCAGGGATTCCCAGGTGTCGGTGGGGATGATTCACTTTTTCAAACAGGCTTTGAGGGTGTCCTTGAAGTATTTCCTCTGCCCACCTGGGGCTCTCTTGCCGTGTTGGAGCTCCGAGTAGAGCACTTATTTTGGGAGTCTCGTATCGGGCATGCAGACGATGTGACCCGTCCATCGAAGCTGATCGAGCGTGGTCAAAGCTTCAATGTTGGGGATGTTGGCCTGACCGAGAACACTGACGTTGGTGCGCCTATTCTGCCAATGGGTTTGCAGGATCTTGCGGAGGCAGCATTGGTGGTACCTCTCCAGTGCTTTGAGGTGCCTGCTGTACATGGTCCATGTCTCTGAGGCTTACAGGAGGGCGCGTATCACTACTGCTCTGCCGACCATGAGCTGGGTGCCGGGTTTGAGGTCCTGGTCTTCAAACACTCTCTTCCTCAGGCGACCGAAGGCTGCACTGGCACACTGAAGGCGGTGTTGGACTTCGTCATCGACGTCTGCCCTTGTTGACAGTAGGCTCCCGAGGTATGGAAAGTGGTCCACGTTGTCCAAGGCCTTGTCGTGGATTTTGATAATTGGAAGGCAGTACTGTGTGGCAGGGCAGGTTGGTAGAGGACCTTTGTCTTACAGATGTTTAGTGTAAGGCCCATGCTCTCGTATGCTTCAGCGAAGGTGTTGACGATGGTTTGGAGTTCGACCTTCGAATGTGCGCAGACGCAAGCGTCGTATGCATTCTGTAATTCGATGACAGACAATGGGACGACCTTGGATCTGGACTGGAGGCAACGGAGGTTGAACAGTTTCCCGTTTGTTCTGTAAATTAGCTCCACTCCAGTGGGGAGCTTACTGAGGGCGAGATGGAGCATTGCAGCAAGGAAGATCAAGAAGAACGTTGGTGCAATGACACAGCCTTGCTTGACCCCGGTCTGTACATGAATGGAGAGCTACTCATCAAGGACAGGGAGGCAGTCAGTGCCTGCTGGAAGGAGCACTTCAAAGATCTCCTTAACCGAGACTCTGTCTTCGACGCGAGTGTCCTCAACTCCATCCTGCAGCATGCTACCCGCCACCTCCTCAGCATAACCCCAGCCCGGCATGAGGTTGAAAAGGCCATCCGACAACTGAAGAACAACAAGGCCTCAGGAGCAGATGGAATCCCTGCCGAGGCACTAAAGCATGGCGGAGAAACACTACTGGTGCAAATTCATGAACTAATTTCTCTTATCTGGAAGGAGGAGAGCATGCCAGGGGATCTCAGAGATGCCATAATTGTGACCATCTTCAAGAAAGGTGACAAGTCCGAATGCGGTAATTACAGAGGAGTTTCCCTGCTGTCTGTCACAGGGAAAGTCATCACAAGAATCCTCCTCAATCGCCTTCTCCCAGTGGCTGAAGAGCTCCTCCCAGAGTCGCAATGCGGATTCCGCCCACTAAGGTGGACAATGGACATGATCGTCACCGTGCATCAATTATAAGAGAAATGCAGGGAACAGCACCAACCACTGTACATGGCCTTCTTTGACCTCACAAA
The DNA here is from genome assembly GCF_052327205.1 of Somniosus microcephalus. Lineage (NCBI taxonomy): Eukaryota > Metazoa > Chordata > Chondrichthyes > Squaliformes > Somniosidae > Somniosus > Somniosus microcephalus. The sequence goes on from NC_140989.1 coordinate 292,194,442, forward strand.
GACCTTCGACACTGTCAACCGTGAGGAATTATGGAGTGTCCTCCTCAAATTTGGCTGCCCTCCAAAGTTTGTCACCATCTTCCACCTGCTTCACGACAACATGCAAGCCGTGACCCTGACCAACGGTTCCACCACAGACCCAATTCACGTACGAAGGGACCGCTCCCTCCGCGACACCCTGGTCCACTCCTCTATCACTCTCAACACCCCTTCCCCTTCGCCCGGCACCTTCATGTGCAAGCACAGGAGATGCAACACATGCCCTTTTACCTCCTCCCTTCCCACTGTCCAGGGCCCCAAACACTCCTTCCAGGTGAAACAGCGATTTACTTGTACTTCTTGCAATTTAGTATACTGTATTCGCTGCACACGATGTGGTCTCCTCTACATTGGGGAGACCAAATGCAGATTGGGTGACCGCTTTGCGGAACACCTCCGTTCAGTCCGTAAGGGTGACCCCGAGCTTCCAGTCGCCTGTCACTTTAATTCTCTGCTCCACTCCCACTCTGACCTCTCTGTCCTCAGCCTAAGCTCGAGGAACAGCACCTCATCTTTCGATTAGGCACTTTACAGCCTTCTGGACTCAACATTGAGTTCAACAATTTCAGACCATAACCTCGGCCCCTATCTTTTTTTCATTTTTTTTCTCTCTCTCACATGGCAGCTGTCAATCATTCTGCCATTGCCATTTATACTTCATCTAGAGCCATCTTTTGTTTCTTTACTTGTCCCATTACCATCTCCTTTTGCCTTGCACCATCATCCCTTTTGTCTCTTAATCTTTCCTGCCTTCCATCCTATCACAGACCTTCTCTTTTATTCTTTCCTCCCCTCCCCCCTTTCCCTACCCCTACACTTGCTTAAAAACCCGTTCCATCTCCAACTTTTTCCAGTTCTGACGAAGGGCCATCGACCTGAAATGTTAACTCTGTTTCTCTCCACAGATGCTGCCTGACCTGCTGAGTATTTCCTGAACTATTACTAATTACCTGAATTGGGTTCCCCGCTGAGAACCCGCTGCTGTGTGTCGGGTCTGCTCGGCGCTGACAGACCCGACATCGGGGAAAGGCGCGTGGCGGCAGGTTGACAGTGGGGTCCCGACCTGCTGTGGCAAAAAACACTTTCCCACCTGACCTGCAACTGATCGCGCCCGCTGACCCCCGCCACATTCAGCCCAGAGTGACTGAGCACTTGGACAGGTATAAGTTGATCAAAGAGAGTCAGCTTTGATTTGTGAAGGCTTGGTTATGTCTGACTAATCTAGTTGAATTTTTTGATGAGGTCACTAGCACGGTGAATAGGGGAGGGTCTACGGATGTTGTCTATATGGACTTCCAGAAAACATTTGATAAGATTCCACACAAACGATTATTAGCAAAAATGAAAGTGAACAGAATTGCAGACATGTGTTGATAATTGGTTGGGAGGTAGCAAACAGAAAATAGGGATAAAGGGAACGTTCTCTGATTGGCAGGATGTGGCAAGTGGTGTTCCCCAGGGATATGTACTGGGGGCTTCAGATTTTTACCATATATACTAATGACGCAGACAAAGAACTAGAGAGTTGTATAATCAAGTTTGCAGATGACACTAAATTAGGATGCACAGTAAGTTTTGTAGATGTGAGCAGGAAGTTACAAAGTGTCATAGACGGATTAAGTGAGTGGGAAAAACTATGGCTGAAGGAGTTCAGTGTGGGAAAATGTGGGGTCATCTGATTTGAATCCGAGAATGACAAATCAGAATATTTTCTTAACAGTGAGAGATTAGGAACTGTGGGAGGATCAAAGGGATTAAGGTGCCCATGTATTCAAATCCTTAAAAGTTAGTTTGAGGTACAAAAAATAATATAAAAGATTAATGGAATGTTGGCCTATATCTCAAGGGGGTTGGAATACAAAAGTGAGGAGTGATGCTTCAGTTGTACAGAGCCTTGGTCAGATACCCAATTGGAGTATTGAGTTCAGTTCTGGGCACTGTACCTCTGGAAGGATACAATGGCCTTGGAGGGGGTACAGCGCAGATTCACCAGAATGATAACGGGGCTTAAATAGTTAAATCATGAGGACAGGTTACATAAACTTGGTTTGTATTACCTTTAATTTAAAAGGTTGAGTGGTGATCTAATCAAGGTATATAAAATGATGAAGGGATTTGATAGGGTAGATATAGAAACTATTTCCTCTGATGGGGGAATCCAGAACAAAGGGGCATAATCTTAACATTAGAGCTAGACCATTTATGAATGGAAACGACTGTGGAAATGTGGAACTCTCTCCCTTAAAAGGCTCTGGCTGCTGGGTCAGTTGAAAATCAGATTGATAGAATTTTGTTAGGTAAGGGTGTCAAGGGATATGGAGCAAAGATGGATAAATGGAGTTGAGGTACAGATCAGCCAAGATCGAATAGAATAGCAGAACAGGCTCGAGGGGTTGAATGGCCTACTCCTGGTTTATATGAAATTAAGCAGTTGCATATCCTGGGAATTTTGTTATTAAAGGGCATATTACGTTCAAGAAATAAGTTTTTGTAAAAATGTATTTTGTTTGCACATACACAACAATATAAATCGTATCGAAACATATCATCACAATGTTTGCATGTGACGATGCTGATAATGATGCAAATATCATCTTGCTCTCCTTCCTCCTGCCAGAAAGACAGTGTCTATTTAATAATATTTTTTAACTATTAGGGGGCAAAATTCTCCTCATTTGCACCTCCAGTGGGAGGCGCTAACGGGGCGCAAATGGCTCCCCCCCCCGAGGCGATAATCGCGCCTCCCATGAAATTCCGCAGGAGGTTAGCGCCGGCGCTGCCGGGTATCGCCCCGATCTTCTGCCCCCGGACATCATGACGTCATCTCCGGCGCAGGAGAAAAATTCCCCTTCGCGCCCCACAGCAGCGCCAGGCAATGTCACCGACTGCTGCAAGGGTCGCGAACAGTGAGGCCGGCCGCCCGCGGGGCACCATTTATAGGCGCGGTGGCCCGCTGACATGAAAAATCAGCGATTTAAAAAAAAAGTTCTGAGCACTGGACGCGGGCTGAGTGCCGTGATCGGTCAGCCCGGCACTCAACTTGAGGGCCGAGCTGATTGCGCGACACTCTCACACCCCGGTGCTCCAGCAGATGGCAAAAAAAATACAGAGCTCGCAGCATGGGGCCCTTCCCTTTAATTAAGGGAAGAGGCCCTGCAACATGGCAGCGCCACGCATGGCCATGTGTGGCGCTGCTGAGCACATCGCCCCAGATCGGGACATTCCCCGCTTCTTGTGCTCCAGGAGGCAAGTGGAGCACTTGTTTAGTGCTCCACTTTCCTCTTGGAGCAAAAAATGGGAATTTCTCAATTGTTTGAAAAGGTTAGCGCCTGGCGCTAACTTTTCAAACATTTTTGACTCAACGCCCTAAATGGCCCTCTAGGGGAATTTCTCTCCCTTAATCTTGGAGACTGCTGCTGCTTTTAATATAGATGGACACAAGAGGGCAGATGTAAATTCTGAGGGCTAGAAATTCGGCTCCTTTGCACCCCGTTAGCACCCCACCCCCACCCCCGGAGGCGCTACCGGGGCGCAAAGGGCTTATCGCCCTGGGGCGGGAGCGAAAATGTGCCTCCCGAGAAATTTGGTGGGGCATTGCTGAAGTGCTATCGATAGCGGCTCGTCCCCGCCGGTAGCACCACGGGCCGCTGCGTCGCCGGCGATGATGACATCGCCGTCTGCCGTGTCCCCTTACTGCCCCGTGGTAGAAATTCGGCTGTGCCGATGTCAGCGCCAGCCTCGCGGGTCGCGAACCAGGCTGTCCTCCACCTGTGGGGCGGTATTTAAAGGGGCCACGCAGCCATTTTCTTTTTTTTGGCTGACTTCCAGGTCGGCCCTCTGTGGTGGGTTGTGGCATGGTCCTGACCGCCATCACGCAGCCCGGCACCGTGCCTCAGCGTTGGGCTGTGGTCCTGGCACTGCACTGCCCTAGTGGCCTAGTGTGGGCCATTGGAGGCCCTGCTGAGTGCGTAACGGCCCTCCACATTAACTGAAGGGGTGGGGCCTTGAAACGCGGCAGTGCTCCACGGAGCGTTGCAGATCGTGCCCCAACATCGCCTCGGTTACAGCCCCACCAGGAAGTGGAGCATCTGAGATTGTGCTCCACATCCTGTGCTGGGCGGTAAACCGAATTTAGCGGCCGAGGCGGTACAAACGGGCCATAACTGAATTTCGTGCCCTGATTGTTTGCAACCACTGTTGGCCTCCCCTCAGCAATGCCATGGACATGCAGTTTGTCAGTAAAGGTTATAGCACTGTTTTGTGACAACATACATATATGGCTTCATGAAATAAAAGTTTGGCTGTTATTTTATCATCTCCGCACTCTTGCTCTATGCTTATACATATAAGTAGAAGTTACAACATGGAAACAGGCCATTTGGCCCAACTAATCCATGTTGGCATCTACTTTCCATGCAAGAAATAGCTTATTTTCCTTCATCTACCTATTCAATCTAATCTTGAATGTTGACATTGTTTCTGCTTCAACCACTAACCCTGATTTCCATAACCTCACAACTCTCTCTCAATCTAAGGGAGGAATTTTCCAGGGGGTCAGCAGGCACGATCGGTGGCGGGTCGGATGGGAAAGTGGTTTATTTTGACAGCAGGTCAGGACCCGCTATCAACCTGCCACCACACCCCTTTACCAAATGTCGGGTCTGTCAGCGCTGAACAGACCCAACACGCAGTGGCGGGGGAGGCAATTCAAGTCATTATGACCTTGTTAACAGAGGATTAACAACAAGTTGAGCTCACCTTTAGAATTTACCAGCTCACCAACGGGGTCCACGCTGCTCAGGGATCATGGCCTAGAAATTCAGTTGGGCGCGCCAGCCGTTAGCGCCTTAGGAGGAGTAGATCTCGAGCGCTAGGCGCTTAGCGCCCGGGCACAGCGCGATCTGCGCCTCTCCCCAACTTCAGGACACATTTAGCGCCGGCGCAAAGTCTTAGCGCACGCCTTGCTGCGCGCGCAGATCATGACGTCATTTAATAGTGCAACGCCCTTTGTGCGCCCCAAACCGGAACTTCACTCGCGCCGGCCCATTGTGCGCCGGGCGGCCCTAACGACTGTGAAGTGGAACGGTACACAGCCGAGCCGGGCCGCGGGGAGCGCTAATTAAAGGGCACTTACCCTGCACTATAAAGGCCAGCCATTTTGCAGCATTCACTCTTGTGCAACGGTTTTTTGGAGAGAGACCAAGGAGGAGAGCTTACTGGTTTGGACCAACACTAGGACAGGTATTTTTGGCTCAGGCCAGAGCTTAGCAATTATCTTTGCCTTCATTGAGAGCTCAGTGTTTGCCAGCATATAATGGGGGCTGCATTGGGTGCCAACGCTGACTTTCAGCCTTATGCCAGAAGGGCTTACAGACGCCGTGAGAGAGTGGCAGCCCTGGCTAGACGCAGAGGGGGCAACAGGCGTCGCCAACTGAGGCCTTACCCACCCAGGGTATACCGCCAGCAGTCCTCCTATCTGACCATGTCTGCCGCGATGTGTGTAAGGAGGCTGCGATTCAGAAGGGAGGTGGTTGCAGACATCTGCCAGCTGCTTCAGAGAGATCTGCAGCCACAGCTGATGCGCAGGACGTCTCTGTCGGTGGCAGTGAAGGTGACGGTGGCTCTCAACTTCTATGCCACCGGCTCCTTCCAATCCGCTGCTGGGGACATCGCTAACATCTCCCAGTTCGCCGTGCATTGCTGCATCCGCCAGGTGACCGAAGCCCTTTTCACAAGGAGACATCAATTCATCTCCTTCCCCATGACCCTGGACAAGCAGCAGCAGCGTGCAGTGGGATTTTCAAGAATAGCGGGCTTCCCCATGGTGCAGGGCGCCATTGACTGCACGCATGTGGCTTTGCGGGCACCTCTTGAGCATGCCGAGGATTACCGCAACCGGAAGGGCTACCATTCCCTCAATGTACAGCTGGTCTGTGACCACAGGCAGCGCATCCTAGCTGTCAATGCCCACTTTCCAGGCAGCAGCCACGATGCCTTTATCCTGCGACAGACAACTGTGGCTGACATGTTCCAGGCACAGCCTCCCCGAAGAGGATGGCTTATCGGGGACAAAGGCTATCCTTTGTGTACCTGGCTCATGACCCCGCTCCGCGCGCCCACGACCCCTGCTGAAGAGGCATACAACGAGAGCCATCAAGCGACTAGGAACATCATAGAACAAACAATCAGCGTCCTCAAGCAACGGTTCCGCTGTCTCGATCGCTCCGGGGGTGCCCTCCAGTATTCGCAGGATCGAGTCTCCCAATTCGTCGTCGTTTGCTGCATGCTGCACAACCTGGCTATCCGCAGGACTCAGGCACTGCCACCTCATGTTGGACCACCACCTCAGGAGGAGGAGCAGGAGGAGCATGAGGAGGAGGAGGACGAGGAGTACCAGCCCAGGAGGGAAGCACAAGGTCCAAGGGCCGCCCGTCGGCGGCTTATTGAACGTCACTTCTAGGCCCCCTGTCAGGGAATGGCATGTGCCAATCAAAGAACATGATTGCAGCCGCTCCGCAAGCCCTCAGCCGGTTAAGGCAACAAACAGTTCAAAGATCAAACATGGACAATGTGAATAAATAAAATGCTTTATTGTTCAAACTCAGCTCCCTTCCCACATGAAAACCAAAAACAGACGAAACCCCCAGAAAACACTCAAACAAATTCCTCGCTCCCACAACCTGGCGAGGATTAACAAAATAGTGCAACTAAGATGGCCGTCATTCTCGGCCTTCGTAAAAAACAAACATCACATCATCGGCCTCAAAAAACAAACATCCAAATCTCGGCCTCAAAAAACAAACACAACTGGCCACACATTCGACTATTTGGCCCGCTAGGGCGATGCCTTGGCCATCTTTGTGTGGCCCCTGCCCGCCCTGCTGCTCCTCCTCAAAGTAAGGCCATTGGCTGCTGCAAGGCTGGGGGCAGGCTCCTGAGGGGCACATGTCGTGACGGCAGATGCCCTTGGGGGTCGGCCTAGTCGAGGTCTGGCCGTCGAGCGGGCGGCTGTTGAATGCTGCAGCTGTGGCTGGCCAGCATCAGTCGCTGCAGCAGCTCCTGGCAGCTCCACTGGGGGAGTGGCAGTGGCGGCTGGAGGAATGGGGGCAAGCTGGCGGATGGCAGGCGCTCGCTGGTTGCCTGAGATACTGGCACTCGCCCGGGCCAGCACTGCAGCATGCGCACCAATCTGCCGAGGGACAGACCGCTGTGCTGCTGCAGCGCGCCGGGTGCCCTGGCGATGCCTGGCTGACACAGCGAGTGTGGCAGCAGTGAGTGCCCGTGTTGACCTGTTCACTGACCTCATCAGAGCAGCCAGTGACTGGACGGCACCACTGATCACCTGGCCAGTCGCTGCCAGAGCTGCCCCGAATTCCGCCCGACTCGCTGCCTGATCTGCCCCGAATTCCGCCCGACTCGCTGCCTGATCTGCCCGGAATTCCGCCCGACTGGTGGCCTCTGAGGGCCCGAACTCGGTCACACTCCGAGAGAGGGACTCGATGGCCTCAGGCAACCGTGCCACTGCCGCCATGAGCTCCGTGTGCCAGCGCTCCGAGTCCGCGGACAAGTCCTCGAGGCGTTCCATCTCCTCGGCGAAGACCATCTCCGGACTGGAGGCCGGACTCTCCCTCTGGGGAGAAGGCCGCCGAGCTGGCCGACCCTTCCTGCGTTGCTGTTCGCCGCTGGGCCCAGCAATTGGACTCCCCTCCGACGCATCCCCCCTCTGGGGAGAAGGCCGCCGAGCTTCCACCCCCCTCCCGCGTTTCTGCAGGCCGCAGGTCCCATGAGCTCCCCTCCCCTTCGAAACTTCCGCCACGCTCCCCTCCAGGGAAGACGTGTCCCCTACATTGGCCTGGGTGGCCGCGGCTGAGGGTTCCCCTGATGGGCCGCCTTCCTCTTGCTCCTCCTCCTGCTCCTCTTCTGAGGGGCTGTCACTGGCAAGTTCAGGGACCTCCTCCTCACCATCTGAAAGCAGGAAGGCACAAGAGTAGCTTTAGACTGAGGAGAGGGCGTCAGCAAGGGATGCATGAGTGGTGGCATTCAGCGCATTGGTCGGACAGTGGCAAAGGATGTAGATCTGATGCGCAAGTGGGACGAGAGAGGTCCAAACGTGGATGTCCTTACCATTGGTGGCCAGAACAGGGTCGGCATCTCCACATGCAACAGGGCCAATCACCCGGGCACCCATGATGCGCTCCACGCGATGTTGAAGCTCGGTGAGCGGCTGGATCTGGGGTCGGCCTCCCCCGGTCGCAGTCCGGCTCTTCCGATTATTAGCCAACTTGGCCTGCAAGAGAAAGGACGGCCTCTAAGTACAGTGTGTCGCCCTGATCTTGTGTGCACTGCCTCCCATGGTGGAATAGCCTGGCCAGTGTGTCGCCCTGATCTTGTGTGCACTGCCTCCCATGGTGGAATAGCCTGGCCAGTGTGTCGCCCTGATCTTGTGTGCACTGCCTCCCATGGTGGAATAGCCTGGCCAGTGTGTCGCCCTGATCTTGTGTGCACTGCCTCCCATGGTGGAATAGTTTGGCCAGTGTGTTAAGTGCAGAATGTGCAATTGATGTTCATGCCTGTCCCATTCCTGCTGGATGAGGGCTGGCCATTAGGGCTTTCAGGTCCCTTTGCCTATAATGTGAGGTGCACATGCAAGGATGAGGAGGTCACTGGAAAGGGTACTCACCCTGACAATCCGCGTGAGGTCATTAAACTTTTTGCGGCATTGGACACCGCTCCTGGGGACCTCGCTGTTGGCTGACAGCTTGCTGGCGACATGCCTCCAGGCTCTCCTGTAGACGCGGAACGGCGCCTTCTTGCCATTGTCCGGGTACAAAACATGGCGCCTCTTCTCCACAGCACCAACCAGCACACTCAGATCACGCTCTGAGAAGCGCTGCGCACGTTCACGGGCCTTCTCCATGGCTTCAGGCGCTATTTGGGTCCAGCAGCAGTGTTCAGGCCTAGCTGCAGGGCTCCACTATTCAGGGCGTGGCAGCAGACACAGTCGACCCTTCCCCCTTAAGAGCTGGCCGGCGCCAGGGTGTCTGCTGTCAATCACGAGATGGCCGCACCTGCGCTGCGCCCGGCCTCGGCGCTATCGATCAGCACCTCCGGCTTAGCGCCCAAAGAGAGGCGTCCAACACCAGTTTTAGCGCTCGAGCGAACTCTTAGGGCGAAGCTAATGAATATCGGAGAAGTGGCCTCGATTTGGCGGCGGGCGCAAACTTTAGCGGCCCATGTCTGTTAAGCTGGGTGTGAGTTAAATGGCCATGAAGTCATCTCATTACTTGACAACTTGAAATGTGCTATAAAAACTCCCCCCTCACAGCTGTTTACTTTCCAAGCTCAGAAGCTGTCGCTTACTGCATTTGGAAGACAGATTGAGCTTTATGCAGTTTGCAAGTGTTTGGAGCAAACTCTCTATCCAGTGTCACCTCATTGGAACAACCTCTCTCACCACTGACAGATTGTTTCTGTCATCTCAAGTTCACCTGCCATCTATTCCATCAGTATGGGTACAGTTTACATTGCCTCCCCTTGGTCCTCAGAATTTGACCATAATCAGCCACAACACCAGGTACACCAGCAGCACCAACAACAACACCAACCTTCTCCGCAATCACAGGACAGAGAGCATCAGCACCCGACCATATTGCTGCCTGGTACGCCAGGGATGGCCTCACCATGGCCAGATTTACTTCACTTGATGCTGCACACCCTGGCTGCCACATGTTGCGCCAGGTTGGCACCACCCCACACCAACAACATAAAGAATCCCTGCAATGACCAAGCCATTCCCTTCCCACTCATCACCATTGGGGGGGGGGGGCGGCGGTTACCCTTATGTCTCACCGTTCACTGCAACTCACTAAGCCACTTCCAAAGGTGCACACAAATCTGTCCAAGAGCACAAAGTTTTGAAAATAAAGATTTCAATATTTGACAGCACATTAGCAGAAACTTCACATGAACATTGGCTAAAACACACAAGCACCTACCCTTGTGTGCTGTTAGTTGGTATGATTGGACTAGGATGAGGGTGAGTGTGATGGGTGGCTAGTGAGATGGGGAAGTGATAATGTAGATAGAGAGGGATGGTGGAGGTGCAAGGTAAGTTGGTGCGAGTAAGGATGTGCAGGAGTAGGATAGGGAAGGCAGGGTGAGAGGGATGTGATGAGTGCTACAGCAGGATGAGGTTGAGTGTGGCTTTGCAGTAACGTTTCGTGATCTATTGAGATCATTGAAAGGTTTGCGCCACTGCAGTCTGATCCTCCTGACGACATCCCTGCTTGTGCCCTCCTGTGCAATGTGCAACCAGGCTGCATTGGTCTCCAGGGAAGGTCTCTTCCACCCTTGGGAAGGGAAGAGGACCTCCCTGCTTGCTGTGACTCCATCCTTTAGCATATGGAGGGAGTCATTGGAGAGCCTGGGTGCAGCCATGCAGCTCTGTGCAATGTTTGTCAGTGTTTGCAGCATCTCAATGCTGTAGAACACTGACAGCAGAGGCATCAGATTAAATTTGCGCATGGCCCCTTTAAGGAAACCAGCTGATGATGCATCGTCAAATGACATCATCAGACCCACTTCCTTCAATTGGACCCGGAAACACACTGGGCGGGCTTAACAAGCCCAATCAGGGAAATTCATTCTACACAGTGGGCTGGAGCCAGCACCGGGGTCGGGACCCACCACCGATGTCGCCCGCCACGGACTCGCCAAGGTAGGGAAAATCATGGCCATAATCTCTTACATTCAATCTTGTATCTTTGACCCCTTGTCCATGGCCCCTCAACTACTACAAACTGTCTGCTTCTATCTATTCTGTCCCATCGTTTCGTAATTTTAAACACTTTTATATTGCTCCATAATCTGCGTTATTCTAATGAAAAATTATTCAATTTTTCACATCTTTCTTCGCATTTGTATTTCCTCATATTAAGCAGCATTCTAGTGAATCTGCATTGTACCCTCGCTAAAGCCTCAATGTCCTTTCTATAGTGTGCAGCCCAATATGCAAGTCCTGTTTTGAAAATTAGCACTTAATTGAGGTATTTCAGATAAGTCGGTATGCAGTATAATTATGGATATGATTGAAAATAAAAAGTTACAATACACTTGATAGCCGACTTTTTTTTCCCACAGTGTGGTTTAGCATTTTAAGAAGTATTGTGTGCAGTTTTGGTCGCCTTATCTGAGGAAGGCTGTTCTTGCCATGGAAGGAGTTCAGCAAAGATTCACCAGGCTGATACCTGGGAAGGCAGGAATGACGTATGAGGAGAGATTGGGACGATTGGGCTTGTACTCGCTGGAGTTTAGAAGAATGAGAGGGGATCTTATTGAAACTGATAAAATTCTGACAGGACTGGACAGAGTAGATGCAGGAAGGATGTTCCCGATGGTCGTGGAGTCCAGAACCAGGGGTCACAGTCTAAGGATAAGGGGTAAGCCATTTAGGACAGAAATGAGGAGGAATTTCTTCACCCAGAGAGTGGTGAACCTGTGGAATTCTCTACCACAGAAGGCAGTAGAGGCCAATTCATTAAATATATTCAAGAAGGAGTTGGATATATTTCTTAAGGCTAAAGAGATCAAGGGGTATGGGGAGAAAGCAGGGACTGGGTACTGAAATTGGATGATCAGCCATGATCGCATTGAATGGCGGAGCAGGCTCAAGGGGCCGAATGGCCTACTCCTGCTCCTATCTTCTATGTTTCTATGTTTCTAAATCAGAAAGGTCCTGTGTTTAATCCCTGGTCTGTGCTGAGTCTGTTGATCTTAGTCAGGCTGGCAGTAAGAATGTTACAATAGATCTTGGACTAGAGTAGGGGTAATCAGCAAGGATTCCCAGTTTTAATCACTTTCCAGTAATCACTGGTGGAAAGCATATGGATGCCAGATGAGATGTGTAAAGGATCATGTTCAGCTGTTCAGCTATGATGCCTTTCATGGTGAAATATCCTGCCAACACATCCTAGAATATGAAGAATAATCAGTAGTGGAGGGCTGCTGGTGCGTTGGAAACCATATGCCAGTATGACTTAGCACTTTCAGGAGAGAATTAGAAAAAAGTGAAGGGAAAATTTAAAAAAAAATCAAAATGTACATAGTGGTCAGGACCTTCCACATCTGTGCTCGCCAGATCACAATTTTATTTCCCTTCATTTTAATGAGCAGAAAATTGCAGACTGGTGAATTCAGAATTGGAAAATCCTGGGCATTATATTTTTCTGTGTTTCTGTGAAATAAGATAATTTCTTAAGAAGATAATACAAATCTTGCTCTCGTGATGTAAAATTGCAAGGCAAATATGCTCTCGTTACATTGGAAATATAGTAGAGTAAAAAAAAACCTTGAAATGGAATTCAGATATTCTAATCATATTACGAACTTTACAAGCAATTATTCTCTTCTGAAAAAGCATTAAAATTGATTTAAAAATTAATTTAGATTCATTTTAAAAAGTCCCTGAACAGGAATTCCTCCAACCCTCAGGAGCTCTAGTCAAGAAGTATTAAATACTTTCAGATTGAGTGGCACACAATTAGTATTGAGACCGAAGACTAATAGCATCTTTAAAAGTTTTTATAATGTACTCCAGCATCAGTGAAAGTCGTGGCTGCTTGGTCATGAATAAAGTCATTATTTTAAAAAATGGGTCAAATCGTCTTATCTCTTTCAGAGGTAATGATAGATAAAATTATATTTTATTGTGAGGGCTGAGCTATAGACCCATAACTCACAAAACACTGAACGCAAATGAGTTGTGATGGTCTTCAGCACAGTTAAAAAAACATTTTGTAGTTATTTGTTCCATAGTTGTGCAATGCCTGGTAGAATTTTCAACATCTCTTTAAATAAGCTTGGGAGCCCAAGTGTTACCATCTGATGTTAAGCATATGTGCAGCCTACCTGGCAAAGTGCTCATGATGCATCATGATAGGCAGTGAACCATCCAGAGTTGAGTGTCAGTGACCTTGGCAGCCAATTCTGGTGAATGGTTGTTATGTTGTGGTGGACTGCTGCGATAGCCTGTTGTACCATTGTCTGGTGGGTTTTTGTTTTACCCATATTTCAGTGCAGTGAAGCAAATCCCACTTGTGAGATACTTGGGCATTTTGGAGGTGCGCCAAAGGCTGGATTTTCAATCAATCAAACGGCAAAGATCTAAAGATTGACTGTCAATTTTTTATATATTTTTCAGCATTGAAACCAGGAAAGGGCTGCCCATGGCCAAGTCTACTTGTCAATAGTCCTGGGAAGAAGAGTGCGCCCGACGAGTAAACTCATCCGTCACGCGGTAAGGGTACAAAAAATAGCTGTAATCTAGCATTCATCTTTTGTGTGGTAGTATGAAAAGAAGCTGCATCTCGAAAACTGATCTGGTGCCAAGAATACCCTGGAAAATGTTCATGTGAGTGTGTAGCAACATGAACCTTTCCGTACAAAATTCCACGCCAGCTTTCAGCCTATCCATTTGTGTGTAGCATCTATTATGCATTAATATGGTTGTCATTCAAAAGCTCAGTGGATGTTCTTGACCAACTGTTCAATTTTTGTTACTACATTAAGCAAATTAAATTTGAGATGGGCTATAAGAACATTGTCCTTTCACTTCTGGTAATAGGGGTCAAATCCAGGCTAGACTACCAGGATAAAAGTCTGTTCTCTTTGACAACTGTAAGGTTCCTGTGTGAAGTTAATTTTGAAGTAGTCTGCCCTCTGTTCTAGTGGTGCACACCCACAGCACAAACTACCAGTAAGTTGGCATAAATTGGTAATAAATTGGTAAGCATAGACTGGTGAGCAAGAGTGGAAACTTCATGAGTACTAAAAGTTTAGTTCTATCACAGAGGGAATGGCAATAGCACAAGTGCCACAGGAATAGTAGCAGTGAGTCAAGGAATAGCTCCAACATAGTACGAGGACGAGGGAATGGCATTAACTCACACCTCTCGGACCCTGTTTTTAGACAGCTTTAAATGTAAGATTTACACCAGCAACTTCATCTAATGTCCCCTGTCCCCAATACCACCGATACTGGGAAAAACACTTTTTATGTAATGTCATACAGTAGTCCCTCTGAAAGTGGAAAACCTGCAATTAAAATAATTGAAAGCTAGTGTTGCTGCAACATAGCAATGAAAAGTTAACATTTAAAAAATAAGAGGTGATCGTCATACATCTGGACACAACAGGAATTTTGCAAACACCTTTTTTATAATTTCAAAATTTGATTTAAAAAGTATAATTATATACATGCATGACTTCATAAAGAACATACATGAACTTCTACTCCATAATTACAATGCAACATCTTCATGAGGAAGTACAATGGCTATAGGGAACTATTCAATATCTTGGAAGTGTTAAACACAGCCTAAAACTTAAGCAGAACTGCTGAAAGGTAATTGACTTCTCTGGAATGGGAAATGATCATTGCATTCGCAGCCATTTATAACTTGGGATTAGCTACTGTTTGGGACTCAGTTTATTCTTGACATAAATGTGATGTAATAATTAGTAGTTGAGGGAGGTTGGTAGTGTGAACTTCGTGACTCCTGCTGTACATGCCAAGAAACTGTAGGATGTTGCCCTTATATTACTTATAAGGCAGTTATACTGCACCTTTTGTGGTTTGCTCTTCACAGCAATGTAATCTGCACAAAACAAGATCGATTTTACAAGTGCAAGCTAACAGTGGGGGACCTCACCCACCAGGAGCAAATAGCAGGTGTGCACCCCACAATTATTATTAATAATTTTATTATTATTATTATTATTAATAATAATGTCCAGAAAACTATGGGAGCACACCCTGAGATTTCCTGATATGTGCTCCTGACAGGTAAGGCTCCCCCTACCAGTAGTGTGAATTTGTAATATCAGCCCTTATAACTCCCAACAGATGTGAGTTTGTGTTTCAGCTTTGGATTTGAGAGCACCTCTAAAAGATAGTTTCACAATTTTAGCTTTCTATCAGTTGCAGTATAACTGCAACAAGTATCAAGCAAACTTTAAAATAAATGAACAGTTAAAGTATTAGCGGGACTGCCTTTTTGTTAACCATCATAATTTCCAGCTCCATAATTGTTTTTAAGTACATATGCACAGTACTCAGCTTTTTTCCAAATTTGAGAACTGTGTGGAACCCAGGCAGTATGCTTGGTGGCCTGCACCACTCTAAAAGCAAGCTGCACCACTCTAAAAGCAAGTAGCACTCTGAAAATGGTTGCTGCAGTATAAAAAACACCATTAGTAATGGAGCTCACTTCACAAAGATTGCTTTTCTGGCACCTCAGTACATGGCTTAGTTCAATGTTGTCATGTCCCAGCCTCCCAAAGGGATAGCCAACAGTTGTTGCCATAGATATCAGTGAAATTATGTGCTCGCTCTAGCTTAAGGAAGTGTGAAAACATATTTTATTCATTCTCAGAATGTGGGCATCATTGGCGAGGCTAGCATTTGTTGCACATCTCTAGTTGCCCTGAGAAGGTGGTGGTGGACCACCTGCTTGAATCGCCACTAGTGGTTTGATACAACTGAATAGCTTGCTAGGCTACTTCGGAGGGTAGTTAAAAGCCAACCATGTTAGTGTGGGACTGGAGTCACATATAGGCCAGATCTGGTAAGGATGGCAGGCTTCTTTCCCTCAAGGGTATTAATGAACCAGTTGAGTTTTTATGACAATTCAACAGCATCATGGTCTTTTTAACTGATACCAGCTTTTTATTTCCAGACTTTATTTAAACTGAATTCAAATTCTCAAATTGCCATGATTTGATTTGAACTCATGTTCTCTGAATTATTAGTCCTGCCCTCTTGATTACATTAATAGCAAGGAAATGATGTCCTTCTAATAGACACAAACAACTGATCAGGTGGGTGGTAAATGCTGCGGCTCCTCAAAGAGGGAAGGAGTTCTTGCCAATTCTGGTTAGAAAGAAGTGAGTTAAAGTGGGAGAGTTAAGAGTGAACTATTGTAGGTGTAGCACTGAAATAATGTTCTGCTCATTTGGTGTGTGACTTCAATGCAGATTTCTAACATTGTAGAAAAAGCAAACAAAAAATTGGTGATTAATGTGTGAAAATCCCAAAGGACGAGGCCTGGATGGTGTTTCACTTTAGGTGAGTTGTGGCATATAATTTTGGGAAAAAGGGTTGGTGTTTGTGTGTGATAAAAAATGTAAACCATTTCTTTATTGTCAATTGTTTTATCTTAGGCATGGGCATTTTCATTTGGGAAGGTCTGCTAATGGAGAAAAACAAATAGAAATGTAATGAATAAACAAAAGTTATTCAAGCTAAAGGAAAATGATTGATATTCTCATTTTGGTCTGAGCCACTAAGCTTTCCTCATATAGTTTTTTCTAATTACATTGTTACATCTTATATTATTATATTGTATTAACCAGTTATGTTCACTTTACTAATCCATCTGATAGCAGTTTGTTTCACTGACAATTTCTCAGTTTAACAAGAGAGAGTTTGCCATGGCTCCTTGCATTTTGGCTTCTGATGCTGGCAGATGTGACATTAAGGGTGTTGTTACAGAATTGGTACCAACTTGAATTATACTGTTGCTCCATGTTGCTCTCTGGTCAGGGAAAACAGAGCTCTGTGCATGAATGTGCATGTGTATACAAAGAGCTCCATTCATGGCTGAGGTTAAGTTTAATGTGAGCAGAGAGCTAATAGTTCAGTCGACTGGTAATATTAGAAAGCTTAAAACTGACTGCCTGGGAACTTATTTTACTTTGTTCCATATTGATTGCAGGAATACCTTCTCTCACAACTCTTGCCCAAGTTTGATTTGGGTGACTTCACACATAAATTACACTATCAAAATTGCTTTGAACTGACACAAACTGTATAACTTTCTTATAATGTTCCTTTGCAGAAAGGATTTGACAGGAACCATTTATTTCCTGTTGAAATACTTCACAATAATTGCATCAACCCTTTAACCTTTGATTACAAGCTCTATTAAACTTAAGCATGCCATATTGACACTGATATGTCATTTGATGTAGAAAACTAACGAAAACCATCAAAACCAGATGCTGATTTATTTTTCCCATTACTACAGATTAGACATGTATTGGGCATGAAGTAGGTAACAGCAACTCTAGGAAGAGTAGTAACAGCACTGGGAAGAGAAACAGTGGAAGACTCAGGAGTTATAACAGAAGCAGTAGTTGGTACTGGAAAGACTCTTAAATAGGGAAGATGCAGTGTGACTGAATGCACTGGCTGACACCATATTCCAATCTGCTGTGTATTAGATTCCCACATTCCATGTTACAGGATTTTTTTGCATCTAGATTCATTTTGTTAGAAGCAGAATGCTCAAACCAGAAAGTGAAATGATACTCTGGCAACCACGTGTAGTACTGGTCATAATTACACTGTCAGTCCTAATCAGAAACTCCAGTTGGTGGTTAAGAACTGTGTTTAACCATATGAAATCTGTTTCATCAGTCACAAATTCAAGATACTGAATATAGCTTGTTCATACTACACCAGCGGTTAAGTTAATAAGTGCACTGCCTAGGGCACCTGTCTGGGTTCCCCTTTCTGGTCACTATCTAGTGACCTCTACCTGAAATGGAAATATGTGGACAGTGAGGGACTGCTAAAGGGATCAAGGGATATGGGGAGAAAGCAGGGACAGGGTACTGAATTTGGATGATCAGTCATGATCTCATTAAATGGCGGAACAGGCTCGAGGGGCCGAATGGCCTACTCCTGCTCCTATCTTCTATGTTTCTATGTGAGTGAGCACAGAATTAGGCTCCGCTGTGATGCCACTTCCCCATCATACTTATGGTATTATGGACGGAAAATCTTGTGGGTTCCCCTTGATATACCTATCAATTCAGTTCATGAAAAGCGACGAGTTAAGTTAGTAACTATAGGTTTTTATTGGCTAAATAACAGAGCCCACCCTCGTGGGTGATCGGATCCAACAAGGAGGAATACCAGCCAGTCGACCACCTTTATACCTGGGCAAGCAGGCGGAGCCATGGGCGGAGTCAGCTGTGGTCAGCCCAGGTATAACAGCGTGACAAGAGTTGACCTTGTGTAGTGATACAACAGTGTAAACAGTGGTAACCATAGTGTAACGATATAAACAGTGATAACCATAGTGTAACGATAGTGAACGATAAAAGTGGTTTGCCACATTCACCCCTTGTTTAAATTTGAGTCCGGCGGGGTGAAGTGTACTACCAGTTCGGGTTTGTCAGTCTGACCGGAGGCCTCATAAGCCTTTCTGATCGGCGCAGCAGCGGCGGCGGTGTTGCAGTATCCGATGTTAATGCTGGTGTCTGCGTGGTCGGCGAAGGCTCGTGGGGTTCCGGCATGCCGTCTACCTGGGCTGGATTTGGGGGGGTGGTGGGGGGTAACGGTGGTGTCTCAGGGGTGCCCGAGGGTGCGAGGTCTCGTAAGGAGACTGTGTCCTCCCGCCCGTCTGGGTATGCCACATAGGCGTACTGGGGGTTGGCGTGCAGGAGGTCCACCCTCTCGACCAGGGGGTCCGTTTTATGGGCCCTCACGTGCTTTCGCAGCAAGACGGGCCCCGGAGAAGTCAGCCATGTTGGTAGCGAGGTTCCCGTAGTCGACTTCCTGGGGAAAACAAACATTCGTTCATGGGGGGTGGCGTTAATGGCAGTGCTAAGCCAACAAGAAGCTTCAGTGTGGGACAGTCAGTTCTTGCTCGTGATTTCCGGATGGAAAAGTGGCAACCAGGGACAATATCCACAAGAGAGAGACCACTGATGTATACTGTGGATGTGGGAGAGAACGTTTTGAGATGTCATGTGGACCAAATTCTGGATGTTCAGGTGGAAAACACCCCTATACCTCGCCCAGACTCACCTGACATGGAAACAGACACTCCTGATTCATCAGCATCAGCACCAGCCTCATCCACAGCTGAGAGCTCTACCTGTGCTGATAGCTCATCTGATGCACCTGTACCTGTACAGTCTCATTCCCCAAAGCAAAAGAGTCTGGAGAGACATTACCCAGAGAGGCAGAGGAGGCCTCCCCAGAGACTTGACTTGTAAAAGGGCTGTTGACAAAATAAATGTATGTTGGAATTTGAATTTTGTTACTTTTAAGAAAACAAAAAGGTTACTGTAAAGACAGGCTCTGTATGTTAATTATACAAATTTTGCGTTAATATACTATTAAACTAAAGGGGGAGGAAGTGTAATGTATACAACATTGAAGGGACTACTTTGTTTTGCGGATGTACATCCTTAGTTGCGAGCGTATATAACAGACGCGTATCGATTTGTATAGTCAGTGCCGAAGTTCCAGTTACCCAGTAAAGATCACTTGAAGTTACTCTCAGTCTCTGCTGCTTTATTATTTTATGTACTTGTGTATAGCGGTACAAACACAACAGTCTGCACAGAGTGTTCTTAAACAGAATGCACTTAAACAGAGTGTCAAATTTGGAAATTCGGAGATAGTGTGAATTCAGAGCAGAGGGGGAAGGAAGTGCTGCTTTTTGCCTCCAATACTTGTGTAGTGGCTTGTGTTACAGGTAAATATTTAATTTAATCTACCTATAACTTAAACTGGATCAAGTAATTAGTTAAAAACTAAACTATAAGATAAGTTAATTAAATACATAAACTTTGATTCATTAAGTAAATAAAACATGGTTACATAGGGATGGCAGCGCAGGTGGTGTGCCACAACTGCAGCATGTGGGAGTTTGTGGAGAGCATCGCAATCCCAGATAACCACATCTGTAAGTGTCTGAATCTTGAGGAATTGCATTGGGTGGCGGGGGGGGGGGGAAGTTACCTGGACACTTTGGCCACAATTTTGCTGACCTCGGTGGGTCCGTGGTGGGTGATGTCGGGTGGTGGGTCCCGATCTCGCTGCAGGCTCTAGCCAGGCCTCTGAAATGAATTTACCTTGATTGGGCTTGTTAAGCGCGCCCAGCGTGCTTGCCGGCCAATTAGAGGAAACGGGTCTGGGGATGTCATTTGATGACGCATCATCAGCCCGTTTCCTTAAAGGGACCATGACCAACTTTATTTTGACATTTGTGCTGTCAGTGTTCTGCAGCATTAAGGTGCTGCAAACACTGACAAGCACTGCACAGAGGTGCAGGGCTGCACCCAAGCTCTCCCATGACTCCCTCCATATGCTGACCCCCCGCAAAATCCAGCCCTTTGATCCAGGAGGCAGTCACACCCCTTAGGTTAGGTAGTGGTACAGGTCTGGTTAGTGGTCAGGGACAAGAGGGTGTGACTGCAACTCATGCAGATAAGAGGACCCCAGGTGCAGTGCTGGGGGAGCGTTGGCCTTTGCCCTTATCCAACAGGTATGGGGTTTTGCTGCCTGTGTGGATGAGGGCAAAGTCTGCAGGGTGGATGAGCAAACTGACCTCAAATGGGGGGAGTGAAAAGGAATGTTGTAGTGCTAGGGGACAGTAGAGTCAGGGGGATAGATACTGTTTTCTGCAGCCGTGACCGGGAGTTCCGAAGGCAGGGTTAAAGATATATTAAGGAAGTGGTAACAGGGCAGTTAGAAAATCATAATATGTTTAGGCAGAGTCAGCATGGTTTTATGAAAGGAAAATCGTATTTAACAAATTTTTTTTTTGAGGATGTAACTAGCAGGGTACATAAAGGGGAACCAGTGGATGTAATATATTTGGATTTCCAAAAGGTATTTGATAAGGTGCCACATAAAAGGTTGTTACACAAGACAAGGGCTCATGGAGTTGGGGGTAATATACTAGCATGGATAGAGGATTGGTTAATGGACAGAAAACAGAGAGTAGGGATAAATGGGTCATTTCAGGTTGGCAGGCTGTAACTAGTGGGGTTCCGCATTGCTTGGGTCACAGCTATTTACAATCTAGATTAATGACTTAGATGAAGGGACCGAGTGCAATGTATTGAAGTTTGCTGATGATACAAAGCTAGGTGGAAAAGTAAGATGTGAGAAGAGCACAAAGAGCTTGCAAAGGGAAATAGAACAGGTTAAGTGAGTGGGCAATAAGGTGGCAGATGGAGTATAAGGTGGGGAAATGTGAGGCTATTCACTTTGGTAGGAAGAATAAAAAAACAATGGCCCAGAAATTCAGTTGTTAGCACCAGCCGCTAGCGCCTTAGGAGGAGAAGTGGGGCGCTAAGTGGCTAGCGCCCTGGCGCGGCGCGATCTGCGCCTCTCGCGAACTTCACTCAAGATTTAGCGGTGGCGCAAAACCGCAGCACCCGCTCAGCTGCACGCGCAGATCCTGACGTCATTTCATGGTGCAACGCCCTTGGTGCGCCCCGAACTGGAACTTCAGTGGCGCCGCCCTTCTGTGCGCCTGGCGCCCCCAGCGACTGGTAGAGGGGAATGGTTCCCAGTCGCTGCGGGGCGCGGGGGCGCTATTTAAAGAGGACTCCTCCTGCATTATGAGTGGCAGCCATTTTGTGGCAATCCTTCTGTGTGAGAGACGGATATTTGGAGAGAGACAAAGGGAGAGAGCTTTCTGCTTTGACTCAGCGCTCGCACAGGTACTTCTGGCTTCAGGCCAGAGCTTTGCACTTGGATTTAACTTTCAGTGCCATAGCCTTGAGTCGCCACATATAATGGGGGCTGCAATGGGTGGAAACCTTGGCTTACTACATTGCATTCAAAGGGCTCAGAGGCGCCGTGAGAGAGTGCCAGTCATGGCCAGATGGAGAAGGGCCAACAGGCGTCGGCACAGGAGGCCTTACCCACCCAGGGTATACCGCTAGCTGTTCTCATATCTGAACATGTCTGAGGATCAGTGTGTTTGGAGGCTGCGATTCAGAGGGAGGTGGTCACTGAGACCTGCCACCTGCTTCGCAGAGATCTGCAGCCACAACTGAGGAGCAGGACGTCTCTGTCGGTGGCAGTGAAGGTGACGGTGGCTCTCAACTTCTATGCCACCGGCTCCTTCCAATCCGCTACTGGGGACATTGCCAACATCTCCCAGTTCGAGGTACATTGCTGCATCCGCCAGGTGAACAATGCCCTTTTCAGAAGGAGACGTGCAATGAGATTTGGAGGAATAGCGGGCTTCCCCATGGCCCAGGGCGCCATTGACTGCACGCATGTGGCTTTGCGGGCACCTCTAGAAAATGCCGAGGATTACCGCAACCAGAAGGGCTACCATTCGCTCAACGTCCAGTTGGTGTGTGACCACAGGCAGCTCATATTAGCTGTCAATGCCCGCTTTCCAGGCAGCAGCCACGATGCCTTCATCCTGCGCCAGACGTCTGTGGCAGACATTTTCGAAGCCCAGGCTCACCCACGAGGATGGCTTCTCAGGGACAAAGGCTATCCTTTGTGCACCTGGCTGATGACCCCGCTCCGTGCGCCCAGCACCCCTGCTGAAGAGTGATACAATGACAGCCATCAAGCTACCAGGAACATCATTGAGCACACAATCGGCGTGCTCAAGCAACGGTTCCGCTGTCTGGACCGTTCCGAAGGAGCCCTACAGTACTCGCCTGAGCGAGTCTCCCATTTCGTTGTAGTGTGCTGCATGCTGCACAACCTGGCTATCCTCAGGACTCAGCCACTGCCAGCAGACATTGGAGGACCACCAGAGGAGGAAGAGGAGGAGGAGGAGGAGGAGCACCAAGACGGGAGGGAGGCACAAAATGCAAGGGCCGTCCGTCGGCGACTTATTGCAACTCGGTTCTAGGCCCCCTCTCAGGGAATGGCTTGTGCCTATGAAAGAACATGAATGGAGCCACTCTGCAAGCCCTCAGCCGGTCAAGGCAACAAATAGTTCAAAGTGCAAACATGGACAATGTGATTAAAGAAAATTTTTTACTGTGCAAACCCTGTGCCCTTCCCACATGACAAACTAATTCAGATAAACCCCCCAAAAAACAGTCAGAGACATAACTGGCTCTCACAACCTTCAGAAAATGAAAAAAACAGTTGAACAAAAATGACCATGATCCTCGGCCTTCATATAAAAAACAAACACAACAGTCTCGGCCTGCATAAAAAACAAACACAACAGTCTCGGCCTGCATAAAAAACAAACGCAACAGTCTCGGCCTTCATATATAAGAAAAACATTCTCGGCCTTCATATATAAACACAACATTTGGCCACACCTTCTACTTTTTCCCCTGTGAGGGTGAGCCGCCTCGCTTCCGCGAATGGCCCCTTCCTGCCCTGCAGCTCCTCCTCAATGGGACCCCAGTGGCTGCAGCAAGGCTGGGGGAAGGCTGCTGAGGGTCAGATGGTGAGACAACAGATGCCCTTGGGGGAACAGCCTGAACCAGCTCTGGGCCTGGAGGGCCCGGCTGCTGACTGCTCCAACTCTGTTTGGGCAGCAGCAGTCTGTCCTATGGGTGGTGGCAGCTGCAGTGGAGGAGTGACAGTGTTGGCTGCAGGAATGCTGCCAACCTGACAGAGCACAGGCACTCCCTGGTCGGCTGATACACTGGCACTCGCACGGGCCAGCACTGCAGCATGCGCAGCAATCTGCTGAAGCACAGACTGCTGGGCTGCTGCGGCATGACGAGGGCCCCGGCGATGCCTGGCCGATCCAGCGAGGGTGGCAGCAGTTAGTGCCCGTGTGGCCCTGATCTGTGCCTGCATCAGACCAGCCAGTGAATGCACGGCACGACTGAGCACTTGGCTGGAAGCCGCCTGTGATGCAGTGAAGTCCTCCTGACCCCTTGCCTGTGCTGCACTGAATTCTTGCAGACTCCTGGCCTGTGCTGCCCCGAATTCCTGAGCACTCCTTGCCAGTGACTCTATGGAGTCAGGCATCCTTGCCACTGCAGCCATGAGCTCAGTGTGCCTGCGCTCAGCCTGGGCGCCCATTTCACCAAGGAGCCGCACCTCCTCTGCACTCACCATAGCAGGACTGGAGGCCGCACTCACCCTCCGGGGAGAAGGCCGCCAAGCTTCCCCACCCCTCCCGCGTTGCTGCAGCCCGCTGTGCTCTGGAGCTTCACTCTCCTCAGACCCTTCCCCCCTGCTCCCCTCTAGGGAAGACGTGTCCCCATCATGGCCATGGGCTGCCTCGGCTGAGGTTGTCCCTGATGGGCCGGCTTCTTCTTCCTCCTCCTCTATGTCGGACTCCGACACAGTGCCAGCTTGAGGGGTCGCTTCCTCACCTGGCGAATCAGCATCTGAAAGCAGGGAGGCACATGAGTTGCTTTAGAGTGAGGACAGGGCGGCAGCGAGGGAGGCATGAGTGCTGCTATGCACTGCATTGGTTCGATAGTGGCAAAGGATGCTGGTGTGAGGCACAAGTGGAAAGAGAGAGGTCAAAAAGGTGATGACCTTACCATTGCTGTCCAGAACAGGGTCGGCATCTCCACTGGTGACGGGGCCAATCAGCCGGCCTGCCATAATGCGCTCCACATGCTGCTCCAGGTCGCTGAGCTCTTTGAGGTCAGGACGGCCTCCCCTGGTCCGCAGCTGCTGCCTGCGATTGTGGGCCAGCTTGCCCTGCAAGAGAAAGGACAGCCTCTAAGTGCAGTGTCAAGCCCTGATCTTGCCTGCACTGCCTCCCATGGTGGAATAGCCCTGAAGTGTCAAGCCCTGATCTTGCCTGCACTGTCTCCCATGGTAGAATAGCCCTGACCATGTCAAGCCCTCATCTTGCCTGCACAGCCTCCCATGGTGGAATAGCCCTGACAGTGTCAAGCCCTCATCTTGCCTGCACTGCCTCCCATGGTGGAATAGCCCTGACAGTGTGTAAAGTGCTGAATGTGCAAGTGGTTCTCATGAGAGTCCCATAGCTCTTGGATGAGGGCTGGGCATTGGGGCTTTCAGGCCCCTTTGGCCAGAAACTGAGGTGCACATGCCTCCCATGGTGGAATAGCCCTGACAGTGTCAAGCCCTCATCTTGCCTGCACTGCCTCCCATGGTGGAATAGCCCTGACAGTGGCGGCTTCCAGCCAAGTGCTCAGTCGTGCCGTGCATTCACTGGCTGGTCTGATGCAGACACAGATCAAGGCCACACGGGCACTAACTGCTGCCACCCTCGCTGGATCGGCCAGGCATCGCCGGATGAACAGGATAGTGGAAAGGGTACTCACCCTGACAACCCGAGTGAGGTTGTTGAACTTTTTCCTGCATTGAAGTGCAGTCCTGGCAACCATGCTGCTGGTGGTCACCCTGTTTGCCACCTCCCTCCAGGCTTTTCGGTATTTGCTGGAAAGCGGCCTCCTCCCACTGTCAGGGAAGAGGACAAGTCGCCTGCGCTCTACTGCGCCAACCAGTAGCCTCAGGGCAACCTCGCTGAAGCGCTCCGCTCGCTCCCTAGCCTTCTGCATGGTCCTGGGCGTAGAAATGATGATCCAGCAATGGTCAGGCCTTGCTTCAGGGCTGCAGTGTGCAGGGCATGGCAGCCAAACAAGTCCACCCTCCCCCTTTAAGAGCTGACCGGCGCCAGCGTGTCTGCCTTCATTCAGAAACTCGCCGCATCTGCGCTGCGCCCGCCCTCGGTGTTAGCGCCTCGGCTCACCGGCTTAGCACCTAATGATAGTGGTGCATCGCCTGCTTTAGCGCAGCAGCAACCTCTTGGGGCGATGCAACTCAATTTCGGCGAAGGTGGCGCTAAGTTGCGCCGGGCGCTAAATTTCGCGAACGCCCGGCTGTAGCGCCCCAAACGTGGCGATACTGAAGTTCTAGGAATATTTTTTAAATGGTGAGAAACTATTAAATGTTGGTGTTCAGAGAAATTTAGGTGTCATCGTACAGGAAACATAGAGTTAGCATGCAGGCACAGCAAGCAATTAGGAAGGCAAATGGCATGTTGGCCTTTATTGCAAGGGGGTTGGAGTACAAGAGTAAGGAAGTCTTGCTAAAGTTGTACAGGGCTTTGGTGAGACCACACCTGGAGTACTGTGCACAGTTTTGGTCTCCTTATCTGAGGAAGGATAGACTTGCCTTAGAGGCGGTGCAACGAAGGTTCACTATATTGACCCCTGGGATGAGAGGGTTGTCCTATGAAGAGAGATTGAGCCTATACTGTCTGGAGTTTAGAAGAATGAGAGGTGATCTCAGTGAAACAAATGAGATTCTGAGGGAAATTGACAGGGTAGATGCTGAGAGGTTGTTTCCCCTGGCTGGAGAGTCTAGAACTAGGGGGCATAGTCTCAGGATAAGGGGTCGGCCATTTAAGACTGAGATGAGGAGGAATCTCTTCACCTAGTTCGATTAGCCACTTTGTAGATATTAGCTTAGCTCTAGTCTTTCAAATAATCAGGATTGACTGTAAACCAATATGGTGGGAATATTGTGTTTAATCAGAGTTTAAGACAGAATATAACACACTAGATATACAGCAAAAACATATGACTGTGACAAGCAGCTGGTACTGGACTCGATCGGAGAGATGGCTGGTGTGCGCGAACAGCTCTTCCCTTCACCGCCTGTTAAAGGCTCTTTAGATCTTTCTCTTATTCTCTTTTTAGGGGTGGGCTTAAAGTAGGATATGGACAGGGCTATCCAACCTGTAAGGGTTCTTCCTAAACCAAGGTGCCCAATGGCACGTCGAGTTATTTGTCTCAACTTTGAGATGAAGATCCTCCCTCCAGGAGGGGTCTTCACAATCATTACACAGGCTTTATTGTTTACATGTTTTGAAGGCCTACCCATCAGAATTTCTCTTAGCTCTCTTGTCCCTATCCTCCCTAGTTTGGAGTCAGACATGCCATCCTTGGCCATCAGATGTTCGTAACTGCTTGTTATCAGTTATTTATGTTCATGCTGTTCATGCAACTATTGTACCATGGAATGGATCATTAAATTCCCAAAGATATCTTCTATTCTATGTCGTTATACTTAATTAACTTGCGCATTTTAAAGCAGCTTTGTTAAACAAAGTCAAAAGTCCTAACTTAGCATTATAATCTGGTTATTAGCAATAATAGAAGAAACATAGGCGTTGGGCCTTGGTTGGCCAAATCAAAGATACAGTCAACAACCTTTCTAGCACACACACACAGCAGACAGCTAGTCTGGAAACAAGGTCACCGCCACGGTGCAGAATGTTATAACATCCGCAGGGAACCAAAACATAAGCAAATTCTAAGCATCTATCCAGTTATTCTAATACTAGTCTGAAGAGACTTTTTTGTTTCAAGTTCTAATACAATCATCTAAACACAGTCTTATTCACGTAACCCCATATATTTTGGATACCCTAATTTCTAACAACTCAGAGGTTTGTGAATCTTTGGAATTCTTTACCCCAAAAGGCTGTGGATGCTGAATCGTTGAGTATATTCAAGGCTGAGATTGATAGATTTCTGGGCTCTAGGAGAATCAAAGGATATGGAGATCGGGCGGGAAAATGGAGTTGAGGTAGAAGATCAGCCATGATCTTATTGAATGGCGGAGCAGGCTCGAGGGGCCGAATGGCCAACTGCTGTTCCTAATTCTTATGTTCTTATGTTCCAAGGATGACCGATGTGGATTTGGGTTTTCTCATTGAAACAGTAGCAGGTATTTGCCAGAGGTTGTACTGTGGTTTGTTGGACCACAGTATTCCACAGCTGCCTGATTAGGGAATGCATGGGGTTGTGGCGACATGCCACCATTGGACATAATCCGCTCACGGCGGCACGGACAGTTTACGCAGGCGCACTGCCGGCAGCAGCCGCCCCCAGCCGTGGGCCCTTTCCTCCGGCAGCTTGTTTCCCGCAGGGACAGGCTGCCGGGAGTACTTCCTGTCTGGGGAGTATTTAAGTGGTTGCGCGGGCTTTTTAAGCACTTGTTTTTGCCATGATGTAAATTAAAGCAGTTGTGTTCCATCAACTCTGGTCTCGACTCCCACGTTTGCCGCGGTATCTCAACATTTGTCATACTCATGAGCATAAAAATTCACAGCCAATATTTTTTTTAAAATTTGCCAAACATTCTATTGTAAAGTTGGTGCCCTTTTAAAGAAGGAGTCTTGCCATTCATTGGCCTGGAATTTGCAGTCGGGATGACGGCGAACTGGCAACGTTCGCTGTCATTCCGCCTTTGAAACTGACTGCAACTTTGGAATTTTGCACATGTGGAAATCCCAAAGTTGCGGTCAGTCATTGTCAGCTCCGGAAAAGGCTGCGCTGTGCCACCCGCCCCCGCCCCCCCCCCCACCACACACACACAGATCCACCAATCTGTGTAATCAGCAAAATCATTGAAACTGACGAAAACTTCGGCTCTTCCGCAGTAAGTACGCGGTTCAATTCCCCACTAAAAGTTAGACCCAAAGGGATTAGGAGTAACTGGGGTTTTAACAACATCATTACTGCTAAACAACTGTTAAGGGCCTGGAAAACTAATTTAAATTTTGTGCAGTATGAAATTCGTCCACTTAAAAAAAAAATTTTTTTAAGTATTTCTTCAAAATTTTTAAAACTTTAAAAAGAAATTTGTCCATCTTTATTTCCAGTTTGCCTTTTCCTGATGTGAGAACCCCAATCTTTATTTTGCTCTCTCTAACTATTTTAAAAAGTTAGGGGCGCCATTTTCGGCCTTGCGCAAAGTTTAGCACCTGGCGCTAATTATCGCCTCCGACGGCAAACTTGGCTTTTATCGCCCCTGGAGGTGATTGGAGCGCTAAATCAGGCGCTACACACCTGTCTTAAGGCGCAAAGGCCGAGGAGCGAGGAGCTACCTCAGAGCGCTGCCGAAGCTCATGTGATGTCAGTCAGCAACGGAACACAGACACACTGGCGCCGGCCAGTTCTTAACGGGGAGTTCTGATGAAAGGTCATCGACCTGAAACGTTAACTCTGTTTCTCTCTTCACAGATGCTGCTTGACCTGCTGAGTTTCTCCAGCATTTTCTGTTTTTATCTTAAAGGGGACGGTTGATCTTGCTCTCCATCCACATCCTGCTCATTGCAGCCTTGAATCTCGGCCTGGAGAGACCTGTACATCAAATCTGCTGGAAAGAACAATGGAGAGACCCAGGGAAAGAGCTCAGAGTGCAGCCCCCACAGTCTCTTCTAAATCGATACAAGGAAGGGCAAATCAAAATGAACCTGCAAAGTGCTGCTCAGTACCCAAAACTCCTTCACACAGCTTTGAATCTTTCCAGAAGTCTCTCTCTCTCTTTCTTAGCATGCGTGGTGCAAAAATGTCACCAACAAAAAAAGGCAGGAAGCGGTCGCCTTTAAATAGCGCTCCCCCAGTCTCTTTCTAACTGCAAAATGCTCCCCTCAACCTGTCATTGCTAGCGGCAGGCGGTAAGGCAGGGGGTGTCACTCAATATCCGGTCTAGGGCGCTATCGGGGCATTGCGCACTCGACTGACGTCGCAATCTGCCGGCGCAGGAGATCGTGGCGGTAATGTTTAGGGCCACCGCAAAATATCTAGTTAATTTCGCGAGCGGCGCAAACATCGCCGTGCCCG
The DNA here is from genome assembly GCF_052327205.1 of Somniosus microcephalus. Lineage (NCBI taxonomy): Eukaryota > Metazoa > Chordata > Chondrichthyes > Squaliformes > Somniosidae > Somniosus > Somniosus microcephalus. The sequence continues at coordinate 292,223,851 of NC_140989.1, forward strand.
AACGCTAGTTGCTTTGCGCCCCATTAGCGCCCTCTAACAGGAGGCACAAACCAACTGAATTTTTCCCCCTTAGAATTTTAAGAGCTTACTCACTCGCTTGTTCGCAGTCTGTGAGAATTCTGCGTTTTGATTGGCTGCTTAGACAGGCTGTTGACGTCACAGCAGTTCAAACAAGGGGATCCCCACTACCGTCCATTGGTTTGAATTGAAGATCAGAAAACCCGAACTTCTTGATACAGGGATTGCAAGATCCTTGTGCGAAGTCTACTTCAGGGCCAGCAGTGATTGCTTTCGCTTTGCTGCTGACCGCAAATTCCTGGCTATTGTGTTTTATGAAGTGATTAACCCATAGACTGCCAACAGTTTCAAGGAAATTCCCATCTCCCGTGACCAAGTGATTTCATATTGCATAATAATGCTGAAAATAGGACTAATTTCACAGTAATAAAATTACTGAAACATCAACAGTCGCTTTATTCATGCAGTAAAATACTGCTCTACTGAGGTCATGTCCTTCTGCCATTCACAGATTGCAAGCAGATGTATTACCAAAGGACTGACCATGAAAAGCAAAGAGTGACATCCTTTGCTGAATTCAAACCACAAGTTTGACAGAGTGGATGAAATTGTACAAGCAGAAAAAAATAATTATTTGTTATTGTTTCTCCCTGTAGATTATTATCCCAAATCAATGTAACAGTTTGAAACATACTTTACCTTGTTTATTGTCAATGTACCACTGAGAAATGAAAGTGAAATGAATTTATTTTCTTATTTCTACTCGTATTAAGCTTTCATAAACTATGCATTTCATTAGATAGCTACATGAGATCATAGAATGTTTAACAATTCGTTACAATTTCGACTGTCAGACTATTCCTACAGTATAGGAATTCAAGGTTGTACAGCCAAATTGATTTCTTGTCTTGCTCTTATGTAATACAGAACTAAAATTCTATGGGACTTGGCTTTGCTGCTGGCTTCAATGTTACAGTATAATGGAGGAAAATGAATAACAATTGCTTCTTCATGTTTTGTTCTTTACCTATTCCCCCCATCCAATTTTCTTTACTTTTTCCTGAAGCTCTTTATTTTTGCTGGGGCACAATTGTGTGAGAGCCAGCTACCCTCTGGTACTTTGCGCAAGTGGTCATTCTTAATGTAAATGTGTGTCATTAAGCTATCCAGCAGGTCACAGAATCATAGAAAGTTACAGCACAGAAGGAGGCCATTTCGGTCCATCGTGTCCGTGCTGTCCAACAAAGCTCCAGCCGAATCCCACTTCCCAGCTCTTGGTCCATAGCCCTGCAGGTTACAGCATCCCAAGTGCACATCCAAGTACCTTTTAACTGTGGTTAGGGTTTCTGCCTCTACCACCCTTTCAGGTAGTGAGTTCCAGACCCCCCACAACCCTCTGGTTGAAGAAATTTTCCCTCAAATCCCCTTTAAATCTTCCACCAATTACTTTAAATCTGTGCCCCCTAGTTTTTGACCCCTCTGCTAAGGGAAATAGGTCCTTTCTATCCACTTTATCTAGGCCCCTCATAATTTTATACACCTCAATAAGGTCTCCCCTCAGCCTCCTCTGTTCCAAGGAAAACAAACCCAGCCTATCCAATCTTTCCTCATAGCTAAGATTCTCTACTCCCGGCAACATCCTTGTAAACCTCCTCTGTACCCTCTCTAGTGCAATCACATCTTTCCTGTAATGTGGTGACCAGAACTGCATGCAGTACTCTAGCTGAGACCTAACTAGTGTTTTATACAGTTGAAGCATAATCCCCCTGCTCTTGTATTCTATGCCACAGCTAATAAAGGCAAGCAATCCATATACCTTCTTAACCACCTTATCTACCTGGCCTGCTACCTTCAGGGATCTGTGGACATGCACTCCAAGGTCCCTTTGTTCCTCTACACTACTCAGTGTCCTACCATTTAACGTGTATTCCCTTTCCTTTTAGCCCTCCCCAAATGCATTACCTCACACTTCTCCGGATTGAATTATACAGGAAACTTTCGATTTACCGGCACCTAAATAACCAGAAATCTCGGTTAACCGGCAAAATTCAGGAGTAGGTTCAGGTAAGTTTTACTTCATATTGTACTGGCCTTCCTCGATCCGTTGCTGTGCAAGGGTGTGGCTGCAGCTGTTGCTAAGCTACAGAGACGCTTGGAACTTGTGACCATTGTTTTGAACCTGTTGCTAAGCAACAGGGTTTGTTGCTTTATACGGAGCTCTCAGCTCTCCGTATCTTTTACTATAGCTTTCGGTTATCCGGAATTTTTGATGAACCGGCACCATGTCGGTCCCGTCGGTGCCGGATAAAAAAAGGTTTCCTGTATTTGCTACTGTTCTGCCCACCTGACCAATTTATTGATTTTCCTGCAGTCTACAGCTTCCTTCTTCAGTATCAACCACAAAGCCGATTTTAGTATCATCTGCAAACTTCTTAATCATACCCCCTATATTCAAGTCTAGATCATTGATATATACCACAAAAAGCAAGGGACCTAGTGCTGAGCCCTGTGGAACCCCACTGGAAACAGCCTTCCAGTCACAAAAACACCCATCAACCATTACCCTCTGCTTCCTGCCTCCGAGCCAGTTTTGAATCCAACTTGACACTTTGCCCTGGATCCCATGGGCTTTTAACTTTGTGACCAGTCTGCCATGTGAAACCTTATCAAAAGCCTTGCTAAAGTCCATATACACTACATCAAATGCACTACCCTCATCTACCCTCCTTGTTACCTCCTCAAAAAATTCAATCAAGTTTGTCAGACACGACCTTCCCTTAACAAATCCGTGCTGACTATCCTTGATTTATCCGTCTCTTTCTAAATGAAGATTTATCCTGTCCTTCAGAATTCGTTCCAATAATTTTCCCACCACCGAGGTTAGGCTGAATGGCATGTAATTACTTGGTCTATACTTTTCTCCCTTCAGGTGGGAGGGAGTAATTACAGCCAAGCCTGACTGTGTCTTCATCTGATCTCCAAACACATGCAATCTCCAGCAGGGAGTCAATGGATAGTGTAGGGGGTGGCGTGTGTGCAGTCAGCTCACCTCTGACTGGGTTCCTGAGCAGTTCGAATCGCTCCCACACCCCTGGGTTCTAGACACCGGACTTAGGTACAGGCGGCGATACAGAATTGGACTAGACAACTGGTTTGGTACAAGAAAACCGTATTTTTATTAAAAGGCACAATAAAATTAGAACACTGGAAAAATTACTGGAATAGCTACAGGCATACAAGAGTACACTTAATTAGGGATGGGAAACACACGGCACATCGAGGGGAAAAAATCACAATTTTAATCCCCTTACCCTTGTCCCACCCCCAATATCTAACTAATTGTGCTGTGAGGGGCCAGGGATTATGCTCACCAATAAGGGTTTCTGGACAGGTCGAATCCTGTTGATTGGGTCGGTTGCGGTTTTTGGGGTTCGCTTTTGGTGTCCTTTGGGGCCAGCCGTCGTCACGTGGTCCCAGGGCGCGGCGGTGGAGTCGTCTGAGTAAAGTACCCTCTTTTCCTCCGTTAGAGATAGGGAGTAAAGTCTTTGTTGGGTACTTTACCTTGCAGAATGGAAACTTCGGGTTTTTGTTCTTCTGGTGATGGACTGGTCGTCGAAGTTTTTGTTGCGGTTGGGGTTCGGTGTTGGCTTGGTCGCGGTGGCCTAGATCATTACCTGTGCAGTGGTAATGATCCGAAGGTATAGCTTACCCGGCCCTTTGTTACCGCGGTGCTCGTGGTCGTCGGCTTCTTCTTCTACCCCTGCTTCGTACGTCAGCTTATGCCTGGACCGGGGTGTGTGCCCGCTCATCCCCAACGCTTCTCTATGCTGCCCTTCTCTGCTTATCGGCCCTGCCATTCGCCTCGTCTCGCCTGCCCGCTTGCTGCCCCGTGTGTCCTGTGTGTTTTGAGTCCTGTCTCGAGTCCCGTTCCTTGTCCCGTCTCTTTTCGGTTGCCGGTGGGCCTACGATTATACTATTTCGGAGGTTCGTTATCTGCGCGCCAAATCAGGGTTAGTTCTTTGTCTAGTTTTGGCGGGCTCGTTAAAGTGATTATAGTTGTTCACTTTAACTGCTTTTTGGGCGGTTGCCCCGTTGTTAAATGTTCCTTAATGTCTCGGTGTTTGTTATTCATAATGTTTAATCGGCGTTTTCCTGGCTTGGTGGCTACTTCGAACTGTAACCGATTATTTATGCAAAAGGTTTGATGGGTTGAAGATTAAGTCTTTCCTGAGTTGATTGGTTTCAAAACAAAGAATGCGTATTCTACATTATCTAATGTCTGGCTTCAGAAATAACAAGTCCCTCACAGACCCAGGCATGTCATCTGACCTGCCGTTTTGCAGGGCCCTGTTTTTTTTCAATCTTGCAGGCTTCTGCCACGAGGTCCAGAAGCCATTTTGTTTAGGGTGTTGAGATACCGCGGCAAACGTGGGAGTCGAGACCAGAGTGAGTAAAACACAACTGCTTTAATCAACCTCATGGCAAAGAGGAACTAGAAAAGCCCGCGCATCCACTTAAATACTCCCCAGACAGGAAGTGCTCCCGGCAGCCTGTCCCTGCGGGAAACAAGTTGCTGGAGGAAAGGGCCCCCGGCTGGGGGCGTCTGCTTAAACTGTCCGTGCCGCTGTGAGTGGATTATGTCCAGTGGTGGCGTGTCGCCACAGAGCTCCCCCCAGAATCCGCTTAGGAGGAGTGGACGAGTCGTGACGGTGGTCTGATGGTTCTGCCGGAGCGGCTCTGAGTGGTCGCCGGTCTAGTTGGTGGGGCCGGGCGGTTCGCCGCCGGCTGTGCTGGCTTGCTGGCGGGACGGCCTCTAGTTGGAGGCCGGGCCACGGGGACCTGTTCCCCTGGTTCTGTGTGTGCTGGTTTGAGCCGGTCGATGGAGACTGTGTCGACCCTGTTGCCGAGTCGCAGCTTGAAGACCTTGTCCCCAGTTTGTAGTACCTCGTACGGTCCGTCGTACGGGGGTCGCAGGGGCCCGCGGTGCGCGTCGTGTCGCACGAAGACGAAGCGCGCCTGCTGTAAGTTTGGCGGGACGTAAGGTGCGAGTTCGCCGTGTCGGTTGACCGGAAGTGGGGCGAACTGCTGAGCGGAAGAGAAAGAGTTGAGCCGCTGCTGTTCGGCCAACCAAGGCGTGGTGGCCTCCGGAAGGAATTCGCCTGGGACGCGCAGCGGTTGTCCGTAGACTAACTCCGCTGCCGAGGACTGGAGGTCTTCCTTGACCGCGGTGCGTAGGCCTAGTAGCACCCACGGTAGGCGGTCAGTCCAGGTACTGTCCTGCAGACCGGCGTGGAGTGAGGACTTGAGTGACCTGTGGAAGCGTTCACACAGCCCATTGGCCTGCGGGTGGTACGCCGTGGTTCGGTGGAGCGTCACCCCGAGGTTGCGTGCTGTGGCCGTCCAAAGTTCGGAGGTGAACTGGGCGCCTCTGTCGGAGGTTATGCCGGCTGGTACGCCGAACCTTGCGACCCAGGTGTTAACGAATGCCCTGGCGATGTCGGCTGTAGTGGTGGAGGGCAGCGGCACTGCCTCAGGCCAGTGTGTGTAGCGGTCGACCATCGTGAGGAGATAAGTTTGGCCTTGCGATGGCGGCAGAGCACCGACGATGTCGACGTGTACGTGGTCGAAGCGGCTGCTGGGTACCTCGAAGTCTCCCAGGGGTGCTTTTGTGTGAAGCTGTACCTTAGCCCGTTGGCAGGCGAGGCAGGAGGTGGCCCAAGTCCGAACATCTTTGCTGAGGCCGCGCCAGACGTAACGCTGGGAGAGGAGTTTGACGGATGCGCGGGCACCCGGATGGGAGAGCGCGTGCAGCGCGTCGAAGATGCGGCGGCGCCAGGTTGCAGGGACGACCGGCCTGGGTTGGCCGAGTGAGATGTCGCAAGTGACTGCCGTGGCTTTGGGCCCGTGCGCGACCTTGGCTAGGCGTAGCCCTGGCAGGCTGGTAGCCGCCGAGAGGAGGTCTGGGTCCGTGAGCTGGGCCGCTGCTAGTTGCGCGTAGTCGACTGCGAGGTGATTCGCGCAGATGGCGGGACGGGAAAGGCAGTCGGCGACAATGTTGTCTCTACCGGAGACGTGCTGGATGTCCGTAGTAAACTCGGACACGGCCGCGAGCTGGCGTTGCTGCCTAGCGGACCAGGGTTCGGTGTGCTTGGCCATCGCGTATGTGAGCGGCTTGTGGTCCACGTACGCGGTGAAGGGGCGGCCTTCCAGGAGGAACCTGAAATGGTGGACCGACAGGTGGAGCGCGAGAAGCTCGCGGTCGAAAGTAGAGTATTTGACCTCCGGGGGGCGCAGTTGGCGGCTGTAGAAGGCAAGTGGCTGCCACGCGCCATTGACCCACTGCTCGAACACGGCTCCAACCGCGTGGTCGGAGGCGTCGGTAGTGAGCGCGACCCGGGCATCGGCCCTCGGATGCGCGAGCAGGGTGGTGTCGGCGAGCGCGTTTTTGGTGGCGTCGAAGGCGGCTGACGTGTCAGTGGTCCAGGCTACGTCCATCTTGCCGGATTTACCTCGGAGGGAGTCGTATAGGGGCTTCATGAGGGCTGCAGCTCTGGGGATGAACCTGTTGTAGAAGTTCACCATCCCAAGGAACTCCTGGAGGCCCTTGATGGTTTTGGGGCGGGGGAATTGCTGGACGGCCTGCACCTTGTTGGGCAGGGGGACGGCCCCAGCAGGGGTGATGTGGTGACCGAGAAAATCGATCTCGGTTAGGCCGAATTGGCACTTCGCCGGGCTGAGGATGAGCCCGTGTTGGGCTAGGCGCCCGAACAGGATGCGAAGGTGTTCGAGGTGTTCCTGTTTGGAGGAGCTGGCCACGAGAATGTCGTCTAGATAGACGAATAGGAAGTTCAGGTCCCGGAGGACTGAGTCCATAAGGCGCTGGAAAGCCTGGGCTGCATTCTTGAGGCCGAAGGGCATGCTCAGGAACTCGAACAGGCCGAATGGGGTGATGACGGCCGTTTTGGGGATGTCCGCGGGGTGTACGGGGACTTGGTGGTAACCGCGCACCAGGTCGACCTTGGAAAAGACGGTTCGTCCGGCCAGTCGGGCCGAGAAGTCCTGGATGTGTGGCACCGGGTGTCGGTCGGGGGTGGTGGCATCGTTGAGGCGGCGGTAGTCCCCGCAAGGGCGCCGGGCTTGGGGGCGATGTGGAGGGGCGAGGCCCAAGGGCTGCTGGAGCGGCGGATGATGCCGAGTTGTTCCATGGTGGTGAACTCGGCCCGCGCGATTTCCAGCTTGGCCGGGTTGAGTCTGCGGGCGTGGGCAGAAACCGGGGGGCCGGTGGTGGGGATATAGTGCTCCACACCGTGTTTGGTGGCTTTGGCCGAAAAGGTCGGGTTAGTGAGGGCGGGAAACTCGGCTAGAAGTGCCGAGTAGTCGTCCGTGGCTCTGGCGAGGCAGTAGGTCGTCAGGCCGGCCGAACGGGCCGGGGTGAATGCACCAGGGATGGGGGCCATAGTGTTGATGTCGACGAGGCGGTGCCTCGGAATGTCGACAAGGAGGCCGTGGGCGCGTAGGAAGTCGGCGCCGATGAGTGGGCAGAGGACCCTGGCTGTGAGGAACTCCCAGCAGTAGCGGCGGCCTGCGAGGTCGAGCGTGACCATGCGGGTACCATATGTGCGGATGTCAGAGCCATTGGCTGCGGCCAGCGTGATACCCCGTGCGCCGCGTTGGATTTCGAGGGCGGAGGCGGGGGTGATGCTGTGCTGGGCCCCTGTGTCGCACAGAAATTGGCGGTTGGTACTGTCTTCGGTGACGTACAGTAGAGGCCCCTTTTGCCCCGCGGCCATCGCGGGGGCCGGTGCGGGGGGGGGTTTGAAAGTGCACGGTGGTGTGCAGCGTTGGGCCCTAGTGCCAAAACGGGTGTGGTAGTAACAGTGACCCGGAGTGGTAGGGCGGTCAGGCCTAGTGGGCCGGGAAGACCGCGTGGTTGTTGCCGTGAGGTCGGGCGCAACGTCACGAGCGGACTGCGCAGAGAGCAGCCGGTCGGCCTTTTCGGCTATCTTATTCAGGTCCGTGGAGCCAGACTCCACAATGAGCGGGCGGATGCTGGCGGGGAGCTGCCGAATGAAAAGCGTGCGAAAGAGGGCGCCGGTGTTTTTGTCGTCCGAGAGGGACAGCATGTGGGAAAGCAGATCCGACGGTGAAGCGTCACCAAGGCCGGGGAGGTCAAGGAGTTGGCAGTTGCGCCGGTAAGAGGACGTTTGAAATTTTTTAAGGAGCGCAGCCTTCAGATGTTCGTACTTGCCTTCCACTGGTGGATCCTGCAGTGCTGCCCAAACCTTGGGGACTGTGGCGTAGGTGAGAGAGGAGACGAGGTGGTCGTACTTTGTGGCGTCAACTGTAATGTGTTTCAGCCGGAATCTGGACTCAGCTTGAACAAACCAGGCTTCGGCCAGGTTCTCCCAAAAGTCCGGTAGTTTAACCGTGACTGCGTTTGTATCCGCCATGCTAGCTTAGGATTCGTCCTGAGCGTCGGGGTCACCAGTGTTGAGATACTGCGGCAAACGTGGGAGTCGAGACCAGAGTTAGTAAAACACAACTGCTTTAATCAACCTCATGGCAAAGAGGAACTGGAAAAGCCCGCACATCCACTTAAATACTCCCCAGGCAGGAAGTGCTCCCGGCAGCCTGTCCCTGCGGGAAACAAGTTGCTGGAGGAAAGGGCCCCCGGCTGGGCGCGTCTGCTTAAACTGTCCGTGCCGCCGTGAGCGAATTATGTCCAGTGGTGGCGTGTCGCCACAAGGGTACCCTTATAACTTTGTCCTTCAGGGTCCCTTTATTAATAACTTTGGGGAATGTGGGAATTTTGAGAACCCTACAATAGCAACTAGGAGCAAGAACCCTGGCTATTTTTACTTCTTCTTTCCAAGATGTTGTGGCCAATTGTAGCACACCTATCACTGCTCTGGTTGAGAACAGTTAATGCAGCACAAACCAGTGATCTGTTCTCGAACTTTCTTTGTCTTTGTAACTCAGTTCCACACTGTACAGTGCATTACCAATGTGTCACTGTAAGAGTTAAAACTTGCCTATTAGATTCAAAAGAGCTAATTAAATAATCATATTTTTGATTCTGTAATATCAATTTTAACACCCCCAGCCCAGCGGAGACCAGGCCGGGGGAGGGGGGTGGGGGGGTGGGGAGAGGGGTGCGGGGCGGGGATTTAAAATGGAGTAGGGGACTTAGGCATTCTGTTCATGCCCCAATCTAGTCAACTACGATTTTATCTCACCCGAGGCCGGCGGGGTTCTTCTTTAAATGTGCAGTTTGGGCTTCAGTGACATCATCATGGCCCGACTGCTATTTTTAACTTGAGCCCTTAGCATTGGCGGCTTCCCCGCTAAGCCAAAGCTGCCACGATCCAGATCCAGGGCCAGAAGAGGCCTGTTAGAAAGATTTACGATCTGCCACTGCATTTATTTTGTTTCTGTGTCAGGCATAATGTGCAGTTTAATTTCACAACCTGGATCACAGGAATTGGACAATCTTCTTTGTTCAGACAGTATATGTAGCGTTAGTGCTTTTAGCTTTCCAATTCAAGTATGTAACATTTTACTGAGCAGAACACATGGGAAAGAGAAACAAAGCAAAGCTGTTTTTTATCTTACAGAGTTCCCCGCTTTTGGTGACAGAGCTGTGAGATAATGAGAGCCGTACTGCCTCTGTCAGTGTAGAGAATAACCTCAGGGGTTTTATTTCTACATCGCGAGGGATAGCAGAGCAGGACCAGCAAAGTAGATAGCTGCTGCTTAGCCAACCGTACAGACCAGCAATGTGGTTTCCTACTTGCTAGACTATGCGTCCCTTCCCTAGCCATCAGGAAAGATCACAACTTTCAAACAGCTGTGTGCACATCTAAGCTTGCCCATAAACAATTAATTCTCATTTGTCATTGATACTTATGGAATCTGGCCACAGTATAAATGGGTTTAATTTTACAGCACCAGCAGTCAAGTCTGATACAGCTGCTTCCATTTGAAGTGGTTTGGTATAATATAAGCTTGACATAAAGCTTTTCAATTTCTTGTAGCATTCATAATAAGGACTGAAATTGTTAAAGAAGGAATCTTAGCAGTACATCTCAAAGGCAGGTCATGGCACAATTTCCTATCTGTCCTCTCAATGAGCTGCTGCTCTTATTATGCTGTCTTGTATGGCATTAATAATCTCATGTCAAATGACTGACATTCACAATTGATTTAAAACCCCAGTGAGTATTGCTGCACTTAAATATTGGCTGGTGCAGTGAGTTTACAAACTCGGGCTTGAATCCAGCCCAAATTGATGGACTGAAGATTACCTCTCTCTGTTGACTATAAGGCCATGAATTATGTCTGGGGCAGTTTCAATATATTTGCCAGTGGGGCAAGACCCCTTGGCTCAAAATTGCTCTGAATTTGTGACTAGTTGAGCCCAAAGGAAGTGAAATTGCTTCTGTCGATAGTTTTAGTGAAAAAGTCAGTGTCTTTCGTACTCATTCCAACTTTTTTGATAAATTTGCAATCACACGTACAGAGGCCACATTGTGGCAGGTATGGAAAATAGAAAAATTCATGGTGGTATTTTGGCCTGCTGGTTACTGTGAGAAACAGCAGTTAACAGCTGAGGAACTTAAAATAATTAGGCCTAGAAATTCAGTTGCTTGCGCCACCAGTTTGCGCCCAAAGAGGCCACTCAGAGGCTTTAGCGCCACTGGCCACAACCACCGCGATATTTAGCGGGGCGCTAATGGCGGCGTTAGCCTGTAGCGCTGCGCCGCCACCGATGACGTCATCGGTGTGCGCAGCGCCCCGCTACCGCCCCGAGCGCCATATTAGGTCGAGGCCGCCTCTTCCGCGCCGGCCGCAAATAGCGACCGGTACACAGGGGCCTACCTGTGGCGGTAGTGGGGCGAGTTAAGGTGGAGGTGCGGCCGGCCGGTTTTTCGGCGGCCGCCTGCCCGCACCTCCGTCCCCGGCCTCCTACACCCCCCCCCCCCCCCGCGGCATTGCCGGCTGTTTCCCGAGAGCCCGGCACTTCTCCTTGGTGCCGGGCTCATTTGCCGGCACTCGCGAGCGGGGATCGCACTGTTGCAGGCACCTCCCCCTTAACAGTGGGAGGAAGGCCTGCAGTACCGCAGCCTGCCGTGCCGCAGCGGGTGGCGCTGCGGCACTTTGCGTGCCGAAATTCAGTTTCAGCGCTCCAAGCGGGGCGCCTAAAGCCTTGTTTAGCGGCCGGCTTCCATTTGGGGCGCTGAAACTGAATATCCCGATGGCGCAAGTGGCTCCGCGCGCAGCGGTAATTCCAGGTGAGCTTGGCGCCCCAAACTGAATTTTTAGCCCTTAATATCAGTAGAGAAAAAGTACTTGATAAAATAATGGGACTAAAAGCCGACAAATCCCCTGGACCTGATGGCCTACATCCTAGGGGGGGAAAATTGGGTCGCGCCCCAAAAAAGTTAGTACCCCTGCACCCGAAATTGAATGGTAGCGCCCCAAGCAGGAGGCGGGGCGCTACTGGAAGCGCTCCCACTCTCTCTTGGGGCTCTCACATTGAATGTCGCGGCGCTACGTGCAGCAGCGCCATGCACGTTGGCACATAACGCCGTGCTACTGCAGGACTCCCACCCCTGATTAAAGAGGAGGGGCCTGGCACAGCACACACCGGGGCCCTACTGGACCACCGGGGAGTGGGGTGCCGGCAAAAGAGTCCGGCACTCGAGGAGTGCCGGGCTGACCGATCGCGGCTGGCACCCCGCAGGGGGAGGTGAGAGGGGGCAGGTGCTGGCAGGTGGCTCAACAAAAAGGCCGCCCGGCACCTGTCCTTTAATTTGCACCACGCCGGCCGCAAAAACGCCACCCTGACCCTGCCGGACATATCGTCCAGTGGTAGGTCAGGGGTTGTGAGCCAAGTTTGCGGCTGGGGCGCTGCGCACGGTAATGACGTCATCGCCGGAGGCGCAGTGCCACGGGGCACTACCGGCTACCGCTGAATTTCGCGGGAGGCATTAGCAGAACCGCGCCCGGCTGCTTGGTGCTTTGCGCAGTCATTGAGTATATTCAAGGTAGAGATTGATAGATTTTTGGCTATTAAGGGAATCAAGGGATATGGGGATAGTGCGGGAAAGTGGAGATGAGGTATAAGATCAGCCATGATCTTATTGAATGGCGGAGCAGGCTCGAAGGCCCAAATGGCCTACTCCTGCTCCTATTTCTTATGTTCTTATGTTGTTAACCATGTTTTTTGCGCCTCTGTCTCTGATTTCTTGCTTTTGCATCATATTAGACATTACTTTCGGAGGTACAGCTGAAAACCATTTACATCGGAATGCTGTGAAAATTAAGAAACTTACGGTACTGTGAGGGAGCACATTTGGTAAGGTAAAGCAAGGAATCTGGTATAGGAGCTTTGTGTAGCAGTTTAAAGTCTTATTCACTTGTGATAGTTTGTCCTGCAAGTTGCAGCGTGGGATGTCCTTTCGGATCCCCCTTTACATATGTTATATGGAGGAAAAGGAGGCTGAGTAGGAAGCACTGCTAGATGCAAGGGTGGTGAGATGACACCAAAGGAGGAGGGTGTTGACTTGAAGGTACTGAGCTAAGCGGGTTTACAGGCGAAGGAGGTTATTCCTGGACCTCTCAGAGGAGAAATGCTTAAGGAGGCTCTGGTTTAGCAGGAAGATAGTTTGAGACCTCTGTCATCTGCTGGAAGAAAGCCTGAAGCCATGATCCTGAGCCTCTACAGCTCTTTCAGTGCCAGTAAAGATAACAACGGCACTCAGCTTTTTGCGCTACTTGAGGGTTTTGAGGTGCCTAGGTGATGTTGCCTGCATCATCAAGTCTGCGGGACATAAATGCAGCTATCAGGTTACTGATGCTCTGCTTGCCAGGGCAAAGGACTACATAATTTTTCATGGATGCCAGGGAGTAGCAAATAGTTTTTTTACCATCTTACTGGTTTGCTCAGGTGCAGGGTATAATTGATAGCACCCATGTGGGTATGTGAGCTCCAATAGATAGACAAGGGAACGGTAGTATAGTGGTTAGCTTACTGGACTAGTAATCCAGAGGCCTGGACTAATGATCTGGAGACAAGAATTTAAATTCAGTTAATTAAATAAATCTGGAACAAAAAGCTAATATCAGTAATGGTGACCATGAAACTATTAGATTGTCGTAAAAACCCATCTGGTTCACTAATGTCCTTTAGGGAAGCAAATCTGCCGTCCTTACTTGGTCTGGCCTATATGTGACTCCAGACCCACAGCAACATGGTTGACTCTTAACTGCCCTCTGAAATGGCCTAGCAAGACACTCAGTTGTACACAACACCACAAGGACTGCTGTGGTTCAAGAAGCTGGCTCACCACCGCCTTCTCAAGGGCAATTAGGGATGGGCATTAAATTTTGACCTTGCCAGAGATGCCCACATCCCAGGAACAATTTTTTAAAAAGGGGCACTATTCCAATCACTGTGCAGATAATGGGGGTCATTTTCACTTTAATCACTAGGCAAAAAATGGGTGATGAGTAGTGAGTGGAGAAGAGATACCCACAAGTCTGCACTCCTAGGAGGGAGCGAAGATGAGGGGGTCAGACCAGGGGGAACGACCAGGATGGGAGACTATGAAGGTTTTGCTGGGGACAAGGGCAATGAGGGTGTAGGTGAAGGAATGGTTGAGCAAAGCTGCCGAGGTCTCATAGCAAATAGCAGTCAAAGGCCAGGGAGTTGGGAGTTTGAATGTATGACTGAAGTGACTTGGGGAGAGCTTGTTCCAGCGAAAGGACCATAAGGAAGTGAGGTTGGAAGCGGGTAGAGGAAGGTTGATGGTAAAGGAGACAATGAAGTGGTTGGATATGACCTTCAGTGCCACCAGAACCACGAGTGGTGGGGGGCATGGGGGTGGCGGGGTGGCGTTAAGAGGGAAGAAGTGGATAGCTATGGAAGTGAAGCCATCTGTAGGGAGAGCACAAACATCCATGACTGTTTTAATCTTCCCCTTCCCTTAGCCTCTCTACCAGTTTGCCTGTACATCTGAAGGTTGTCTGACACCTTGACGGGATTGGCATGGCACATGGCAGATATTAGTTCCCTCCTTGTTTGAGCCACTTCTTCTGTGATCCTGCCTATGGAGGCTGCCACAGTGCAGCCGAGGGCCTGTAGTGAAGTAGTTTGAGCATTTGTGAGAGAATCTGAGACTGGCAATAAGGTTTCAGCTGTGAGGGGCTGCGCAGCAGATGGTCCTGGAGGTGTTACTTGCTCCAAGGATGTTTGCAAGCTTTTGATACTGTGCATCAGCACCTCACACACATGGGATGTGGATTCCTGCACACTTGTTGCTATGGTACTAGGCACTTCACTCAATGACTAACAGTCTATCATGCACTGAAAGCAACTTCTTTTGAATAAGAGACCTGGGTTCGTTGCTTGTGCAGCTGCTGGTGGTGTTGAGCCTTCAATGTTATGCCACCTCTGTTTCCTCCTCCCATTTTTCCTATTTGTTCTCTCCAGTGTTCAGTGATTTCATACTCTCTATCAACAGTCCCCCGAGTGGATGTAACTAGGCTGCTGCATGACAAGTCTTGGAAATATGTTGGGACGTGTGATGAGATATTCTGTGGAGGATCTGACCTCTGATTGTTCTGCCATTCCTGTAAAGACACAAAGAGGGATAAACAATACAAGTTAATAGTTCAGTGAATGTGTGTTCATGAGCTTTGTTCATCGGTCGCATCTTCATGGGAAGGTCTTGAAAGCTGTCATTTTCAGATACATTGACCAGGACTGCGAGGAAAAGAAGGAACGAGAACAATGAACCCTCTGTAGGGACATGACTACCCACTTGACCAGATGTGTATCAGACTTGTGGTCTTCTCTGCATTTCCTCCTGTGTTTAAAGGCCTCTCTTGTTTCTTGCCAACCAGAAGTGGACACAGTATTCAAGGTGCAACCTGACCAGAGCACTATACAGTTTGATCATGACCTCCTCTAACTTATATTCTACTGTTTGGTTATGTAGTTCAACATCCTATTAGCTTTGCTGATTACATTGGTTGGACGTATTTAGCATTGAGTCTACTAAGACTCCTTGGTCTCTTTCTGCTTTTTCCTTAGCTATTTCAACACCATTCATGGAGTATGCACGCTATCTATTTTTTGTTCCTATTTGTAGCACTTCACATTTGTCTACATCAATGTTCCCATTAAGCTGCCTGGCTGCGCGGCCGCACAGCGCTCTGGAGGTCCTGTGCAGGCCACTCAGCAGCTTTTAAATGAAAACCCGCGCATGCACGGTAATTTGAATGGGCCGTACAGTCCATTAAAGGGGCTGCGCACCCTAAAAAAAATTAGCGGGAACATTGGTCTGCATCAATTTCATCTGCAATTGCTCTGTCAATTACATATTTTGTTCAACTTATTCTGTACGCACATAAACAGGGTTTCCAGTGAACTTCTGCGGAAGTTATGAGCGAGGGGAACACCAAGGGACTTCACCCCTTTATTTCTCTTCCATTCGTCAACAAAAAATCAAAGTCATGGGTTTGATGATCAAAAGTGTTGTTTGGATGAGCAATTTATAACAGAAAATAGCATTTGATAATAAATTTACATAAATGCCAGACTTGCCTGAAATACAGCTTTGATAATTCAATCGCCAGTTTCTTCCAAGGTTTTTTGGAAAGAGCAAAGAAATTCTAAAATCCGCACAGGATGAGGACACACACCTTTCTTCCTTTCGATTCCCGTTGAGGCACAGAAAATTGGAAATTCTGCAAAACCCTCAAGCTGATAATGCACAGATGTAGTGAAAGCTCTCTCCAACTGATGTGAGATAAGAATATCCAGTCTTTTGAGAGAGGCTGAAGCTTTGAAGTAAAAACTATAAGGAAGGCTTTAAAGGATGCAAAAAAAGTCACTAGGTAAATGTCATCATCTTATTGTGAAATGTGTATTTTTAAAATATATATTGGACACGAGAAATTTCATCTAATTAAAAAAAATGGTGGAATGCCTTTTTCAACAAGCATTCAATTAGTTCATCAATGAACTACGATTGCAAAGGAAATGTTTACTTCTTAGGATTGGGTTTTCCCATTATTTTCCCATTATAAATGTTTATATCATAATTTTCACATAAAAATGTGACACAGGAAATAAGGTTTGTGAACAGGAAGTGAGCATCTTATGAAAGATTTATAATATAATATTGATAGGTAGTTATAGACTGAAGTGATCAAATACCCGATAGCACCTGCTGCTGGGGTAGGAGTTATTGTTTGGAGGACAGCAGGCCAGAATTGTAAAGTGGAGATGTAAGGATATACATGAACATTTGGGGCTGGATTTTCATTGAGGAGGTGGGTAGGAGGCGGGACTACAACTTTCGGGGTTGTAGTCCCGCCTCCATCGAGTTCTAGCCAACCCACGCGATTTTGACTTGATTGACCTTGTTGAGCCCGCCCAGCGGACTCAGCAGGCCAATTAAGGGCCACCCGGCAACAGGTGACGTCACAGATTGATATTTCATCTGTCAAGACCTTTTGACAGATGAAATACCAGCGTTTCACAGCTGTTTGAAACTGTCAAACACTGACAATCTGTACTCCAAGTTAATTCCTTCCTCTCAGGATGATTTAGAGATCTCTCCAGAACAGAAAGCTGAATGCTGCAATTTTTGACAGATCGCGGCCATTCTGCTTTCTGTGCCGGTGAGATGAGGGACTCCCGAGACCTGAAGGAAGGAAGGCTGTAAAGGTAAGTAAAACTTCTTTAAACACTTTAAACACACCAAACACACTTACCTCTGCACTCATGCACCCATCACTCACCTGAGCACCGGACATCTCGACCCCTCCAAGCCCTTCAGCCCAATGGTCCGCCTCGCTAACTTGGCATGGTTTGGAGCCGTCGGGAATCCCACACTTCAAGAATGAAAATAGGGATTAGGCTAAAAACTGCCTGTTAACTTCCTGTTAACAGGCAGTTAATTGGCACTAATCCCCTTCCCGCCTCGGGGAGGTGGGTCCCAGTGCGGGTCGGGTACCCGCCTCCTTTGAAACTGGCATGGTGGTGGGTTGGGGGCAGGATGGGTTCGTGCCCCCCAATTTCGGGATTTTAACCCCCTACACGCCTCCAATCCCGCCTCCACGGCCCAATGAAAATCCTGCCCTTGGTGTTTACCTTTGGGAAGCAGGGAATATGTATACAGAATTTTCCGTCAGGGTGGAGTCCATGATAGGATTGATTGTACATGGGGTGTAAAAGTGCAGACTTGGCAAGCTGAATAGCGTCTTGTCGTTCCATGTTTTCTTATGTTGTGAAATGCACCAAACATGTGAATGAAAATGATAAATGGCTCAGCTCTCTCTCCAAACAAAAAAAAGTTTACTAAACGATGGCCCAGAATTTGAGGTCCTGATGATGGCGATGCTTTAGACTGCACGCAAACTTCGTGCTCACTGCTCAAAGAAATGATTGGAGCGTTAATTCAAGTCTTTAAGCCCAAGCTCATTGGCGTTACACTCAAAAGGTGGACCAATATCAGGTGCAGTCTAATCGCAAGTCATGATTGCCACAGGCTTTTCCAGTTCTTAAAGGGGAGGCTCATTGATGCTGCAGAACTTCATTCTCAGCATTGCTGGCTGTGCAGCTATCTCAGCAAGCAGCAACAAGTCAAGGAGAAGGAGCCGGAGGACTGAAGCAGCTGTACTCATGGCAGATCCACACCTGAGAGAGCCTGCAGATTCTGCGATCAAGCATTGGAAGCATTGATGGTCACTATGGAGAGACGAGGGTGGTGCTCTACCCAGTAACTGCAGGAGGCCCTTGCTGCAAGTCTTCCACACCATGTGGAGGGAGGTAGCGCAGCACGCCTCGGGCAGCACTGTGGTCCCCAGGACCCACACAGTGCAGGAAGAAATTTTACAACCTCACTCGGGTGGTCAGGGTGAGTGAATGCTTCAACAAATGCTACATACCACCATCTGAACCACAGTCTTCACGCACTGCCCAAAGCACCACACACCCAGCACTCACCCACCAGCAATCTCTAGCTACCAGCACTCACACCCACATCTCACACCTTGCACACAATGACAGCTATTCAACTATGGCAGGCACACCACCCAAACACATTGCTCCACACTCACTCACACACTTTCCTTTCTCTTGCAGGCCAAGATGGCTCACAACAGGCGGGAGCAGGAGCGCACATGCAGGGGACAAGCTGACATCCAACCACTGTCTGCACTGGAAAATAGAGTGCTGCAGATTATTGGGCGCCAGGTGGTGGGCACCGTGGCCACCGGTGACATTGACCCCCTTGGGGACAACAACGGTATGATCATCCCTACTCCTTCTCACATCCCACTTCCCCCTCACCCCACAAGCGTTTCACACTTTCCAGCTAATCATGCTGTATGCATGCATTTCTCCCTTCCTGTCCCACTCCCCTCACCTTAACCCGACTCTTGTGCCTTTATGCTTTCAGATCATGAGCAAGCACCTGAGCAGCCTTTCCCTGAGGACACCGTAGAGAGCGAGGTGGGAGGAGAGGCGGCGGAAGAACACACCGCATCACCGCATGTCTCACCCGCAGGCACCGGCTCAGATACTGGCACTACGCCAGGGGCTGGTATATTAGTGGAATCTACACAAGGTGAGGCACCAGGAAGGAGTGGCCTGCAACAAGGCCAGTGAAAGGGTAGCTCGGGGGCCAGCTCCCCGGAGGACGTGTTCGCGCACGAGTTCTGCTGCACAGGACTCAGACGAAGACCTCGATGGGGAGGCATTTAGAAGAAGGGTGATGGGCATGCACACGGTGATGATAGGTGCAATGGCAAGGGTGCCCGACAGCCTCTTGGCAATGATGAGGAGCGTGGAGGAATCCGCCTTCAACATTGCACAAGGCTCTATGCACACCATGGTGCCCATCATTTCCAGTCTGCAAAGGATGGCAGACTCCCAGAGAGACCGTGACAACCCAGACCTGATGCCACATGTGATGGGCGATCTGGCAGCTTCCATTGCAACACAGGCAGAAGTGATGCAACTTAGTGCTATAATGGAGTCCATGGTTGGTGCCATTCAATCTCAGACTGCTCTCATGCAGTCTCAGCTTGATGCCACACAAGCTCTGACTGCTGCCATCATGGCTGGGTCTATCAACATTGACCAGGGTTTTCACGGTGTCGCAGTAGGCCAGCAATCTGTGCTGCAACAAATTACTAGGGATGCTGAGGTGCTGCCCGGATGGAGTGGCAGTGGGTCAGTGGAACAAGAAGCTGCTGTCCTCTCTCAGGATGACAGCATTCATGCTCCACCATTGGCACTCCGCCTTGTCGCTGCCTGTCATCCAGCCAGCGTAGACTGCTGCCGCCCAACTGAGGTGGTGCAGTCTACAGCTGGGCCTTCCAGGCCCAGAACTGGTTGAGGGCATCCTGCAAGGCCATCTGAAGTCTTCCGCATGGACACTCAGCAGCAATCCACCAGCCCTGCTACAGCCACTGAGCCAACACTTCGTAGGAACACTAGAGTAGGCAAAGGCACAGTAACGAGAGGTACTAAGGGATTGCACAAGGGTGAAATAGTTAATATTTTTGTTGTAAATATGTGCTCACTGATTTTTGATAAATTTATTAATTCAGTTTGGATTCTTTTGTGATGTGTTTCATTTCAGCTTTACGCTGTGATATGGCCTGCGACAGGGATGGAATGATGGGGATGTGGTGAACAACGGGGATCTGGGGTTGAATCATTGGAACCGCAGTCTGATGAGGCGGTCACGGATCACCCTTCCGGAAGGCCAATTGAGTGGCTGCCTCCTTCCTCGCTCCTGTTCCTCAGCCTCCTCGTCCTCTTTTTCATCCTCTTCATCTTCCTCGTCCTACTCCTCCACTTCCTCTTCGTCCTACTCCTCCTCTCCCTCTTCCTCCTCCTGAGGTGGTCCCGCAATCCCTGGTGGCTAAGTTGTGGAGCATGCAGCAGACCACCACGAAATGGGATACCTGCTCAGCCAAGTACTGGAGGTCTCCTCCCGAGTGGAACTGTTGCTTCAGCAGTCCGATGGTCTGCTCGATGATGTTCCTGGTGGCAGCATGGCTCTCATTATATGAGTGCTGGGCCGGAGCGTTGGGGTTGCGGACGGGAGTCATGAGCCAGGTGGAGAGCGAATAGCCCTTTTCTTCGACCAGCCAGCTGCGAGCTTGAGGTGGTGGCTGGAAGAGTGCTGGAACACCAGTCTGGCGCAGGATGAAGGTGTCGTGGCTGCTGCCAGGATAGCAGGCATTGACATTGAGAATTAGCTGTCTGTGGTCGCACACCAACTGCACATTAAGTGAGTGGTAGCCTTTGCAGTTATGGAAGATGTCAGGATTGTTATGCGGTGCCCGCAAAGCCACATGGGTGCAGTCAGTGGCGCCCTGCACCATGGGGAATCTCTCTATTCTGGCAAAGCCACATGCACACTCATTCTGCTTCTCTCTGGTGATGGGGAAGGAAATGTAGTCCCTTCTCCTACTGTATAGAGCCTCTGTGACCTCTCAGATGCAGTGATAGACGGTGAACTGTGAGATATTAGCTACTTCTCCTGTTGCAGACTGGAAGGATCCGCAGGCGAAGAAATTGAAGGCAACAGTGACCTTGACTGCCACTGAGAGAGCCATGGTCGCCCTGATCTGAGGCTGGAGGTCTGGTTGCAGGAGGTGGCAGAGCTCTGTGACCATCTCCTTGGTGAAGTGGAGCCTTCTAATACAAGGCTCCTCACTTAATTGGAGGTAGGAAAAGTGCTGTTGGAATACTCTCGGCGGGTAAGGCCTCCTGTTGAGAGCCCTGATGGCCCTCCTCCTCCCTCTGGTCACATGTTCCAGTCTTTCTCGCTGCCTCCGCTCCCTCCGCCATAGATCCTGGAGGGCGAGGTCGACTGCCAGTACAGCGTGAGGTCGACTGCCAGTACAGCCCCCATTAATATAACCAAGTGTGACAGTTTTATTTTTTTAAGAATAAATGTAGCTACTTTTTAGCTGCCACAACACTCCTGATACGAAATAACATTGAAATTACAGAATGAGACTGTTGCATTATGTGAAACTGACAAGAAAGCACCAAAACTCCACTAACCTATTGCTGCAACTCATTACTGATGATCCCTTTAAATAATGTCCCTGGAGCTGGATTTCTGTTGCTTCACACCAGCTCTCCCTGTTGCTGTTTCCTCCATGCGCTAAGGTGGGTGGAGACAATCAATTTCGTAAATTGGGCAGTCAGTGAGCATTGCACACTCACTGATGTCACGATCCAGCTGGCGTTGAGGCTCCTGGCGATAACTGTTAGTGGCGGTGCTGCAAGGGGGGGGGGGGGGATTTGGCATGCGGCGTTGGATTTACCTCGCCCCGGCAATAATCCTTTAGTGGTCCGTTAGCACCACCTGCTGCCGTTAACGCTAAGGTACCGCTTTTTTCCCATAACATTTTTAAAGTTTGTTCAACTTTATTTTGCTCTCCCTAACATTTTTAAAAAGTTAGAATTTTAAGAGCTTAATCATTTCCTTGTTCGCTGTCTGTGAGATTGGCTGCTTAGACAGCTTGTTGACGTCACTATGGGATCCCCACTACACTCCATTGATTTGAATTGAATGTTGGAAAACCCGAACTTCTCAACACAGAGAATGCAAGATCTTTGTGCGAAGCTTACTTCATCAGTAACATCAGCCTAATATCAATAGTAGGGAAAATGCTAGAATCTATTATAAAGGATGTGATAACAGGACACTTAGAAAATATCAACAGGATTAGACAAAGTCAACATGGATTTATGAAAGGGAAATCATGTTTGACAAACCTACTGGAGTTTTTTGAGGATGTAACTGGTAGAATAGATAAGGGAGAACCAGTGGATGTGGTGTATTTGGATTTTCAGAAGGCCTTTGATAAAGTCCCACATAAGAGGTTAGTGTGCAAAATTAAAGCACATGGGATTGAGGGTAATATACTGGCATGGATTGAAAATTGGTCCGCAGACAGGAAACAGAGAGTAGGAATAAATGGGTCTTTTTCAGGGTGGCAGGCGGTGACTAGTGGGGTACCGCAAGGATCAGTGCTTGGGCCCCAGCTATTCACAATATATATCAATGATTTGGATGAGGGAACCAAATATAATATTTCCAAGTTTGCTGATGACATGAAACTAGGTGGGATTGTGAGTTGTGAGGAGGATGCAAAGAGGCTTCAAGGCGATTTAGACAAGTTGAGTGAGTGGGCAAATACATGGCAGATGCAGTATAACGTGGATATATGTGAAGTTATCCACTTCGGTAGGAAAAACAGAAAGGTAGAGTATTATTTAAATGGTGATAGATTGGGAAATGCTGATGTACAAAGGGACCTGGGTGTCCTTGTACACCAGTCACTGAAAGCAAACATGCAGGTGCAGCAAGAAGTTAGGAAGACAAATGGTATGTTGGCCTTCATTGCAAGAGGATTTGAGAACAGGAGCAAGGATGTCTTACTACAGTTGTACAGGGCCTTGGTGAGACCACACCTGGAGCACTGTGTGCAGTTTTGGTCTCCTTACCTAAGAAAGGATATACTTGCCATAGAGGGAGTGCAGCGAAGGTTCACCAGATTAATTCCTGGGATGGTAGGGCTGTCCTATGAGGAGAGATTGGGTCGACTAGGCCTGTATTCACTAGAGTTTAGAAGAATGAGAATTGAAATGTATAAAATTCTGACAGGGCTAGACAGACTGGATGCAGGGAGGATGTTTCCCCTGGCTGGGGGGTTTAGAACGAGAGGTCATAGTCTCAGGATACGGGGTAGGACATTTAGGACTGAGATGAGGAGAAGCTTCTTCACTCAGAGGGTGGTGAACCTGTGGAATTCTCTACCACAGAAGGCTGTGGAGGCCAAGTCACTGAATATATTTACGAAGGAGATAGATAGATTTCCAGACAAAAGGCATCAAGGGGTATGGGGAGAGAGTGGGAATATGGTATTGAGATAGAGGATCAGCCATGATCATATTGAATGGCGGAGCAGGCTCAAAGGGCTGAATGGCCTACTCCTGCTCCTATTTTTCTATGTTTCAGGGCCAACAGTGAATGCCTTTGCTTCGCTGCTGACCGCAAATTCCAGGTCAATTCTTTCCATCACTGGAGACCAAACTTATGGATTTTTTCTATATTGCAAAAGCTAGAAAAAAATAAACTCAGGAAAGGAAGTTGACTGATCCAAGCTAGACTTTCTTTTAATTGTAGCACAAAGTTAGATCCCAGGAACAATTAGTGAAGAATTAATCACTTTGTGTTCTGGACTGTTAGATCAAACCATTCTATCTGATCTTCCTGTGATAATGCAATGCAGAAAGCAGGACCTGCAGAACTTTTTTTAACAGGAATGTTGTCAGGCAAGTATTCAATTTTCACCAACTGACAACTAAAGGTGACAGGTGCCAGAACACATTGATCCTTTCGAGCTTCTTAAAGACTGAATAACAACTCAAGCCTCCGCAGGTTCACTTATGGCAGCCCTAATGTATTGACTTGACCTAACTACATATTAGTCTGTTCTAGCAGAAGCTGCTGCCAGACCTCTGGTACTCCATCAAGGATGTGCGGTACACGCTGATCTACATTTCTCTCTGTCTAAGTCTCTGACTGTGGAGTCCACTGGCATAAAATCCATAAAGTAGGATCCCACATCGCCAAACTGCTCATCACAACACGAATGATGAGAGTCCAGTTCTTTCAACTGTTTGCCTGCTTCACACAAAAGATGTCACTTATTTTTAACCTCCTTCAAGACTTGCAAGCATAAAAATAATCAACTGCAAGCTACGAAAAAGTGTGAAACCTCAGTTGGCGAATTGAAATGACTAGTGTGATATGAGGCATATAGACCAAGGAAGTTTCAAGTTCAACCCATGGCTTGTGCTGAGTTACCTGATGTCAGCTGGGTCAGAAGAGCAGTACTACAAATTGTCTGTGGATAGCCCACAAAATGCCGTTTGTATACTGTATGGAACTGCATGGCTGAAATAGGACATCTTTGCCTTGTTGATTCTGCCATCAATTCCATATCCAGCTTTTTAAGATTCTAATCATTGGTGCATTTAGCTGTCCATGGTCCATTAAGGAGCTGATGGCAACAGCAAATTTCCAACTAACTGACCTTTTTCTCATCATTGACCTTACAGTGTCCATCTCTGTATCATATAGGACAGAACTCCATACTAACGATTTAAAAATGTTAGTTTCATTTCCATTTTTATATTTTTGTCCTTCCAGCTGAAATTTAAATCTATGAAACCTGCCACACAATCTCAATTCATCTTTTATGTTTCTTCAAATTTTGTCAACAGATGTCTTCAGGGATGCAACTCAAAGTTCTGAAATTTTTGTCTTTTGCCACAGTGGTTGCTGATTTGCTGCCACTGCCCACTCTCTTTTTTTTATCTTCTTGACATTTAGTTTAAGGAGTTTCTTCTCACTCTCTCATATTATGTTAATTGGGAAAGGTAGCATAGTGGTAGCATACTAGTAATCCAGAGGCCTGGACTGAGGATCTGGAGATATTAGTTCACGACAGCTCACGAATTTAAATTCAGCGAATTAAATAAATCTGGAATAAAAAGCTAGCATCAGTAATGGTAGCCATGGACCGGATTTTCATAAAATCCCATCTGATATACTTTAGGGAAGGAAATCTGCTGTCCTTACCTGGTCTGGCCTTTATGTGACTCCATGGCACACAGCAATGTGATTGATTCTTAACTGCCTTCTGAAATGGCCAATCAAGCCACACAGTTGTACTGCTATGACAAAATCCTGGAACTCCCTCCCTAACAGCACTGTGGGAGTATCTTCATCACACGGAGTGCAGCGGTTCAAGAAGGCAGCTCACCACCACCTTCTACTTGCCAGTTTCCTGTTATAGAAGCCACCTGATTTTATTTTCCATTCCATTTAAATTTAAAGTCCACTGGTCAACAGTCACACCAGAACACTACCATTGTGTTCTCAATGACACAACAACAGTCTTCTTTGCAGGGCTTTAGCATGACTGTTTACAAAGTTGTACCTATGATCTATACACTTTCTATTTTACTTTGTTGAAGTCTGCCAGCCTTTGGATCTATATTTGAGATTCTGGTCGCAGGAACACGATGTTAATCACCTTTTCAGTTATCACTCGTAACAGGTGCATCTTTGTCCAGATTAAATGTTCATCTACAGAACCAATTGATTCTGGTCTTCTTGGTACTTAAATCTGCATGAATTATGAAAGGTACATCAGTTTCTTGCAGGGATGGGCAATCCAGCAACTGACCCTTTCAGTTGGAGGAAAATCAATTGCCTATGCATGCAAGTTCCACTTAAAGGTAGTCCTGGACATCTAGGAAGCACAAAGTTATCTAGAAGTAGAATTTTTGTGACACAAGATAATCACCAGTCTTCATGTTTCAGATTGAGAACACGGATAAGTCTTACCTGTTTGTGAATATGCAGCCCCTGTTATGCATTATAATGATCTCTATTACCTTACCAAAAATTAAGTGAAGGAAGCAAATATAATTATGAAGTCTCATTGGCCTTGGAACTGTGGTTTCTCAGATATCTGAGTGCTGAGCCACCTTCAGCCAAGCACACTACCATGTATGACGTCCTCTCTGAACTGCCAGGCCAAATTCTCCACCCAGACCAGAGGGAGTCCTGTTGGATGGCCTAACTGTTGCAAGGAAAACATTTGTTGAATCAGGATCTTTCATTGATAGTGGTTGATATTTTTATGGTTTCCCATAAAGCTACAACTTACAAGGCCTATGATTCCAAATAGAGGAATTTTTGTACAGCGGTGGCTTTCCAAGAGCATTGGATTTATTTTGGCTATTTGGCTTTTGTCTGTAACTGACTTCTGTTTGACCTCATTTTGCTACTATCTCAGTTTTTCTGACCTTCTGCCTCAGGTGCATTGGGAGAACATCCATCCATTTTTTGCTTTGTGAGCCTTAGGACAGTGAAATCCAGCTTGCACTGCATTAGTTTCTAACTGGAATTTAAATTTGATTTATATCATTCTTCTTTTAAAGCCCTGAGTATTTGTGATCTGGGGTTCCTCATGTGGAAAACTCCATTTTCAGCAGGGCATGTGACTGCACTCCAAGTACTGATCTTCAGTCAGCCTTATTTAATTTGCCATTCAATCGTGCTCCTGCTGTATATACCCTAAAAGTGGTATTTCATTTCCATTTATAACAAGAAATAAGCAATTTTTTATTCTCTTCATCATAATTCTGAGTTTGTGAAATAATTCCACTGCATCAATATTCGTCAAGCGTCGGTCTATTACATCAATCAAACCAAAGCCATTGAAAAATTCAATCAGTATTTTGCTTCCTCTCCTCAGCGTGAGAGCAGTGAAGGAGTGTAATGATGCTCTGGATACCCTTATCCATACTCTCCATACTCCTATCCACGCTCTCTTCATGGATTGAAAGACTGAGGAGATGCTAGAGACAGAGTCTCGATGGCAGTAGTCTGAGGTCCCAGCAAAGCCGTCAGAGCTGTCACCAGAGGATCCTTCATTGTGTCCCCATTGCAGTGTTCAAAGAAGTTACCACTTGCTCTATGGTTGACTGCAGAGTCTGAATGCCATGTTGGGCTGTCCAAACTATCTCGAGCTGGACTCCTCCATGCTCTGTGCCATTGTGGCAGGCTGCCCAGTGCATTTAGAAGGTTCTGGTGTATAGGAATCAGTCTTTGAATGTAGATTGTGCCTTTAAGACCATCATCTGTGCTCTCGGCAGCAGGGCTAAGATGCGAGCTGTCCCTTCGGCAAGCTGCTTCCCAGGCCGTCCCATTCCCTTGCCCATGCTCCTGCACTTGATGAGTCTCCCAGTGCACCCCCTCTAGCCTATTCTCTACGGTATGCATAGTGCCAGTGTCTAAGCTGGTGCTTGCTAAATTATGGTCGAGTCAGGATGTGTCATCTGGGGCTACTTAGCTTCTGGGCACTCTAGATTTTGTTGACCTGAAAGGGAAAAGAGGGACAAGGATTAGCATTCAGTGTGAAGAATAAGCAGAGGCAGATGAGTGGCTGCTGAAAGCAGCTGCACTTTGTCATGCAATAGTGTGTGAGGGCAGGCTTTCAGTGAGAAGGGTTAGCATGTACAATAGCCAAGAACCCTGCAGGATGCGTCCTCCAGCCTCACCACTCGCCACGCCCTTGACACAACCCATCCCCACAATCTGCACTACTTTCTCCTTTCTTAGGGAGAGGTCTGAATAGATGCTCTCCCTCCTCTGTCTTTGTCTCCCCTCTATTATTGTATGCCAGCTTTGCCTGGGAATGTTCGTGGTAGCCTAGTTAGATACTTCGAGGATGTGTATGTCAAGGTTGAATAGTAGTGCTGGTGTGCGAAGGGTGGCAGAGGTGTGAGGAAGAAAAGGCAGTAATAGTGAGGAGAGTAGGATGTGCATAATGTGGCTTTAGGAGCATAAGAAGATGTAGTGAAGTGTGCTGCCGTGAATGGAGAAAAGTGCTGGTTATGGGGGAAGGAAGGGTTGTGTGTGCTGGGGCTTCAGGTAGTGCAGGCTTATGCGGAGAGTGATGTGAAATAGGGGTTAGGAGTCGTACCTTAGCAATCCTGGTCAGATAATTGAACTTCTCTTTGCATTGCAGCCATGTCCTGGGGGCAGTGCTCCTGTCACTGATGTGTTCTGTCAGCAATGCCCACTGCTGCTGAGCAGCTTGGTGGGATACCTTCCTGCTGCTTGATGGGAAGTGGACATCCCTTCTCCTGCCAACCTCTTCCAACAGAATCTCCAATGCTCCATCTCAGGAGTGGGGGCCCTTGAAGCTTCTACTTGGTCTGCCATCTCCTGAATTACCTTCTGGCTGCCTGCACCTCATCTTTAAATAGAAATTGTAGATTAGGAGCTAAGCCAAATAAAGGACCTGGCACAAAGGGCAGACACGGTGGTAAGAAATAGTTACGGTGTAGGAACTTATTGGAACCTTTTGTTGAATTATGTTGTGGAAGTTAAAAATTGTTTGACCACAGAGGCTTCAGAGTTCATTTCTGTGGATGTTTGCAATTTAATGGACTTGGACAATGGAGGCTGTAAAATAGAGGCAAAATGTACAAGCCTTTGGGAATGCTAGTCTTCATGAGACAGATGGAGGACAGGTATGGGGGGGGTGGTATTCAGTTTTTTAACTTTAATTTAGTGAAAGCAGTCAACTATAAGTTGTTACCTCCTTTCTCTGGCTAAAGCTTCTCCTGTACTATCTCCCCCCTTTCTTGTGCACCATTCTTTTGATGTGGGTATTGATGTCCTTCTACTCCTTCTTCTTCATTATCATCCCTTTCAGCATCAGGAAGTACTGGTCCTTTCTGCAAGGTGGTATTATGTAGAGAACAGTGAGCAATAATGATTTTGGATACACTTGCTGGATTGTACTACAGGGCTCCACCGGATTTATCCAGGCACTCAACATTAAACTTCAAAATGCTATGGTCTTCTCTGTTAAAATTCTTGTAGTCCTATGGACCTCAATTTATTTGTTCTCCCCTACATCTGTGGATGCCTTACTGGAGTCATAAGCCATGACTGCAGGGGATATCCTTGATCACCAATCAACCATCCTCATACATAGTTCTGAGTCATCAAAGATGGTTTGGTGGATTGTCGTATGATAAAGACATCATGACAAGTTCCGTGGTATCAGACATTAACATGCATGATAAGGTGATTGGCATCACACCATAGCTGGAGATTTAGAGAATGAAAGTGTTTCCTATTAATGTAATTGAGAGGATTGTCTTGAACCTGTGGCAAATTTGTTAAACTATAGAGTTGGACTGCGTACTTCTTTACATAATGGTGGTCTTCTTTAAATAATGATGCGTTGCTGCCCAATTAATGTGACAAAGGTCATCCAGCACTATCAGAATGATGCAGTGGCAAAAAAAATTAAGACAGTGGTCAATTTCATTGATACAGGCTGTTCTCCTGATGGAAATAGATTGTAGGTCTTCAGTCAGAAGCTGGCAGAAATCCCCAATAGCCTTCAAAGGAAGGGCAGTCTTCCAATGCATTCATGAGCATAGAAATCTAAATAAGACCTAGGTCTGTAAAATTTGTGAATTAGATATCGATGTGTAAGAAACAAGTATCTTCTGTGCTGTCTCATTTAAGAGTCTCTCACCTAGCCTCTTCTATATCCTCATTCTCCGCCTCTACATAACACAGGAATAGAGGGATTCCCATTGGGAAATCCATTCCCCTGTGCAGAAATTTCGGGGGAGAAATTGGGCTCTACAGGGGCCATTTTTTAGGCACTATGCGACTTCCTAACGCTCGGAAATGGCGTCCGAGATACACGCACACACTTCCAGTGGGAAGTGCACTGGATGCCATCTTGGTAAAGGGGTTTGCGCATGCGTGCACCTAATGACCACCAGCAGCATGCAGAGCATGAAGAGGGAGGAGGAGGAGGGGGAGAAGGGCTCTCAGCAGGAGGCCATATCCATCACAGATCTTTCGGAAGCAATTCTCTTACCTCAACATCATCAAAGATCAATGTTTGAGATGTCTTTGTTTCACTAAAAGGTCGTGACTGAAATCTGCCAACTGCTGCAGCCCCAACTGCAACCTCAAAGCAGGGCAAGGAGCGCATTGCCTGTGGCTGTCAAGGTGACTGTAGCTCTTAACTTTTATGAATCAGGCTCCTTCCAGGCTGCTGTTGGAGATATAAGCAACATCTTGCAGTTTGCAGTACACTGCTGCATAATGGAGGTCACTGAGGTTCTCTATTCAAAGAGAGGCAGCTTCATCTCATTCCCTTTTGTTAGAGACAAGCAGGCAGAGCGAGCACGAGGGTTTGCATGGATTGCAGACTTCCCCATCGTGCAGGGTGCCATTGACAGCACGCACATTGCCGCACATTCCACTCCCTCAATGTGCAGCTCGTGTGTGGCCACAGACAGCACGTTATGCAGGTGAATGCCCGTTATCCTGGCAGTAGTCACAGTTCCTTCATTCTGTGACAGTCCTCTGTGCTAGCTGTATTTGACCCACCATGGCAAGTCAAAGGCTGGCTACTGGGTGACAAGGGTTATCCACTGATGACATGCTCATGACTCTGGTCCAGAACCCATGCACATGTGCACAGCACACCTACAGTGAGAGCCATGCAGCCACAAGAAACATTATAGAGCACACCACCGGCGTGTTCAAGCAATGCTTTCACTGCCTGAACCGTTCTGGAGGAGCCCAGCTGTACTCAACTAAGGGGGTATCAATATTTGTGATAATATGCTGCATGCTGCACAGCCTGGCCTTTATGAGGGAACAGCCCTGGTAACCACCTATCGGGTGAGACATTGAGGAGCAGGAGTACGAGGAGGAGGAGGAAGTGGAGGAGGAGGAAGTAAAACAGGAAGTAGAGGAACAGGAAGATGAAGGGCGGGCTACAACGTAGCCCTTTTCTGCCTGGGCTCTACGTGATGAAATAATTCATGAGTGATACCAGTAACCTCAACCACAACTTCCCATTCACCAACAGTCCCACATTCCTTACCTTTCCTCTATCACTGACCATCATGTCATCCTCTTTACGACAGCACAAAAATTAAAAAAACACCAGAAAATGTACAATTAAATCCTAATTTATGAATTAAATCAGGATGTAATGCATACAAAAATAAACTAATCATCCTTGTGCATTCTCTTATTGCCTGTCTTCCATGTGCCCTTGCCTCTCCTAGTGCTCCTATGATGTGTTTCCCCAGTGGCTGCAGCATCGGTGGTGGAAGGCTGCTGACCTCCAATTGAGGAGAGTGCAGATAACCTTGGAGTGTGACCTCGAGCAACTGTGGGCCTAGAAGGCCCGGCTTCAGACTTTACCATTTTGGCCTGGGCTGTAGTAGTAGTCTGGGCTGGTTGGCTGATAGGCAACAGCAAGGGCACTGGCGGAATGGCAGGGGTGGAAGGACGAATGCTGTCATCCTGAGAGAGGACAGCAGGTTCATGCTCCATGGAGCCACTACCACTTTCCCAGGACGGTGCCTCAGCAATCCTACAGATCTGTTGGAGAACAGATTTATGGAGTGCTGTGATGCCTTGGAAGCCCCTTTGAACGGTGGTATCCAGAGCCACAATGGCAGCAGTCTGAGCTTGCAAGGAACCAATTGGAGCTTCCACTCCAGCACTCAGACCATTGATGGAAGCTGTGACATCGGCCATCAGATGCTGCATCATGCTGGGTTCCACAGGTGTGCTGATGGAGGTGACCACTGTGCCATGTTGGAAAGGATGGGCCCCAAGGTCTGCATAAAGCCCTGTGCCAAGTTGGTGCTGCACTCCTCCATGCTCCTTAACGTTGAGCGCAGGCTTTCTGGCAGGCTTTCTAGTGCATATAGCATTTGATTATGTACACCCATCAGCCGTCTTCTGTAGCCTGGCCCATCAAAATCCTCAACTGAATCCTCTGCAGCAGATCTAACATGCAACCTCGCATTCCGGCAAGCTGGCACTTACGCTATCCTTTCCCCCCGCCCCGGCTCCTGTGCACTTGTGCCCGGTGTCTCACCACATGTAGATCCCTCCTCTATCCTAGCATCTAAACTGCATGCAGTGCCAGTATCTGAGCTGGTGGCTGCGAGTATAAGATCAAGGGACAGTCTCTCTTCATATTCACCGTCTTCTTCCTCTTCCTCCTCTAACCGGTAAGGCTACAGTTCTTGTGTATCTTAAATGAAAATGGGACAAGGGTTGGGTTGTGTGGGGGGAGAGGAGAATGTGAAATGTGCATTCTGACACCATCTGCAGCTTTTAAGTCAGAAGAAATTGAGGGATAAGGGAAAAGTGGGATCAGAGAAGGAGGATTAGGTATGTAGGTACCTCATCATCGATCGCTTCAGCCCCGCCAGTGGCCATGGCCTCTGGGATGCCCCTTCCCAAGATGGCCAGTGTTAAGTCTGTGTGTTATAGTGATAATTACTACACAGACTAAGAGAGTAAATTCAACAGGTCTTTACTGGTTGGAGGTCGGGACTATATTGAATACAATATTACTACACAGTGCTTATATACCGGTGTGGTCACCACCGGTATTACGTATACAGCAGCCAGAGAAAGTAGTACATCTCTTAAGGTGGAACAGGCTTAAGTTCTCTTAAGGTGGAACAGGTTACATACACCACAATCCTCCCTTTTTAGCTTAACAGTCATATCCCCATTTAACATAACATAATAACATATATAACTTCAAGTATAACAGTTCAAAGGTTCAGTCTCTCAGGAGGCTTTCTGATGCGGCTTGGATAACGCCTCTCAGTAGTCTCTGATTCTTGTTGTTGAGGTGCCTCCTCTATTTGGTTTCCAATGTATTGGTTGTCATCATCATCAAGTACATTCCCTGCCGAGGTAGATGCTTCAGGTTCATTAACGTCTTCCACAGTTGTCTCTGTCACAACCATGGGTTCGACCATTGCTCTCGACTCTACCAGTTGATCCGCATGACGCCTTATCACATTATGACCAATATCTACTGTGTACATCAGAGGTCCTTGTCTGGCCCGAATTGTTCCGGACTACCATTTTTCGTTTCCATAGCCCCTTGCCAACACTGGTTGTCCTACGTCAAAAGTTCGAGTGGCCTTGTTGTTAATATGCCGAAACTGTTTGTTTTCCACTTCCCTCCGCACATTTGGTTTTAACAAGTCCAACTTGGACCGCAACCTCCTGTTATAAAACATCATGGCAGGACTTTGGTTAGTCACTGCATGATCGGCGTTTCGATATGACATCAGGAACTTGTCGACCTTGTGTTGCAACGGAATCTGATCATCGTTCATGGCCTTAATTGCCTTTTTGAATGTCTGGACAAATCTTTCAGCCAACCCGTTTGTCGCCGGATGATATGGGGCAGAGGTATAATGTTTTACTCCATTCTTCTTTAAGAATTGTCGGAATTCTTCCGATACAAACTGTGGTCCGTTGTCCGAACAGATCTGTTTTGGCAATCCGTTCCTTGCGAATATTGTTCTTAACACCGCAATTGTCTTTTCTGAAGTAGTGGTATTCATCTTGATGACTTCTGGCCATTTGGAATGTGCGTCCACCGCGATTAGGAACATGGAGTCCATGAATGGACCAGCAAAGTCAATGTGTACGCGTTGCCATGGGGCTGAAGGCCATTCCCATGGGTGTAGCGGTGCTATCGGAGGTGCATTTTGCACTTTTTGGCACCCAGCGCAGCTTTTCGTTAACTCCTCAATCTGTTGGTCAATACCCGGCCACCATACATAAGCCCTAGCAAGACTTTTCATTTTAACTCCCCCCAGATGACCTTCATGCAGTTCGTTTAAAACTCTTTCCCTTAACTTGGGAGGAATAATCACTCTTGTCCCGTACATCAAGGTACCATGGCAGACAGACAGCCTTGCCGAAAATGCCGGTAACAGAGGATCACCCCGTGTTGGCCATCCTTTCACTGTCACCTCGTAGACTCTGGACAGTGTCGGGTCATTCCTGGTTTCTCTTTCAATACTTGCATTGGTGACTGGTAAACACTCGATGATGGTCGAATGAAATAACTCAACAGGGTCAACTTTCGTCGTGTCTTCTTCTTCAGGTAGTGGCAGGCGCGACAGCCCATCAGCATTGCCATGCTGTTTCGTACCTTTGAATTCTATTTGATATTGATGTGCCCCTAGGAAAAGAGACCATCTCTGGAGACGCTGCGCTGTCATCACCGAAACACCCTTCTTAGGGTTAAAAATGGATACCAACGGTTGATGGTCTGTCAGAAGCGTGAATTTTTGGCCCTGCAGATAATGATTAAACTTCTTCACTCCCCCTACAAGGCTAAGAGCCTCCCTATCGATCTGCGCATAGTTGCGCTCAGCGGAGGTCAATGATCTGGATGCAAACGCGACTGGCCTTTCCGTGCCATTTGGCAACTTGTGTGAGAGTACTGCCCCAATACCATATGGGGAAGCATCACAAGCCAACCGAATAGGCAGTGTCGGATTGAAGTGAGCCAACACTTCCTCTGAGGTGATCAATTCTTTGCTTTTGCGAAATGCCTTCTTACAGTTTTCGCCCCATTCCCATGGTACCCCTTTCTGTAAAAGAGCGTTTAACGGGTGCAGTACCGTGGATAGATTTGGCAGAAATTTATGGTAATAGTTAATTAATCCTAGAAACGACCTCAACTGAGAGACATTCTCCGGAGCGGGAGCCTTTACAACTGCCTCAATCTTGTCAGGAGACTTATGAAGCCCCTCCCGGTCAATGACATGGCCACAGTATGAGATCCGCTTCTGGAAGAACTCACATTTCTGCCGATTTACTCTAAGTCCATACTCTTTCAGTCTGTTGAGCACCAGTTCCAAGTTAGCGAGATGTTGTTCATCACCATCACCTGTGATCAGAATGTCGTCCAGGTAACATTGTGTGCCTGGAATTCCCTGTAATACCTGCTCCATGGCCCTCTGCCAAATTGCTGGAGCCGATGCCACTCCAAAAACCAGCCTATTGTACCGGTACAACCCTCGATGCGTGTTGATCGTGAGGTATTGGCGTGACTCTTCCTCAACCTCCATCTGCAAGTACGCCTGCGCCAGGTCTATCTTGGTGAAGTGTTTCCCGCCAGACAATGAAGCGAAAATATCCTCAATCCGTGGAAGCGGATACTGCACCGTGTGAAGCACCGGATTAACGGTGATTTTGAAATCTCCACAGATGCGAATCTTCCCTGGATCTCCTGGCTTGTTGCTCGCAGGACGTTTCATAACGGGATCAATGGGCATAGCCCACTCACTCCAATCTACCTTAGACAGTACACCTGAACGTTCTAGTGCTTCCAGTTCCGCTTCAACAGTAGGTCGTATTGCATAGGGTACCGGTCTGGCTTTAAAAAATTTTGGTTGTGCATGTTCATCAATCTTGATGTTTGCCGTAATTCCTCTCAGTGTTCCCAGTCCCTGCTGGAACACCTCTTTAGCATCATCCAATATTCTGGACAATCGTTTAGGTTTGACATCTGTTTCCCCGGAATCTACCATTAGTGCCTTCAAGGAGTGCCAGTCCATATTCATTTTCCTAATCCACTCCCGTCCTAGTAGTGGTGGACCTCCTTCAGGTAGCACATATAAGTCCATTACTTGGCTTTCTTCGCCCTTGTGGACCACTTCTACCTCTATTTTTCCGATGGGGTACACTCTTTGCCCCGTGTATGTTTTCAATATAACCTCCATATCCTGTAAGGGAATATGTTGGAATAACCTTCTGTAATCTTTCTTATTCATGACCGTCAATGCCGATCCAGTGTCCAATTCTATTTTTACTTGGACTCCTGCTATCTGAAGAGTGACCCAAATTGTCTGGAGATCTGCATCCTTACCAACGTTGTGTACTCTTAAGCTATCCAGTTCATTACTGCTAGCGTCTGAATCTGACTTCTGTTCGGTCAAACTGTTCTTTGTCACCTTGTGTACTTTTACGTATTTTCCTTGCGGTGACCTTTTGTTGCTGGTCTTCTTTCCTGACCGGCATACTTTAGCTATGTGGCCAAGCCTGCCACACGTTCTGCATTCTTGGTTTTTAAACCAACACTGGTTCTGATCGTGCGTTGTCTTTCCACAACGATAACATTTGACAGAACTCAAACCCAATTTGTTTGTACCAAGTTCCGGTGACCATAGCTGCATTACTGCCGTGCCTCTCGCTGCGGCTTCGTGTGCTGCTGCCATAGTGACCGCCTTCTCAAGCGTCAGCTCTTTCTCCTCGAGCAGTCGCTTTTGTGTATCCTGTTTAAATAAACCACACACAAATTTATCTCGTAGTGCCTCTGTCAGTCCCGTTCCAAACTGACAATATTTTGCTAGCTTACGTAATTCCATGAAATATTCAGCATTGCTTTCATTCTGCAGCTGCCTTCTGTCGTAAAATTTAAATCGTTCCGCTAGCATCAGCGGCGTGGGGTTTAGATGATTTTTCAGGACAGTAACAATCTCATCGAACGTCTTATCCGCCGGTTCATCTGGTGATAACAGGTGTTTCAATTGCCCGTATGTCTTCGCACCCATTAAATTTAATAATGTTAGTGCTTTATCTGCATCAGGAATTTTATTTGCCTTACAATAATTTTGTATGCGTTCTACATACATGGCCCAATCTTCGATGTCACTATCAAAGGTATTAATGTTCCCATGTTTAGGCATCGTTGCAATTTATTGTATTTTTATGTTATCCAAGGTGTCGGCTTCCCGCTCTTTGTCGTCGTCCTCCGCCCACAAAATGGTGGTTTTCCCGCGCTTGGCGGTCTTCAACCGTCCCCCGACGCTGTCTCCACTTCACCGCGGCTCTCGCGCCTTCAGTTTCCCCAGACACTGCGCCTTTTAGCCCGAATGCGGCCCTTATCTCCGGTCGCGATCGATGTCCCCGCGCTGCGCCTCTCGCTCGAAAGCGGCCCGGCCCTTATCTCCGGTCGCGATCGATCTCACCGCCCTTATTCCTCCGTCTTCCCAGCCCCGTCTGTATAGCCAACGCGGTTGACTTTCTGTTGCGTCGCTGCCCGGCTTACCCACCACCGAGGTAGAAGAAGAAAGCTGACAGTCGCTGATGGAGGCTTCGAGGTCAGGATGTCTTCTGCACTCCGGTTTCTCGATGCCTGCTGCTCGACGTGTCTTCCAGTAGGGTGATGAGGGTGGAAACCTCTCTTCGACGTCCTGTCTGTGGACGAAGCCGCCGTGGAAATAACTGCCGCAGGGTAAGAATCGGACTTGCCGCCACTGTTAAGTCTGTGTGTTATAGTGATAATTACTACACAGACTAAGAGAGTAAATTCAACAGGTCTTTACTGGTTGGAGGTCGGGACTATATTGAATACAATATTACTACACAGTGCTTATATACCGGTGTGGTCACCACCGGTATTACGTATACAGCAGCCAGAGAAAGTAGTACATCTCTTAAGGTGGAACAGGCTTAAGTTCTCTTAAGGTGGAACAGGTTACATACACCACAGCCACCCCCGGAAGACCAGGTGCTCACTCTATTATGGTCATATTTATGCTAATATATATGTACAAATGTATGTTGAAATGTTTAAGTGTCCTAATCCAAATTGTACACTCTCGGGAGCCGCAAGCCTCCATGGGGGTTAAAACATGCAGGCACACTTGTCCTCCACCAGTTCTTTGCTGCTGCCTGTTGTTACATGCCACCTTCTCCTGCAAGAAAGAGGGAAGTGTGTGTCATCATGTAATATGTTTGGGTGACGTGGCTGTCATAATTGAATAGCTGTTAGTGTGATGACCTGTGAATTGTGGGTTTGAGGCTTGCATCAGTGTGTGGGTGAGGTAAAGCTTATGAATTATAGGTTGAGTATTGATTGATAGAGATTGTTGGTAGATGGGTGATGTGGGTGTAGTGAATTGAGCAGTGGATGGGGCTATTGGTACAGTTGATAGGATATGCCATTTGAAGATGAACTCACTGACCTTGACAACTCGTGTGAGATCGTTAAACATCTTCCTGCACTGCACCCATGTTCTTGGAGCAACACTTTTGGCATTGACCTCCACTGTTACTTCTTCCTACTGCCTTCTGAGCATATGTCTGGAGGGCCTCCTGCCCCCCTGCGGATACAGGATGTCTCTCCTTTCCACCTCTTCCACTCTCTCGTATGATCAGCCGATGCTCAAAGTATCAGAGCATAGATTCAGTTTTCAAATGACTCCCATCGCTTCTTGCAGTCACAATGCACCTCCCCTTTAACATAAGAACATAAGAACATAAGAAATAGGAGCAGGAGTAGGCCAATCGGCCCCTCGAGCCTGCTCCGCCATTCAATAAGATCATGGCTGATCTGATCCTAACCGCCAATCCACTATCACAGAACCATCTCCTGAATCTAACAGAATTAGACACACGAAATAGGAGCAGGATCAGGCTGCACGGCCCCTGGGCCCGCTCCGCTACCCACAGGGCCATGACCGATCAGAACCTAGACTCATATCCAAATTCCTGCCCGCTCCCCGTAACCCTTAATTCCCTTTACTTCTAGGAAACTGTCTATTTCTGTTTTAAATTTATGTACTGATGTAGCTTCTACAGCTTTTTGGGGCAGCATATTCCATGGACCTACCACCCTCTGAATGAAGTAGTTCCTCCTCATCTCAGTTTTGAAAGAGCAGCCCCTTATTCTAAGACTATGCCCCCTAGTTCTAGTTTCACCCATCATCGGGAACATCCTCCCCGCATCCACCCGATCCAACCCCTTCACAATCTTATATGTTTCAATAAGATCGCCTCTCATTCTTCTGAACTCCATCCCCTCATCCCCGGGGTTAACCGAGTGAACCTTCTTTGTACTGCAAGTGCCTTAAAGTAGCATTAGCCACTCCCGATATCGGGCCCCCTGCTGAAGCGTGCAGCCAATGAACAGTACGGGTGGTGCTGTCTGCATGTAGCAATCATGTAAAACATCAGGCAGCATGAATTTACCATACTGCTGCAACACGATGAACGGGTGCGGGTTAATTGCGTACCGCAATCCCCTTGTCTACTTTCAGGGATTAGCCAGTTTCTCCCCTATCTTTCTCTAGTACTCACAAAAACTGTCAGGAAAAGTTTTCAGAAAGATTCCAGAGCAAGAACAAACCAAAAATCTCCGTGTAGGCAAAATCTTTGCCGGCTTCAGTCAGGAACTCAAAATGGCCTCCTCAATGTGATATCTGCCTCAGGGATACCTCTCTGCTGTTCATACTGCTCATGGCGGTGTTTGGGGCAGACGTTGGGGGAAATTGCATGGCAATTACATTCGGTAGGGCAGGCACTGGGTGGGCAATACTGCAGACTGGTGTGTTTTCAGGAGGAGAATATTAACGCAACTTTTTTGGATAGTATTTGCAGTGAGAGGGCATAATGCCCCATTTTACTCATTTTGGCACCCCCAAAACTGCCTGAAAATGGGCAGTAAAAGGAAGGAAAGTCCAGCCCTGAATGCCTTAGTTTTAATGATACTGGCAGCTTAATTATAATTGTGCAACTATGTGTTTAAAAATAAACCATTCTGAGCAACATGCTGTGCACAGTTTCCACCAGTTCCCATAGCAACCAAAATGTGAGGCTGAACATATGTGTAGCTGTCAGCAATACATTTAGCAGCTTCAAATGCTCCAATATGATGGTACTAATTTAATATTTAGTAATTTATTGAATGGCAAATTATTAATTGGAGCTGTAAATAAAATAAAATCTTTATTTCCAGTTGTATTACCCTAATCTATGACATCTGCAGAGAATAGAAGGTTTCTCTGCAGTTCTCCAATCTAGAATAAGTGTTTATCGCATTGTACCTGTCAAGGATACATGGAGAATGAAAATAGATGACTGTGTGAACTGCAGGCCTCTCATAACTGGCATACTTTCTATAAACTATTAGTAGTACCAATTTAAATTAGTGACAGCACACATATAGGGGCTGATAATGTGATGGAACATACGCGTTGCACTGATGTGTTTTGAGCCCCAGTTTCCCCTCTTATTGTGCATGGAGGCCTGAGACCTGTTCCAAACCTGATTCTTGGCCTGTGCTGAGTTAACTGATCTGAGCCAAGGAAGCAGTAGGGATGCTCCAATTGGTCTCAGTAAATTGGCATGGGTCTGACTCCTCTTAACTATCCAGTACCTCCTGCGTGAAGTGTATATGTGTGGATATTATGCGAGGACAGGATCGAGCTCAGCTGTGATGAATCATGTCGTTGAATAGACAAATCTCACTATCAAAGCTCGTACATCAATAATGACCACCCGGGCAAGAGTCCAGAGGTAACCCAGCTCCCAAAAGAACCATAATCCAGCAAGAAGTTTTCA
The DNA here is from genome assembly GCF_052327205.1 of Somniosus microcephalus. Taxonomy (NCBI): domain Eukaryota; kingdom Metazoa; phylum Chordata; class Chondrichthyes; order Squaliformes; family Somniosidae; genus Somniosus; species Somniosus microcephalus. The sequence goes on from NC_140989.1 coordinate 292,263,738, forward strand.
GGAAAGGTGGGAAAGAAATTGGCAATTTAAAAAAATATTTGTTTCACTGGCCCAAGGGTAAAATAGCTCAATGACATTCACTATCATGTGTAGAAAGCACTATCACAGCCGTTCCTTCCACAGACCATGTACATTCCACTCTATTATAGACTCCACCCACTTAATCTTGTGATGGAGGAATGTACGATACACAAGAAACCATTTGGATGAGTTACTGCAAGGCTGCTACCAATGGAACCATATCCCAGCAAGATTCACTACCTTTAGGAAAGGAGTAACCACTTAAAAAGAGGCAGGGGAGGAAATCAGAATGAGGGAATTAAAATCCTTTTTTCTGTTTTTGTCTCTCCATTTAACTATTTAGCATTGACGGGGACATCAGGGAGGGAGGTATGTAAGCAATCATCGTAAATCATGGTGGTCCCTTCACTTTGGGGATCCATTCAAGAGCTGGGAATACACTGAAGAAATTTGCCAGAACATTCTCTATACCCAATAAGTGCTGTGCTGTAAGCATTGCAGTATGCTGTCTCTACCAGTGACCTGTCTGCAAGGCATCCAAGCACAATGTTCTAGAATTTGTGGTGCTCTGTCGGTTTATATACCAAATTGAAGGCCGATAAATCCCCAGGGCCTGATAATCTACATCCTAGGGTACTTAAGGAAGTGGCCCTAGAAATAGTAGATGCATTGCTGGTCATCTTCTAAAATTCGATAGACTCTGGAATAGTTCCCATGGATTGGAGGGTAGCTAATGTAACCCCACTATTTAAAAAAAGGTGGTAGAGAGAAAACGGGGAATTATAGACCGGTAAGCCTGACATTGGTAGTGGGGAAAATGCTAGCGTCCATTATAAAAGATGTAATAGCAGAGCACTTGGAAAAAAGTGACAGGATCGGACAAAGTCAACATGGATTTACAAAAGGTAAATCATGCTTGACTAATCTACTGGCATTTTTTGAGGATGTAACAGGTAGAATAGATAAGGGAGAACCAGTGGATGTGGTATATTTAGACTTTCAGAAGGCTTTCGATAAGGTCCCGCATAAGAGATTGGCGTGCAAAGTTAAAGCACATGGGATTGGGGGTAAGGTACTGACTAGGATAGAGAACTGGTTGGCAGACAGGAAGCAAAGAGTTGGAATAAACGGGTCTTTTTCCGAGTGGCAGGCAGTGACTAGTGGGGTACTGCAGGGATCGGTGCTAGGACCCCAGCTATACACAATATATATTAATGATCTAGACGAGGGAACTAGAAGTAATCGCCCAGAAATTCAGGTCGGAGGCTTCCCGCGGGTGCAAGCCTCCGACCTGCACTTACCTAGCGCGCTGGCTGTTGTGCTGTGGGCCCACGTGGGATTCCGATCCTGGGCCTCCTGCAACTGCCGGCGCGCAGTGCTTGCATATCCCAGGGGTGCAGTTAGTTCGAAGCGTCCCCTGGGATCACGTGGACCATGGAGTGCCAATGGTAGCAGGGAGATGCCCATTCATAAAATTGACAGGGAGAGCTGTCAAAACTATAAATACTATAAGCCCCAAAACATAACTAAAACTTCAAATAATTTTTTTTTAAAACATCACATTTTTAAAATAACTATAAATTACATAAAATAACTATTTTAAACAATAATTTAAATTTTTGAAAAAATTAATTACATTTTCTACGGAGCTAAAAATAAACTTTCCTTTCTTTAAAGTATTTAAAAATAATAAACCTGTGGAAAAAATATTTTAATTTTAATTAACTCACCACTTACCTTGTTAAAAGCAGGCCTTGCGCCTGCTTTTTAAAAGTGTAACTGCTGGAGACTTACCCTCCCGGAGAAACCTGGAAAAAAAATGTAAGTTCCAGGCGAACGCGCTGCCTCTCCGGCATATGTGTTTGACCTCTGAACCCCTTCCTTTAAGGGAACGGAAGTTCCGGTTTCCCGCGCATGCGCAGTGCATGCACAAAACCGGCACTTTTGTTGGGACTACGGGTGAGTACACAGCGCGTACTCACCCGTGGAGACCCGAATTTCTGGGCCAATATTATCTCCAAGTTTGCAGACGACACAAAGCTGGGTGGGCGTGTGTGCTGTGAGGAGGATGCAGAGAAACTCCAGCATGATTTGGACAGGTTGGGTGATTGGGCAGATGCTGGGCAGATGCAGTATAATGTGGATAAATGCGAGGTTATCCACTTTGGTGGCAAAAACAAGAAGACAGATTATTATCTGGACAGCAATAGATTGGGAAAAGGGGAAGTGCAACGAGACCTGGGTGTCCTTGTGCACCAGTCACTGAAGGTAAACATGCAGGTGCAGCAGGCGGTTAAGAAGGCAAATGGTATGTTGGCCTTCATAGCGAGAGGATTCGAGTATAGGAGCAAGGATGTCTTGCTGTAATTGTACAGGGCCTTGGTGAGGCCACACCTTGAGTATTGTGTGCAGTTCTGGTCACCTTATCTGAGGAAGGATGTTCTTGCCATGGAGGGAGTGCAGCGAAGATTCACCAGACTGATACCTGGGATGGCAGGAATGACGTATGAAGAGAGATTGGGTCGATTAGGCTTATATTCGCTAGAGTTTAGAAGAATGAGAGGGGATCTCATTGAAACTTATAAAATTCTAACGGGACTAGACAGACTAGATGCAGGAAGGATGTTCCCGATGGCGGGGGAGTTCAGAACCAGGGGTCACAGTCTAAGGATAAGGGGTAAGCCATTTAGGACTGACCCAGAGAGTGGTGAACCTGTGGAATTCTCTACCACAGAAGGCAGTTGAGGCCAACTTATTAAATATATTCAAGAAGGAGTTAAATATATTTCTTAAGGCTAAAGGGATCAAGGGATATGGGGAGAAAGCAGGGACAGGGTACTGAATTTGAATGATCAGCCATGATCTCATTAAATGGCGGAACAGGCTCGAGGGGCCGAATGGCCTACTCCTGCTCCTATCTTCTATGTTTCTAATTAAATATTGGGTTCCCCCCTATATCCATTCCACTAGGAAACACAAAATAGTGGAAGTAGAACAATATTCCTTTCTTAGCCATATGGCCCTTTCTTTATAGCTCTAGATTGCAATAGATTTGTCACTGCCTCTAGTAATATAACATTATCTCCTTATAGATGTAATTTTAATGCTTTGGTGCCCCATTATCTTAACTAAGCTAAGCTAGGATATGCATAGCAGGCATACTGTCAATTGCAGAAATATTAATCTTCAAATATAAAATGAGAGATTCCTGAATCAATAGGAAGTAGAGAAATATTGGCTTGACAATAAGGTAGAATGGAAATGAATTTTATTTTGTGTTATAAATGAACCTAATCAATCTGAGGACCTTTTTACATGCTCACGTTATTGTGGTGTTTATCAATCATAATATGAAACTGATCTCTTGGTGGTCATAAAAGTGGACAGTGCATTAGTATGAGATAATGAAAATCTGTACATGTCAGCTGCAGGTACAATTTTGGCTCACATATCCACCATTCACACCTCTTTATCCAGGGCATAGGGTTACATGCTTGTGGAGCCTCCCCTATCTGTGTTTGAAACTGGCCCAAAACCATGGATCTGTGGGGGTATTAACTGACAACACATGTGTGCTGAATAGATTTCCTATATTAGGAGTATATTTATTAATTATTTTTCTCAGCTTCAAATTCTCCAAACCATTTCTGCAGTGTGTAACAAGTAATACAATTCAGAACTCCTACAGAAATATTTTCTTTTATAAAGAATATATAAGTAAAACGTTAAAATAGTATAACGCTTCAAATATATTTTTCTGAAATTCTTTTATGTACTTTCCAAATTTATGAAATGCAGCTAGTGTGAGACTATTTTTTTATTGAGAAACCTAGGTCAACCAAAGGCCATGGTAAAATGGTAAATTAAGAAGTAGTGGTTAGGAGAAACCCATCTCTGGTTTTAAAAGCATGTAGGTCATAGGAAGACTGAGGGAGGTAAAGAGTGCCACAGATTTAAGATCCTGGCAAAGAATAGGCTAGATTAGGTGTGTTGAGTCTTGGTTTCACAGGGGAGAGGAGGATGATATATAGCGCATATATGGAGTTTAGGGGAACAAGAAAGGAGGAGCAATCCCCATGGTAGTATTGATAAAATAGAGATAAACAAGAATGTGGCAGAGCGAGGGAGATTGGAAGCTATCGCCTTTTAGATAGCAAGCTTTTTTAATATCTTGTCCAGGAAAGAAAGAAAGATATTCTCATGACCTGATTAAATTTTTAAAAATACATATTCATCACTTCATATTTCAAGGTGAGATTTTCCCAAGTGTCACTAGGATACCTTAATGTAATTTATCACCTACTAGCTGATTATCCATGGTTTTGCTGACAGGTAGTTGAAGGTCTATAGCGCAGTTGTGATGTTTAGCTACTAAAGTAGAGCTGTATTTAATCTGACTTACCCCTTTAAGAGACTTCAGAGACTTGAGCACAAAATCTAGGTTGACACTCCAGTACAGTACTGAGGAGGTGTTGCACTGTTGCAGGTGACGTTTTTTGGATGAGACGTTGAACTGAGGCCCCGTCAGCCCCCTCAGGTGGATGTAAAAGATCCCATGGCACTAATTCAAAGAAGAGCAGTGTTCTGACCAATATTTACCTGTTAACAACAAAAACAAAAAGGACTTGCATTTATATAGCGCCTTTAACATAGAAAAACACCCCAAGATGCTTCACAGGAGCATTATAACACAAATTTTGACACCGAGCCACATAAGAGGATATTAGGGCAGATGGGCAAAAGCTTGGTCAAAGAGATAGGTTTTAAGGAGCCTCTTAAAGGAGGAAAGAGAGGTAGAGAGGTAGAGAGGTTTAGTGAGGGAATTCCAGAGCTTAGGGCCTAGGCAGCTGAAGGCACGGCCACCAATGATTGAGTGATTAAAATCAGGGATGCTCAAGAGGCCAGAATTAGAGGAGCGCAGATATCTCGGCGGGTTGTGGGGCTGGAGGGGATTACAGAGATAGGGAGGGGCAAGGCCATGGAGGGATTTGAAAACAAGGATGAGAATTTTAAAATTGAGATGTTACTTAACTGAGAGCCAATGTAGGTCAGCGAGCACAGGGGTGATGGGTGAACGGGACTTGGTGCGAGTTAGGACACGGGCAGCAGAGTTTTGGATGACCTCAAGTTTACGGAGGGTAGAATGTGGGAGGCCAGCCAGGTGTGCGTTGGAATAGTCAAGCCTAGAGGTGACAAAGGCATGGATGAGGTTTTCAGCAGCAGATGAGCTGAGGCAGGGGCGGAGTCAGGCAATATTCCAGAGGTGGAAATAGGTGGTCTTAGTGATGGCGCAGATATGTGGTTGGAAGCTCATTTTGGGGCCAGATGTGACACCAAGGTTGTGTACAGTCTGGTTCAGCCTCAGACATATGCCATGGAGAGGGATGGAGTCGGTGGTTGGAGAACGGTGTTCATGGCGGGGACCGAAGACAATGGCTTTGGTCTTCCCAATACTTAGTTGGACGAAATTTCTGCTCATCCAGTACTGGATGTCAGACAAGCAGTCTGACAATTTAGAGACAGTGGAGGGGTCGAGTAAAGTAGTGGTGAGGTAGAGCTGGGTGTCGTCAGTGTACATGTGGAAACTGGCGCTGTGTATTCAGATGATGTCACCGAGGAACAGCATGTAGATGAGAAATGGGAGGGGGCCAAGGATAGATCCTTGGGGGACACCAGAGGTTACGGTGTGGGAGCGGGAAGAGGAACCATTGCAGGTGATCCTCTGGCTACGATTAGATAGATAAGAATGGAACCAGGCGAGTGCAGTCCCATCCAGCTGGACAGTGGTGGACAGGCGTTGAAGAAGGATCGTGTGGTCAACCGTGTCAAATGCTGCAGACAGATCAAGAAGGATGAGGAGGGATAGTTTACCTTTGTCACAGTCACATAGGATATAATTTGTGACTTTGATAAGAGCCGTTTTGATACTGTGGCAGGGGCGGAAACCTGATTGGAGGGATTCAAACACGGAGTTCCAGGAAAGATGGGCACGGATTTGGGAGGCGACAACACGTTCAGGGACTTTGGAGAGGAATGGATGGTTGGAGATAGTGCGGTAGTTTGCAAGGACGGAGGGGTCAAGGGTTGGTTTTTGAGGAGAGGGCTGTTAACAGCAGATTTGAAGGAGAGGGGGACAGTACTTGAAGAGAAAGAACCATTAACAACATCAGCTAACATGTCAATCAAAATCACTAAAAAAAACAGATTATCTGGTCATTATCTCTTTGCTGTTTATGGGACCTTGCTGTGTGCAAATTGGCTGCTGCATTTCCCTTTAAAAGTACTTAATTAACTGCAAAGCGCATTACAACATCCTTAGGCCATGAAAAGTGCTACATAAATGCAAGTCTTTTCTTTCTTTTTACTGCTCAGGTAATCTGTGTGGGAAAACAGTCTAAGTAGGAATATTCTGAGATCACTTAGAGGCTAATTGCAAGGGGACATTTCTGTAGATTGGCAGCTGCTTGTAAATCTCCAGCTCCTGTCATTAGGTCAAAAATATGTTGGCTTTCTTTCTTTTAATACCTTGACACTTTGAAATACGACATCTGAAGTGCAATGAACATGTGTAGAGGCAAGACTTTTGTATTGATGAAAATTAATGCATAAAAATTAAACAAATATTTTGTGGTTTTACAAAAGGATATTCAAACAGAAGTAATGTGCCTTGCTGAGAGATTCTACTTGCAACAAAATTATACCTGTTTATTATTAAAAATCTTGTTTTTTGCGCACATTTCCTGCCCACAAGAGTAACTTCCTGCAATACTCTTGTGTTAGTATTTACAATGGAAACTGGCTATGTAAACATTATAATAGCAAAAGTTAAAATACATATTTCACAATTACAGAGTTACATTTATCTATTGAATTGCCTTTTATGTCTTTTAATACCATCATTAAAGATTTTACTTGAATGCCTCGACATAAGAACATAATAACATAAGAAATAGGAGCTGGAGTAAGCCATTTGGCCCTTCGAGCCTGCTCTGCCATTCAACAAGATCATGGCTGATCTTCTACCTCAACTCCACCGTCCCGCACTATCCCCATATCCCTTAATTCACTTTGTTCCTAAAAATTTATCGACCTCTATCTTGAATATATTCAACAACTGAGCATCCACAGCTCTCTGGGGTAGAGAATTTCAAAGATTCACAACCCTTTGAGTGAAGAAATTTCTCCTCATCTCAACCCTAAATGGCCGACCCCTTATTCTGAGACTGTGACCCCCATGTTCTAGATTCCCCAGCCAGGGGAAACATTTTGCCAGCATTAACCCTGTCAACCCCCTTAATAATTTTATATGTTTCAATTAGATCACCACTCATTCTTCTAAACTCTAAGGAATATAACCCTAGTCTACTCAATCTCTCCTCATAGGGCAATCCCCTCATCCCAGGAACCAATCTAGTGAACCTTCGCTGCACTCCCTCTATGACAAGTATATCCTTCCTTAGGTAAGGAGACCAATACTGTACACAGTACTCCAGTGTGGCCTCACCATTGTCCTGTATAATTGTAGTAAGACTTCTTTACTCTTATCCTCTAATCCCTTTGTAACAAAAGCTAACATGCCATTTGCTTTCCTAATTGCTTGCTGTACCTGCCTGTTAACTTTCTGTGATTCATGTACAAGGACACCCAGGTGCCTCTGAGTGCAAACATTTCCCAGTTTCCCATCATTCAAAAAATATTCTGCTCTTTTGTTTTTCCTACCAAAGTGGATAGCTTCACACTTCCCCACATTGTATTCCATTTGCCATGTTCTTGCCCATTCAGTCAACCTGGACTTGGTCTTGATACTTTTTGCCCAGTGCGCTGATTCTCTTAGCTAAAGGTAGAACTTACAGTCTGAGCATGTGCAATGTGCGCAGTTTCCCAGGATCCATCAGTAACATGATCAAATGCTCCTCCTCAATCTCTCACAGAATCTTATTGTTTGTTTTTCAAAATTATTTCTAGAAAAGCTAGAAGACAAATTTCAAAAGCTTTTTCCAGGTAAAATTTACTTAGTGTTTCTTTTAAAAATAGAGTGATTGTGCATCTGTGTGTGTGTGAGAGAGACAGAGAGAGAAAGAGAAAAAATACACACAGTACTGATACACACACCTGTTGCGATTCATGTGTAGGCCTAGACAATTAGTGTTGGCAACCTATTCAACAATATGTGTCATCACAGCTAAACTGAATTCTGTGCTCATCTGATATTCACACATGTTCTAGCAGACGTCAATGGTTAGTGATTAGCAGCAGTAACTCCAGCTAAATCTTCCCCCATTTTACCCAGGCGACACAGAGGTCATCGTTGGCATCCCTACTGCTGCCGCAGCTAAGATTAGCTAACTCAGCACAGACCAGGGGTCAAACCCAACACCTTCTGATCTCTATAGGTCAGGTCAAAATAATGTGATGCACTTACCCACTGATCCATTGTGGGGCCATGTTAAAAGGAATTTTTAAGATGTTGGTCCCATATAATTCACTGAAACAGGTGAAACTATTGGAAACTGTGTGAAAGGATGAATTACTGAGTGATAGTGAGTGAATATGAGAATGACTGAATGAGTGAGAGAGTGAGTAAGTAAGGGAATAAGAGTGTGAGTGATTGTGAGAGTGAATCAGTAAAAGAGTGAGAGTAAGTGTGTCAGTGAGTGAGTGTGAGTGAATGCAAGAGAGTGTGTGTCAGTGAGTGAGTGCAGGAGAATGAGTGCGAGTCAGAGAGTGCGTGATAATAAAAGCCATAATCCAGGGGACATGCAGCAGCCTGCAGTGAGCTCCGACCTCACCTTCTCACTTACCCCACTCACCCTCGCACAGTCATGACTGAGGTGGGAGAGGGAGAAGATGAATTCAATTCTTACGAACTGTAAGTACCACTCGACTACATAGATAGTATACAAGACTTCACTGCACCATAAAAATTTTATTACCGAGATATCTTCACTGCTTTCCTCCCTCAGCCTCTGCACCGAGCGACTTCTCATCCTCGGTGATTTCAACCTCCATCTCAATTCATCATGCTCTTTCTCCTCTGAGTCCACTACCCTCCTATCCCCCCTTAATCTCTGCCCCCATGTAAACGCCCCAACCCATATTCATAGCCATCCCCTCGACCTTGCCATCTCTTGTGGCCTCGCTACTCCCATCGTGTCAATCTCAGATAAGGCCACCTCTGACCATTTACTCGTATCATCCTCCACCCACATCCCCCTTCCCATCCACCCCCCCACCCCCAACCCTCCTTCCTTCTGTGTCCGCCCCTGGAAAAAAACTCTCTCCCAACTCTCTTACAACTGCACTTACGAAATTCCAACTATCCATCCTTTGGCCCTAGAGTCATAGAGTCATAGAGTAATACAGCACAGAAAGAGGCCCTTCGGTCCATCATGTCTGCACTGGCCATCAAGCCCTATCTATTCTAATCCCATTTTCCAGCACTTGGTCCGTAGCCTTGTATGCTATGGCGTTTCAAGTGCTCATCTAAATGTTTCTTGAATGTTGTGAGGGTTCCTGCCTCTAACACCCTTTCAGGAAGTAAGTTCCAGATTCCAACTACCTTCTGGGTGAATAAGTTTTTTCTCAAATCCCCTCTAAACCTCCTGCCCCTTACCTTGAAACTATGCCCCCTGGTTATTGACCCCTCTACTAAGGGGGAAAGTTCCTTTCTATCTACCCTATCTATGCCCCTCATAATTTTGTACACCTCAATCAGGTCCCCCCTCAGCCTTCTCTGCCCTAAGGAAAACAACCCTAGCCTGTCCAGTCTCTCTTCATAGCTGAAGCGCTCCAGCCCAGGTAACATCCTGGTGAATCTCCTCTGCACCATCTCCAATGCAATCACATCCCTCCAATAGTGTGGCGACCAGAACTGCACACAGTATTCCAGCCGTGGCCTAACTAGCATTTTGTATAGCTCCATCATAACCTCCCTGCTCTTATATTCTATGCCTCGGCTAATGAAGGCAAGTATCCCATATGCCTTTTTAACCACCTTATCTACCTGTCCTGCTGCCTTCAGGGATCTATGTACATGCACACCAAGATCCCTCTGATCCTCTGTCCTTCCTAGGGTCCTACCATTCATTGTGCATTCCCTTGCCTTGTTAGTCCTCCCAAAATGCATCACCTCACACTTTTTAGGGTTAAATTCCATTTGCCACTGTTCTGCCCATCTAACCAACCCGTCTATATCGTCCTGTAGCCTGAGGCTTCCCTCCTCGCTATTTACCACTCCACCAATTTTCGTGTCATCTGCAAACTTACTGATCATACATCCTACATTCACATCTAAATCATTAATGTACAGCAAAGGACCCAGCACCGATCCCTGCGGTACACCACTGGACACAGGCTTCCAGTCACAAAAACAACCTTCGACCATCACCCTCTGCCTCCTGCCACTAAGCCAATTTTGGATTCAATGTGCCAAATTGCCCTGGATCCCATGGGCTCTTACCTTCTTGACTAGTCTCCCATGCGGGACTTTGTCAAAAGCCTTACTGAAGTCCATGTAGACTACATCAACTGCACTACCCTCATCCACACAACTAGTCACCCCCTCGAAAAATTCAATCAAATTGGTTAGACATGATCTCCCCCTGACAAAGCCATGCTGACTATCCTTGATTAACCCTCATTGAAACTTACAAAATTCTAACAGAACTAGACAGACTAGATGCAGGATGGCTGTTCCCGATGGCGGGGGAGTCCAGAACCAGGGGTCACAGTCTAAGGATAAGGGGTAAGCCATTTAGGACTGAGATGAGGAGGAATTTCTTCACCCAGAGAGTGGTGAACCTGTGGAATTCTCTACCACAGAAGACAGTTGAGGCCAATTGATTAAATATATTCAAGAAGGAGTTAGATATATTTCTTAAGGCTAAGGGATCAAGGGATATGGGGAGAAAGCAGGGACAGGGTACTGAATTTGTTAATTTGTTAATAATTTGTTCATTAGTATACTGTATTCGCTGCTCACGATGCGGTCTCCTCTACATTGGGGAGACCAAATGCAGATTGGGTGACCGCTTTGCGGAACACCTCTGTTCAGTCCATAAGGGTGACCCCGAGCTTCCGGTCGCCTGTCATTTTAATTCACCGCTCCATTCCCACTCGGACCTCACCGTCCTTGGCCTCTTGCATTGTTCCACGGAAGCTCAACGTAAACTCGAGGAACAGCACCTCATCTTCCGATTAGGCACTTTGCAGCCTTCCGGACTCAATATCGAGTTCAAAAATTTCAGATCATAACCTCGGCCCCTATTACATTTTTACTTATATTTTTTATCCACCCCTTTGTTTTGGTTTTTCCCTTACCCCCCCTATAGTAATCAGGGATGTTATGATTAAGGTTATCCACCAGGTGGTGCTGTAGCCAATGCTGCTGCTAAGGTCAGAGGTTTGCTTCCTGTTAAGGTCAGAGGTTTGCTTCCTGTCAAGGTCAGCAAAGGTGAAATGCCAGGATGCAGGCAAGATGTTTGTTACTCTGTTTGTTAATAAAGTACTCGTGCTAATTCTACGATATCGCCTCTTCGAGTCCTTGTCTCACTACATGGATTTATCACATTTGGCAACGAGGTAAAACAGGACCCTGGATAAAGAAGAGAAGTCTGCCAGGACGTTTAAACAACAAAATCACGAGCTGCTGTTAGCTACCATTTGGAAGAGAGCATGGCTGCCACGGTAGGAACGGTTTCCGCTTTTGATAGTCAAGCACAAACCTGGGAGGAATACTGTGAAGTGTTGGGTTATTTTTTCGAAGCAAATGAAATAAATGATGCCGGAAAAAGGAAAGCCATTCTGCTTAGTTCAGTGGGAAGCCAAACCTACAGTTTGATGAAGAATCTGCTCAGTCCTGAAAAGCCTGGAGACAAATCATTTATTGAATTAGTGGCTTTGCTAAAAGAACATTTCAACCCTAAGCCTAGTGAGATTGTACAGCGGTTCAAGTTTAATTCAAGGAACAGGAAAGAGGAAGAGAGCGTAATGGACTATGTAGCAGTGTTGCGTAAATTAGCACAAGATTGCAATTATGGGAACAACCTGAAGGAAATGCTGCGAGATAGGCTAGTTTGCGGAATTATGGACGACCGAATGCAGCGTAGATTATTATCCGAGACTGGGCTTACTTATGAAAAAGCATTGGAACTTGCTCAAGCCATAGAGACAGCGAACCGAGATGTAAAAGAAATACAGGGTTCAGACAGGGCTAATGCTACGCAAGTTGCAGGTCAGGTTGTTGTGCACAAGTTGAACATGTGTCAGAAACCACAACGTGAGCATGTGAAGGCATGTTATAGATGCAAGGGCGATCACCTGGCGAGTGAATGCCAGTTTCTGGAGGAAAAGTGCTACAAGTGTGGGAAACAAGGACACATAAAACAAGCTTGCAGGGTGAAATCACCTATGGAGGAATCCAAACCAAAAGGGGGAGGACAGCAAAACCAAGGGAGAGAAGTGAAAAAACATGGAGCACACCACTTCAGCGGGGAAGCTGAGGAAGAAGAGGACATGTTCATAATGTATAGCATGTTAGAGAACATTCCAAAACTGGCTCCTATCACATTGCAACTGACAGTAAATGACTCTAAGGTGAACTTTGAAGTGGATACAGGGTGCGGCGTGACCATAATGAACAAGGCAGAGTACTCAAAATTGTGGAACCGTGCAAAAGTTCCACAGTTAAAGCCTTGCTCCCTGCATCTTAAAACATATACAGGTGAACAAGTAGCGACATTAGGTACAGCTAAGATAACTGTGCAACACAGGGACACAGTGGAATAGCTACCTGTAGTTATAGTATCGGGTACCGGACCAAACCTGTTAGGTCGGGGCTGGATAAAAGAACTTAAATTAGACTGGGGAGCAGTACATCAAATAGATGCGGGCAACCAGTTGACTTTGCAAGCAGTGTTGAGTGAACATGAGAATGTGTTCAAGGAGGAACTTGGCACATTTAATGGCCCCCCAGCTAAGATTTATGTAGACAAGGAGGCACCGCCAAGGTTTTTTAAACAACGACCTGTGCCTTATGCCATGAAGCCAAAGGTAGAGGCTGAGCTTGACCGTCTATTGAGAGAGAACATACTGGAGCCAGTGAAATGTTCAGAATGGGCAGCTCCCATAGTACCTGTTTTAAAACCGGACAATTCGGTAAGACTCTGTGGAGACTATAAATTGACAGTCAATCGGGTGTCCAAACTAGAGCAGTATCCGATTCCCAAAACAGAGGATCTCTTTGCAAACCTGGCTGGAGGAAAGAAATTCACAAAGTTGGATATGAGTCATGCCTACTTGCAGATTACACTGGATGACGAATCAAAGAAGTATGTCACCATAAATACATACAAGGGCTTGTTTACATATAACCGCTTACCGTTTGGTGTCTCGTCTAGTCCAGCTATCTTCCAGAGGACAATCAAAGGTGTACTGCAAGGGATTCCACATGTTTCCATCTATCTGGATGACATTCTGGTGATGGGAAGAACCGACCAGGAGCATCTGAGCACTCTGAGAGAGGTACTACAGAGATTGGAGAGGGCAGGGTTCCAACTCAAGAGGAGTAAGTGCACTTTCCTGGGGAATGAGACAGTGTTCCTGGGACACAGAGTGGACGCCACCGGGCTCCATCCACTCAAGGAGAAGGTACAAGCACTGCAGGACGCCCCTGCTCCTACAAATGTGGCTGAGTTAAAAGCTTACCTGGGACTGCTGAACGATTATAACAGGTTTTTACCAAACTTGTCAACTGTGTTAGCACCTCTTCACAAACTACTGCGCAAGGAGACACAGTGGCAGTGGGGAGAGGAGCAGGGGGTTTCATTTGAACAGTCCAAGAAACTGATGCTGTCGTCGGATGTGCTGATTCACTACAATGCCGAGAAAGACATCATTCTCTCTTGTGACACTTCACCTTATGGGGTGGGGGCAGTTCTTTCACACTGCATGGAAGATGGAACGAAAGACCAATAGGGTTTATGTCCCGAACTCTAACACCAGTGGAAAAAAACTATTCCCAGTTAGACAAAGAGGGGTTAGCAGTAATGTTTGGGTTACAGAGGTTCCACAAGTACACATATGGCAGGAAGTTCACCATATGCACCGATCATAAACCTCTTCTCTCTCTTTTCAATGAAACGAAAGCAGTTCCACAGGTCCACCCCGGATCCAGAGGTGGGCAGTGACATTGAGGGCATATGAGTATGTCATCGTCTACAAGGCGGGCAAGTATCATGGGAACGCAGATGCCTTGAGCCGTCTTCCACTGCCAGGCACACCTATCCGTGCAGCTCCAGAGGACAGAGTTTTGATGTTGGAGGACACTGACACAGCACTTGTGACTGCAGAGCAAGTAAGAACATGGACAGGTAAAGATCCAGTACTGTCTAGAGTTCGAGAATATGTGGTGAGGGGATGGCCACAGCATCCGGAAGGGGCTGACTTCACACCCTACAGTGTCAGGAAAACAGAGCTGAGTGTGCAGGATGGTTGCGTGTTGTGGGGAGCATGAGTGATTATTCCACAGCCAGCACGACAGTCTATCCTAGAGCAACTGCATCAGTGTCATCCTGGGGTCTCGCGTATGAAAGTCTTGGCTAGGAGTTACTTGTGGTGGCCAAAGCTAGATGAGGAGATAGAAAATCTAGTCAAGACATGCAGCACTTGTCAGGAACACCGGAAGGCACTAGCAGCGGCTCCCCTCCACCCCTGGGAGTGGCCGGATAAACCATGGAGAAGATTGCACTTAGATTATGTGGGTCCATTCATGGGGAAGATGTTCCTCATAATCATTGATGCACATTCCAAATGGATGGATGTTTATCCTGTAAATTCTGCTTCCGCCACTACTACTATAGACTGCCTGCATCGGAGCTTCAGTAATCAAGGGCTACCGGAGATCGTGGTGAGTGACAATGCCACTTGTTTTGTGAGTACAGAAACAAAAGAGTTCTTGAGAAAAAATGGCATAGTGCAGGTGACCTCGGCTCCATATCATCTGTCCTCGAATGGACTTGCGGAGAGAGCCGTACAAACATTTAAGGAGATGATGAAAAAAAGTGCAGAAGGGAGTTTAGCAGCCAAAGTGTCACGGGTTCTGTTCAGCTGCAGAATAACACCTCAATCCACCACAGGACTCTCTCCTGCTGAGATGTTATTAGGTCGTAGACTACGCTCCACTCTTGACCTTGTCCACCCAGACCTAAAAAGGAAAATGGAAAACAGACAAAACAAACAAAAAGAGAACCATGACAAAAGAACAAAGAGCCGAAGTTTTGGAGAAGGAGATGCGGTCCTTACCAGGAATTTCAGTTATGGACCAAAGTGGATTCCTGGCTTCATAGACTCAATGACAGGTCCAGTATCATACAAGGTCATGTTGGGAGATGGTAGGGTAGTACACAGACATGTAGATCAGATACTTCCCAGACAAGGGGAAATTGAAATGAAGGTTCCAGATGCAATGACTGAAGACAGGGTTGCCCCCAGTTATCCAAGTGCATCTGTGGTGCCACCACCAGGGACAGAGACAATTCCACAGGAACCTATTCGTCAAGAGGAAACCATCGTTGCAGAGTCAGATACTCTAAGCACTGCTCAGCAGCAGCTGGTGGCTTCACCACAAACAAGCAGGGACTTTACTGTTAGACGTTCACAAAGGTCTCGCAAGCCACCAGAGAGATTGATACTGAACTGTTAGATTCATCAAGTATGGAACATGATGAATGGAGACTCCTTATGTGACCCTCAGGAATGGTTGTTTGTTCAGAAATTCATACTGAAATCTTAAGAGGGGAGGGATATAGTACATGGCAGCTGTCTCTCATTCTGCCAGAACATTTCACACCTAATCTGAGCTGTCTTTTGTCTCCACTAGTCCTATCACCATCTCATCTCGTTGTCAATACCTCTTAATGTCTCTTCACTTCTTTTGTTCTATCGCAGCCCTGCCTTTCGATCTATTTCATTTCCTTTCCAGTTTTGAAAAAGGGTTAGACCCGAAATGTCGACTCTAATTTCTCTCCACGGATGTTGCCTGGCCTGCTGAGTTTTTCCAGCATTTTCTGTTGTTATACTGAATTTGGATGATCAGCCATGATCGCATTGAATGGCGGAGCAGGGTCGAGGGGCCGAATGGCCTACTCCTGCTCTTATCTTCTATGTTTCTATGTTTCTAACCCTTGCCTCTCCAAGTGGAGACTAATTCTGTCCCTCAGAATTTTTTCCAATAATTTCCCTACCACTGATGTTAGGCTCACTGGCCTGTAATTCCCTGGTTTATCCCTACTACCCTTCTTGAATAATGATACTACGTTAGCTGTTCTCCAGTCCTCTGGCACCTCCCCTGTGGCCAGAGAGGTTCTGAAAATTTGTGTCAGAGCCCCTGCAATCTCCTCCCTTACCTCACACAGCAGCCTGGGATACATCTCGTCAGGGCCTGGGTATTTATCCACTTTAAAGCCCGCTAAAACCGCTAGTACCTCCTCCCTCTCAATACTAATTTGTTCAAGTATATCACAATCCCCCTGCCTGATTTCTATGCCTACATCCTCCTTCTCCAGTGAACACAGATGCAAAATATTCATTTAACACCTCACCTACATCTTACGGCTCTACACACTGATTGCCACTTTGGCCCCTAATGGGCCCTACTCTTTCCCTGGTTACCCTCTTGCCCTTAATATACTTATAAAACACCTTGGAATTTTCCTTTATTTCACCCGCCAGTGTTTTTCATGCCCCCTCTTCGCTCTCCTAATTTATTTTTTAAGTACCCCCCTGCACTTTCTATACTTCTCTAGGGCTTCCACTGTTTTTAGTTCTTTGTAGCTGCCAAAAGTCTCCCTTTTTTTCCTAATCCATTCTTGTATATCCCTTGACATCCAGGGTTCCCTGGGTTGGTCCCACCCTTGACCTTTCTGAAAGACTCCCACTGCTCTGATGTGGATTTTCCTACAAGTAGCTGATCCCAGTCCACTTTGGCCAGATCCTGCCTTATCATATTAAAATTGGCCTTCCCCCAATTTAGAACCTTTATTTCCGGTCCATCTTTGTCCTTTTCCATGACTACCTTAAATCTCACTGAATTATGGTCACTGTCACCAAAATGCTCTCCTACTGACACTTCTACCACTTGCCCGGCTACATTCCCTAGAATTAGATCCAGAACCGCCCCCTCTCTTGTAGGACTTTCTACATGCTGGCTCAATAAGCTCTCCTGGATGTACTTTAAGAATTCCGCAACCTCTAAGCCTTTCACACTCTGACTATCCCAGTTAATATTGGGGAAGTTGAAATCCCCTACTATTATTACCCTATTATTTTGTAAGGGGTTTTCCTCGAGAGGTTACCCTGAGGTTTCTCTCTCTAGAGGCCTCTCTCTCTTGCACAGTAAAACCTTGAGTGGTTCGACCCACTCGCCCCTTAGATTCTATACTCTGGACTTAGGCGCAGGAACTACAATGTAGAGAAAACTCTTGTAGACCAAATTTGATGAAACAAAATGAAATTTTATTGCATAAGGAAAAATATCAAATCGAATGCAAGCAGATAAGGGAGTACATGGGAGGGAAAAACACACAAACAAATCATAATGACACAGTACTAACTAAGGCAAATACAGGCATCTTATACTCTACAAAGATCATCATGAAATAAGGAAACACACGGAACATTGAGGGACAACATCTCATGTTAATTGTACCCTTGAATCCACCCCTCCTTATTTAACCTATCTAGATCTGATTGTGAAGGGCCAGAAACATGCTCACCAATCCCACTGGGAAGTGCACGGTTTTGAAATCGAGTCTGTGTTTGGTCCTTTCAGGCGTTTCGTCTCCACGTGGATCGTGGAGCCCCTGCGAGCTGCGCCACACCTCTCTCCTGAGGTGGGGGTTGGGGGCGGCTGGACACCGGTGGGCCTGGATGTCAGCGGGGTCGAGGATCGTCGGCTCGACGCTGGTCAGAGGAGCCTTGGGCTGGCTCCCATCGCTTCTTCAGTTTCTTTTTATCTCTTCTCCCGAGCCGGGGTGGCTGGAAGGTTTCTTCTCTTGGGGTTTTATTTTTTTGTTTCTTCTCCCAAGTTGGGTCGATGGCCTCTCGTTCCGGCAACGGCCCGGGGATGGTCGATGATCTCCCGATGTGTTTCCCCGGGGCGGGACGCCGGCTTCGAGATGGCCTTCTCGATGTTGGCTTTCTTCTTCTGGCTGTCCGGATTCAAACTCCACACAAGCTGCAACTGTCTCCAAACTTGCAACTGTGTTCCAGCTCGCCACTCTGTAACTCTAACCCCCTCCAACTGTAACTCCAGTTATACCTTTTCTTCAGAGGCTTCACTTCCCGCCCAAATCAGGTTAGTCTTTGTTTTATTTTTGGCGGGCTGGGAGCACAGCGGGGTAGTTATTATATTTTAAAATGTCTTAAATGGCTGGTAAAGGCCCATCTCTGGTCTGGAATTACCTTCATTGTTTTTAATGTCCTGCTGATCTCGTTATCTAGCCCTGGGTGCTGTTCTCATGAATATGAAATTGTCCCCTTTTGTCTGGGTCAACATTTAGATGGCCTCTGTCTCCAGGCCGATCTTGACTAGATCTGCATCTAATCCATATGCATACGTGTGGGTCTGGTTTCGTTCTCTAAGAAACGGCTTCCAGAACTTGCTGTAGGTTGAATCCACAAAGCTGTCTGAGGTTGCGCAGGAACCATTTTAAAGTGTCCCAATAAGCTGGTCACATGGTATGGTGGCCATTTTGTATGCCCCCTTTTCTGGGCTTCTTTTAAAATAGTCTTTAAAATCATGGCCTATTCTGCCATTTGACCCTTATTAATATAAAGTCCAATTTTGCGAATCCTACACTCCCCCCTGATGATACTGTAACTTGCTTGAAGTATCATAATTCTGGGTGAGCAAAATTTTCTGACTTTCCACAATCTAACCATCCCCAGTATTTACCTATCTATGACCCCACGACACATGCATTTCCCATTTCAGACACATCTAGTGTACATTAAGCATCTATAGATGGCAATACCTTGGAGTTAAAAAATCTAACAACTTACTTCCAGGCGTGGAGGGGGTCCTTATACCCCTACATCACCTAGTGCATACACATTACTTTCTAATAATAACATCACATCTAATAAAACTTCAATAAGAAAATAAAATACATACACGAAAAATCAAAATGCACATGAATACATGTCAAAAATAATACAGAGGAGGGAGGGAAAACTTTAACTTTATACAAAGCAGCAAAATCTAAACGGGTGTCTCTTCTTCTACCCGCACATAATGCTCCCTCCATTCCCCTCTATTCTCGTACTTTTGCGAACGTTTGACCTTTTTACAGTGTACAAACAGCAAATAAACTACAATGACAACCTGGCACACTACAAGAATGTGGGAGGCTATCCTAATCCAGGAAGGGACTTCTATATTAGTGAACAGGTCCCACCATGGTGGGGTCATTATATCCAATATGTCTGCCCCTATCTTTAAGGTCTTCTGCTCCAGTGTGTAGAAGTGTTTCTGTGAAACAACAACGGCTTTTAATATCTTGGTGAGGTGTTCAGGGAGAGGGGGAATGATATATCAAAATGTGCAACGAATCGCTGCAGATCAGTGAAATTCTCTTTAACAGTGATGTGAACAGTGGAAGGTTCAGGAATGGGGACAATTTGCTCTTGGGCCACTTGAACTTCTGCCCTGGGCTTGAAACAGAAGCTGCTGTCACTGACCGGACACCAACCATGCTGTCCATGCTGGTAGTTGTAGTGTATGTACCTTTAAGACAGAACTACTTTTACAGCTCCTGTATACTGTAGTACCGGCAGTGACCATACCTGTATATAAGCCTTGCGCATGCCTCTGTACCCCCAGTCTTGAGACTACCCTCCTCCAGTAAATACCTGTTGATTGTTAAGTTACAGCATCCGTGTGGTTATTGAAAAACATCATACTCTCAGAATCACGGATCTAACAGTAGTGGGGCGCTGCAGTGGTGACACAGTATGTCCCACCTCCTATATATGCCACCTGCGGGGGCACATGGCCTTGTGCCATTGCCTCCATGGTGCAATTTATAGGCTTCGCGCCAGCAGTTCTGAACCCGCACAGTGGTTTTGAATGGGCATTCAAGTGCTGGGGGCACAGGATGATGTGTGCTCCCCGGCTCCGGCACCCCGAGAGGTCGGTACCCGTCATTGCATGCTCCCATTGAATGATGTAAGGTGGGACCCCCATGTAGCGAATGTGCGCACCCCCCTGAATGACTCCAATGTTCTCCACCCTGTATACCGGGGCGGGTCTTGCTGTCTTTCCCATCACCGGCATTCTTACCACTATACCCGTAATGGTGTGATTAGACCGTCCACAGTCCACTGGGACTGGGTAGGCCTCTGAAGCTAGTCTGAGCTGGCACAGACTCAATGTATTCTCAAAAGGGTGGAGGGCTGCGAGGTGCTTGTTGCTGATCCAGGAGGGGGCTAAACCTTGCTTTAAATCCTCCAGATTACTGCGGCCCTCGCCCAGTAACCATGCCCCGTATAGCACACAAGCTTCGTTCTGCGCAGCCTGATCGGACGCATTCCGATCCTCCCTAATGAGGGCATTTACCGTTCTGGCGTGTTTTTCCAGCTCAGCTATTATCTCTTTTAATTGTAGTGTCATGGCCTGGTCCTCATGTAACTCAGAACCCACTACCTTATTCTCATCAGTCAGTATCTTTCTTAATTGTGTTTTTAAACTATTGATCTGGGTTTGCAGCTCCACGTCATCCAGTGTGTTGATGACGGAAGTTCCTGTATTAAAAGCTGTGAAAATATCATTTACTGCACCCCTTCTTTGCCTCCCTATCCTGTCCAAGACCTCATGTGGTGTGGTGTACAATTCGGCTCTGTCGACATCGGCAAAGTCGAATTCATAAAACTGTTTAAACATGTTTGTTAACAGGACCTGGTATAATTGCTCCGTTTCCTTGGGGCACCACGCTGGCAATCTTACCTCGGTGACGTTTAAAATCACCGAAGCCACCGCGTAGTGGACCCCTTGGTATAGTACCTGATCTGTGGGTACCAATACCAATCCGTTCCCGGGTCCCTGTGTCGTGGTGGGGCACCCTTCCTTGAGGGCTTTAGCTACTGGAACTGTGGGCAGGGGCTTGCGGGGTCGGGTGATGAGCTCGGTGGCATTTACTGGGATCTGAGAGTATGGGACTCCGCACGCCCGTGAGCTGACGTCCCACCTCATTCCTTGTCCAGCATCCTGCCACTGTCTTTGGAAAAAGATGGAGATGCCTGTGGGGCAAGCGCGTTCTGAACCCCACATACAGATGTAGATCCCCTCATCTGGTTCCCACCATTTGTCCCAACAGACACTCAACCCCCGTGAGTTCCTGTTATTGTCCGATGGGTGTTATTACCCAATCTCTCCCATTCCACCGTGGAATTCTTCATGGTGCTGCTCAACTTGCGCAGCCACCACCAACGGTCCAAAGGTACATGTCCGTGACAAACAAGGCAAATCTTCATGCCCACGGTGACGCTGATCCTGGGCGCAATGATCCGCACCCTGGGGCACATCAGAGACGTTTCTCTGTATGCAAACCCCGTCTGGCTGGAGTATTCAGTAGAGTTCGACCCCAGCCAGCCTAGCCATCTCCCTTCATGGAAGTAGGCAGCAGTCTCTTCAGCGTCCCGTGAGCCGGTTCCGTCAGTCGCGATGGGGCCTCTATTTCCAGAGCACCCATAAATCGTGGAGTCCTTGGTGCGGCCCCGATAGGCCCAGCTCCACCCGATTATCATGAACGCGACGAGGATCCCTCTCATCTTTCTTCTGGTTCCTGCAATAAATCAAACAGTATAGCCAGGCTCCCGAGAGATTCTGGCTTAGGTGACGGCATGATCGGGTCTTTCGACCTCGATCCAAAACACACACATACTGGGCAAATTTAAAACTACTTAAACTCTAATCATTTTAATATTTACACACCTTAAACTTAAACCTAAACTTATGTACAGCGCCGCCCGTCCCCGGGCAGCTTGCCTAATCCCTGATTGGACTGCAGCTCGCCGTTCCCTGTGGCGGGGCTGCAGTGACCTGTGGCTCTGGTTCCCCACAGCCTTTTGCTGTTAATTGGGGACTGTGTTTTTTCAAGGATTTCTGAAGTCGGCGTCTACTGGGAGCGGGGGAATCGGGCCAAGGTTTTACAGGCTGAGGCGTTCAAGTCGACCTGCGAAAAGGTACTTTGGGCGTGGCTCCCTTAGCGAGTGGACCTTCGGGTGGGACCTTAGCTCTCACAGCCCGTGGCTCTTCCACGACTGTAGGCTTCGGCTCCCTTCCCTCAGGCTCCGCCCCTTTGGGATTTGGGCAGGCTCCCTTGGCGAGTGGACCTTCAGGTGGGACTTCAGCTCTCACAGCCCGTGGCTCTTCCACGACTGTAGGCTTCGGCTCCCTCCCCTCAGGCTCCGCCCCTTCGGGAATTGGGCCTGTGGCAGACGGCTCCTCCTCACCTGTCCCTACAGGTGGAGAATCTCTGCCCCCAATTTCTACCTCCCCCATGCTCGAGTCGAGGGCGGGATCTCCGTCCTCCGACTCCACCTCTTCCAGAATCGTGTCGGGGGCGGGACCTTGTTGTTCGGGCCCCTCCTCGTCCGAGTCCCAGGCCATCGGAGAAGGCTCCCCCCAGGTGGGCGGGACCTCTTCTCCTTCCAAGCAGGCTACAACGCCAGCTTGTGTGGTCTGTGACTCATCGCGCGCCTCAGGCTGAGGATCTTTATCCTCAGACCTGGCTTCGGTTGCTGATGTTCTTGCACCCGGTTTAAACAGTTTACACCGCTTCATGCGAAACCACTTATTGCGTCGGGATACCTCCACTGTGCGAGTGGCGTAGACCGGCAGATTTTGTACTGATTCCGGCTCATCCTCCTGGTCTATGGTTCTCTCGCCAGCGCATAGGGTTAGACCCAAGAATTTTACTTCTCACCGGCCAACCCGCGCCTTCGTAGGGGTTTCCTTAACACTCTCTATCTCCTTCACACTCGTACCCTCTCCCCAGAGACAATGATTTCTCAGGTCCAAGTGGACCCTGTGGGCTACCAAGAAATCAGACCCCAGGACTCCCGTTCCACCTCCCACCTCCCACTTCATTAGGGTACACTTCCACGTGGTGCGGAGTGGTCCTAAACGAATGGAGAGGGGAAGGGAATGTGCGCCAGCCTGTTCTTCGCCCGTGAAGCCCGACAGAAGGTATGGGACCCCGGTGGACAGAGGCGAGGCGGTGGGGTTATCTGCGTGGATTATGGTGCACGATGCCCCCGTATCCAACAGATAGGTTCCCTTCACCTCCTCCACCTCCATCTCCACGAGGGGTCGTCTCCATACATCATATCGCAGCGCACACAGGTAGATGGGCTGCGCCGACTCTAGTCACTTGGGTACAGCGATCGGAGCTTCAGGAGCGACAAGGCCGGTGGTGACAGCTATTTTCCCCTGCGAGGTCATCAGAGACCGCATTGTCTCTATGATTGACTCAATCGCAGCGGGATTCATAACTGCACCAGCTCCTTGCACTGGGGCAGGGGCTACGGCTTGGATTTTGGCTGGTGCTGGGGTGGCGGTCTAGGCTTGGGCTTGGGCTGTGGGAAATCTCCCTTTATTATCCTTCCACAGATTTCTACAGTCCTTGCGCCAATGTCCATCCTTCCCACACCCGTAGCAATTGAGCTTGGCTTGGACAGGGCGATTCCCCTCCTGACGCCACTCCTTCTGACTTGGGGCTGCGGGTTTTGCCTCATGCACCTTTCCCTTCTGGGGTGGTGTTTCCTGACCTCTGCAATTCTTGTACACTACATTTAACTGACGGAGTACCGTCTCTTCCGTGACACCGGGACCTTGGGGATCAAACCATGACCTGGCTAGGGCCCGTATCTCTGGCAAACTGTTGGTAACCAAACAACGGAGCCAATGAACCCGCTGTTCGTTGCTCATTAGAGCCCGTTCAGGCATACCCGGACAGCTGCATCGATACACTGGCCACAGCCTTTCTGCGAAAACCCATGGGGGTTCTCCAGATAGCTGCATGGTCCCTTCTACACGGTCGAACGGACTACCGTCGTCCACTCCATTACTTCTAAAACTTCCTCCCTGAGATCCGCATACCCTTTCCGTCCCCTCTTACCATCCTCTGAGAGGCACTGAAGGATTGTGGAATCCAGGGAGAAAAGCAACAGTTTGACCTGTTCCTGATCATCACAGTCATTGATTGCTGCTGTTTCCTCTATCTCCCTGAAATGAATTGAGGGATCTCCCTTCACTGTGAGTCGTGTGAGGTGGCTCACCATGGACCTTAATTGCGGGCCAGCGTAGGGCACCACGGGCTGGTTCTGGTGGGGTCCGACACTGCCATCGGCAGCGTTGGGACCAAACCTCTGGTGCCGAGCAGGACATATCGGTGTCGGTCCCGGCTTTGTTAGAGTCATAGAGTCATAGAGTAATACAGCACGGATAGAGGCCCTTCGGCCCATCGTGTCCATGCTGGCCATCAAGCCCTGTCTAATCTAATCCCATATTCCAGCATTTGGCCCGTAGCCTTGTATGCTATGGCATTTCAAATGCTCATCCAAATGCTTCTTAAATGTTGTGAGGGTTTCTGCCTCCACAACCCTTTCAGGCAGTGAGTTCCAGACTCCAACCACCCTCTGGGTGAAAAAGTTCTTTCTCAAATCCCCTCTAAACCTCCCGCCCTTTACCTTGAATCTATGCCCCCTAGTTATTGACCCCTCTACTAAGGGGAAAAGCTCCTCAGCATCCATCCTATCTATGCCCCTCACAATTTTGTACACCTCAATCATGTCCCCCCTCAGCCTCCTCTGCTCCAAGGAAAACAAACCCAATCTGCCCAGTCTCTCTTCATAGCTGAAGCGCTCCAGCCCTGGTAACATCCTGGTGAACCTCCTCTGCACCCTCTCTAACGCGATCACATCTTTCCTGTAGTGTGGCGACCAGAACTGCACACAGTATTCCAGCTGTGGCCTAACCAGTGTTTTATACAGCTCCATCATAACCTCCTTGCTCTTATATTCTATGCCTCGGCTAATGAAGGCAAGTATCCCATATGCCTTTTTTACCACCTTATCCACCTGTTCCGCCGCCTTCAGGGATCTGTGTACCTGCACACCCAGATCCCTCTGACCCTCCGTCTTGCCTAGGGTCTTTCCCTTCATTGTGTATTCCCTTGCCTTGTTAGACCCCCCAAAGTGCATCACCTCGCACTTTTCCGGGTTAAATTCCATTTGCCACTGTTCCGCCCATCTGACCAACCCATCTATATCGTTCTGCAGACTGAGGCTACCCTCCTCGCTATTTACCACCCTACCAATTTTAGTATCATCCGCGAATTTACTGATCATACCCTTTACATTCATATCCAAGTCATTAATGTAGACCACAAACAGCAAGGGACCCAGCACCGATCCCTGTGGTACCCCACTGGCCACAGGTTTCCAGTCACAAAAACAACCTTCGACCATCACCCTCTGCCTTCTGCCACTAAGCCAGTTTTGTATCCAATGTGCCAAGGCACCCTGGATTCCATGGGCTCTTACCTTCTTGACCAGTCTCCTGTGCGGGACTTTATCGAAGGCCTTACTGAAATCCATGTATACCACATCCACTGCGTTACCCTCATCCACACACCTAGTCACCCCCTCAAAAAATTCAATCAAATTAGTCAGACATGATCTTCCCTTGACAAAGCCATGTTGACTATCCCTGATTAATCCTTGCCTCTCCAAGTGGAGACAAATTTTGTCCCTCAGGATTTTTTCCAGTAATTTTCCTACCACTGATGTTAGGCTCACTGGCCTGTAGTTCCCCGGTTTTTCCCTACCAGTGGTTCTTCCTCACACTCCACCTCGGCTACCCCCTCTTTCACTACCCCCTGTTTTTCCGACCAAGTCTCACTATAGCTCGGCGGTGCTGAGGGCTCGGTGGCTGGTACCTGTGGTAAACCACTGTTTGTATTCCACTGTGTACATGCCTGGACATGCCTCGGCTGACTCCTCCCACAAGTCCTAGTATAAAGGTGACTGCTCCCCAGCCCTTTGTATTTCTGGACCGGTCGACCACTCGAGGCAGACCTTCATTCTTTTGTTAATAAAAGCCTTTAGTTACTCTCTTAACTCTCAGTCTTTTATGAGTAATTGATAGCGCATCAGTACCACAATTACCTCAGCTGGAATCAGCTGTTTTGATTCCTTTAAAAAGTCCATGTGACTAGCTTTCGGGCTGACGAGACACACCGTGCCTCTTGCCTTAACCAGGGCCGTTCTTAGGTCCTCTTTGGTCTTTTGGCAGGGGCCGTGGTCTGTGCTCTCAAACCCGTGCTCGAGGGCTAGCTTGTAAGCTGCCTTAACCTCCACTACTCTCTCCTCCTGCGCTCTTAGCTGTTGTGCGAGGCGAGTGCTTTTCTCCCGTATCCTCGTTTCATTAATCTTTGCCTCAGTAACCTGGCACTCCAGGTACTCTATCCTAGCCTGATGTTGACTAGCTACCACTTGGCTTTCCTGATTCAGCGCGTGAAGCGCTGTGATGAGTTTTTCCCCACCCATGGCCTTTTCCTCTATCTCTGCTGCCTGGGTTGTGATCTTGATTGCCTGTGCTGCAACGACCCGGTCAAAGATCTGGACCTGCTTCTTGTAACACATCAGCCACACTGCCTTCTCCACTGACTTCTTATGCTCTTTGCTCTCTGTCCACCTGATGGCTGCGTCCACCGGACGCCCATCCAGTAAGAGATCGGAAATCCACTGTTTAGTGAGATTTACCTTGCCAAAGACATAATCCGCTATCCTCTCATCCATTGCATTTCGACCATTCAAACTTGGATCTACTACATTGCAATCCTGCTGCCAGAGTCCTGCCGTGGTCGCCATTTTCTGTAAGGGGTTTTCCTCGACAGGTTTCCCTGAGGATTCTCTCTCTAGAGGCCTCTCTCTCTTGCACAGTAAAACCTTGAGTGGTTCGACCCACTCACCCCTTAGATTCTATACTCTGGACTTAGGCGCAGGAACTACAATGTAGAGAAAACTCTTGTAGACCAAGTTTGATGAAACAAAATGAAATTTTATTGCATAAGGAAAAATATCAAATCGAATGCAAGCAGATAAGGGAGTACATGGGAGGGAAAAACACAAAACAAATCATAATGACACAGTACTAACTAAGGCAAATACAGGCATCTTATACTCTACAAAGATCATCATGAAATAAGGAAACACACGGAACATCGAGGGACAACAACTCATGTTAATTGTACCCTTGAATCCACCCCCCCTTATTTAACCTATCTAGATCTGATTGTGAAGGGCCAGAAACATGCTCACCAATCCCACTGGGAAGTGCACGGTTTTGAAATCGAGTCTGTGTTTGGTCCTTTCAGGCGTTTCGTCTCCACGTGGATCGTGGAGCCCCTGCGAGCTGCGCCACACCTTTCTCCTGAGGTGGGGGTCGGGGGCGGCTGGACACCGGTGGGCCTGGATGTCGGCGGGGTCGAGGATCATCGGCTCGACCCTGGTCAGAGGAGCCTTGGGCTGGTTCCCATCGCTTCTTCAGTTTCTTTTTATCTCTTCTCCAGAGCCGGGGTGGCTGGAAGGTTTCTTCTCTTGGGGTTTTATTTTTTTGTTTCTTCTCCCAAGTTGGGTCGATGGCCTCTCGTTCCTGCAACGGCCCGGGGATGGTCGATGATCTCCCGATGTGTTTCCCCGGGGCGGGACGCCGGCTTCGAGATGGTCTTCTCGATGTTGGCTTTCTTCTTCTGGCTGTCCGGATTCAAACTCCACACAAGCTGCAATTGTCTCCAAACTTGCAACTATGTTCCAGCTCGCCACTCTGTAACTCTAACCCCCTCCAACTGTAACTCCAGTTGTACCTTTTCTTCAGAGGCTTCACTTCCCGCCCAAAGCAGGTTAGTCTTTGTTTTATTTTTGGCGGGCTGGGAGCACAGCGGGGTAGTTATTATATTTTAAAATGTCTTAAACGGCTGGTAAAGGCCCATCTCTGGTCTGGAATTACCTTCATTGTTTTTAATGTCCTGCTGATCTCGTTATCTAGTCCTGAGTGCTGTTCTCATGAATATGAAATTGTCCCCTTTTGTCTGGGTCAACATTTTGATGGCCTCTGTCTCCAGGCCGATCTTGACTAGATCTGCATCTAATCCATATGCATACGTGTGGGTCTGGTGTCGTTCTCTCAGAAACGGCTTCCAGAACTTGCTGTAGGTTGAATCCACAAAGCTGTCTGAGGTTGCGCAGGAACCATTTTAAAGTGTCCCAGCAAGCTGGGCACATGGTATGGTGGCCATTTTGTATGCCCCTTTTTCTGAGCTTCTTTTAAAACAGTCTTTAAAATCATGGCCTCTTCTGCCATTTGACCCTTATTAATATAAAGTCCAATTTTGCGAATCCTACACTTTCTACACTTCTCTGAGATTTGCCTACATATCTGTTCCTCTATCTCCCCCTGACTGTTTGGGGGCCTATAGTACACTCCCAGCAAAGTGCTTGCCCCCTTTTTGTTTTTAAGTTCTACCCATATGGCCTCATTAGAGGAACCTGCTAAGATATCATCCCTCCTTACAGCAGTAATTGACTCCTTGATTAATATTGCGACACCCCACCCTACATTCACCATGACATTTCTACAGCTACTGATCTGCTCAACCATACCCTCACCACCACCTTTTATGCTCTAGTCGCTATTAAAACAATTACTCTCTCTCACCCTGGCCATTCTCCCTGGTACGGCCCTCATCTTCACTCCCTCAAGTCCAAGGGATGCAATCTTGAACGGATATGGCAGACAACTGGTTTAGCCATTCACCGCCAGATCTGGCTGGACCACATAAAGCATTATTGGGTCCTGCTCTCATCTGCCGAAACTGCTCACGATACCAGAATCATTCTGGAATGCAAAGATAAATCCCAGCTTCTATTCTCTACTGTTAGCCGTCTTCTTAAACCCCGCTCCCCTGTCTCCTCCACCCTCACCTCCGACAACAAGTGTGAGGAGCTCATGGATTTATTTGTCTCTATGATTGAGACCATCCACTCAGCTGCCTCTGCCACTTCCCTTCCTTCCCCTAGCCCACCAGGCCAAACTTCCTCTAAGGTTCCCCCCTGCCCTAGCCCTGAACTCGCATCTTTCTCCAGTTTCTTTCCAATCTCCCTTGTGTCAGCTGTGGCTCAGTACTCTCGCCTCTGAGTCAGAAGGTTCTGGGTTCATAATCCCACTCCAGGGACTTGAGTACAAAAATCTAGGCTTACACTCGAGTGTGGGATTACGGAAACATGGTTGCAGGGTGAGCAGGGCTGGGAGCTTAACATACAGGGGTATTCAGTATTTAGGAAGGATCGACAAAAAAGAAAGGGAGGAGGGGTAGCATTGCTAGTAAAAGAGGGGATAAATGCAATTGAAAGGAAGGATATTAACTCAGTTAATACAGAATCTATATGGGTGGAGCTAAGAAATAGCGAGGGGCGAAAAACATTAATAGGAGTGGTATATAGGCCTCCAAATAGTAAAATAGAGGTTAGGGAGGGCATCACGAGGGAAATTAGAGAAGCGTGCAATAAGAGCACAGCTGTCATCATAGGTGACTTTAACTTACATATAGATTGGACTAGCCTAATCAGTAAAAATAATGAGGAGGAGGAATTCCTTGAGTGTTTGAGGGATGGTTATCTGGATCAATATGTCGAGGAACCAACTCGGGAACAGGCTATATTGGACTGGGTACTGTGCAATGAGAAGGGACTAATCAGTAATCTTGTTGTACGGGGACCCTTGGGTCAGAGCGATCATAACATGATCGATTTCTCACTCGAAATGGAGAGCGAAGAAATTGACTCAGAGACTAAGGTCCTGAATTTAAACAAGGGGAATTATGATGCCATGAGACGGGAACTGAGTAGGTCTGATTGGACAACGTTCCTGGGAGGACTGGAGGTAGATAAACAATGGCAAACATTTAAAGATAGAATGACAAAATTGCAAAAATTGTTTATACCAATCTGGCATAAAAGGAAATCTAAAAAGGTGACTCAACCGTGGATAACAGGGGAAATTAGAGACAGCATAAAATCCAAAGATAGGGCGTATAAAATAGCCAAAAAAAGCGCCAGAGCGGAAGATTGGGAACAGTTTAAGATAGAGCAAAGGAGGGCAAAGGGCATAATCAAGAGGGGCAAAATAGCTTACGAAAACAAGCTGGCGGAAAATATAAAAACTAACTCCAAAAGCTTTTATAAGTATATCCAAAGGAAAAGACTGGTGAAAACCAAAGTTGGTCCATTGCAGTCAGATACGGGGGAATATATAATGGGAAATAAGGAAATGGCAGATCAACTAAATGCATACTTTGGGTCAGTCTTTACGAAGGAAGACACAAAAAACCTCCCTGGGATATCGGGAAAAATAGGGACATTGGCAAAGGAGGAACTGACGCAAATCAATATCTCTAAGGATATGGTGTTAAGGAAGCTAAAGGGATTGAAGGTGGACAAATCCCCAGGGCCTGATAACATGCATCCTAGGGTACTGAAGGAGGTGGCCCTAGAGATAGCGGATGCACTAAGGATGATTTTTCAGAATTCATTAGACTCGGGAACAGTGCCGATGGATTGGAGGGTAGCTAACGTTACCCCACTATTCAAAAAGGGGGGTAGGGAAAAAGCAGGTAATTACAGACCTGTAAGCCTTACATCAGTTGTGGGCAAAATGCTGGAGTCCATCATTAAGGATGAAATAGCGGAGCACTTAGCAAATGGGGACAGGATAGGACAGAGTCAACATGGATTTACAAAGGGTAAATCGTGCTTGACTAATCTATTGGAATTTTTTGAGGGAGTAACTGGTAGAATAGATGGGGGAGAGCCAGTAGATGTGGTGTACCTGGACTTCCAAAAGGCCTTCGATAAGGTCCCACATAAAAGATTAGCATGGAAAATTGAGGCTCATGGGATAAAGGGGAAAGTTTTGGCGTGGATAGGGAACTGGCTGTCAGATAGAAAACAGAGAGTTGGAATAAACGGCTCATTTTCTGAATGGCAGGCAGTAACAAGTGGGGTACCACAGGGATCTGTCCTGGGCCCCCAGCTGTTCACAATTTACATTAATGACCTGGATCAGGGAGTCGGATGCAGCATTTCCAAATTTGCAGACGACACTAAACTAGGAGGGGGGGTGGGCTCAGAGGAAGAGACCAGGAAGCTCCAGAGCGATTTGGACAGACTGGGCGATTGGGCGGATAAATGGCAGATGCACTATAATGTGGACAAGTGCGAAGTTATCCACCTTGGGTGCAGGAACGGGAGGGCAAATTATTATTTAAATGGCAATAGATTGGGAGAGGGGGAAGTACAGAGAGACCTGGGTGTTCTTGTACACCAGTCACTGAAGGCGAGCATGCAGGTGCAACAGGCGGTCAAGAAGGCAAACGGTATGCTGGCCTTCATAGCAAAAGGGTTAGAATACAGGAACAGGGATACCTTGCTGCAGCTGTACAGGGCACTGGTGAGACCACACCTCGAGTACTGTGTACAGTTTTGGTCGCCTCATCTGAGGAAGGATGTTCTTGCCATGGAGGGGGTGCAGCGGCGATTCACCAGGCTGATACCAGGAATGGCGGGAATGACCTATGAGGAGAGACTATGTAGTTTAGGGATGTACACACTGGAGTTTAGAAGATTGAGAGGGGACCTCATAGAAGTGTATAAAATTCTGACAGGTCTAGACAGACTGGATGCAGAAGGAATGTTTCCCTTGGCGGGTGAGAACAGAACTAGAGGACATAATTTAAGGATAAGGGCTAAACCATTTAGGACAGAGATGAGGGGGAATTTCTTCACTCAGAGAGTGGTGAACCTGTGGAACTCATTGCCACAGAGGGCAGTGTACGCCAGCTCATTAAATATATTTAAGAGGGAATTAGATATATTTCTACGGGCAAAAGGGGTTAAGGGTTACGGAGAGAAGGCGGGGACGGGATACTGAATTAAAGGATCAGCCATGATCTCATCGAATGGCGGAGCAGGCACGAAGGGCCGAATGGCCTACTCCTGCTCCTATCTTCTATGTATCTATGTATCTATGTGGTACTGAGGGAGTGCTGCACTGTCAGAGGTGTCGTCTTTTGGATGAGACATTAAACAGAGGCCCTGTCTGCTCTCTCAGGTGGACGTAAAGAATCCCATGGCACTATTTCGAAGAAGAGCAGGGGAGTTATTCCCAGTGTCCTGGCCAATATTTATCGATCAATCAACATGACAAAAACAGATTTTCTGGTCATTATCACATTGCTGTTGTGGGAGCTTGCTGTGCACAAAGTGGCTGCCGTGTTTCCTACATTACAACAGCGACTACACTCCAAAAGAACTTCATTGGCTGTAAAGCACTTTGAGACGTCCGGTGGACGTGAAAGGCGCTATATAAATGCAAGACTTTATTTTCTTTCATGACCTCTCCGTGCTCATCTTGTCCATGAGACCACTTCCTGCTCCCTCGAACCTAGCCCTACCAAAGTGCTGACCACTCAACTTCCTTTTCTGGCTCCCATGTTAGCTGACATTGTTAACGGTTCTCTCTCCTCAGATATTGTTCCCCCCTCTCCTTCAAATCTGCTGTCATCACCCCTCCTCAAAAAAACAACCCTTGACCCCTCCATCCTTGCAAACTACTGCCCCATCTCCAACTTCCTTTTCCTCTCAAGTCCTTGAACGTGTTGTCAGCTCCCAAATCCGTGCCCATCTTTCCCGCAACTTCATGTTGCAATCCTACCAATCAGGCGAGCAGAGACTTGAGCGCTGGCTCTAAATACTGGGCTAACATCCAGCAAGGGTACTTGAGTAAATGGTAGCTGTGGCTCTTTATCCTTGGTTACAGCCCACCAAAGAGAAGGTACTCCGAAGATAAAAACCATGAGGAAGGCAACGGGAAGCTACCTCGGCTACTCACCTAGTCAGTGACTCAAGAATCTCTAGGGGCAGAACACAACGGATGGACAGATCAGTAAAAGTGACCATGAAGCTGTCAAAAGACCATAAAAACATAAGAAATAGGAGCAGGAGTTGGCTATTTGGCCCTTTGAGCCTGCTCAGCCATTCAATAAGATCATGGCTGATCTTCTACCTCAACTCCACCTTCCCGCACTATTATGTCCGTGTATGATTGAGACACGGACAGCAGGAGTTGAACAAAACAAGTCTTTACTGAAAGGAGTCAATCGGGAAACTGAAACTACAGAGGCTTACTAGCGCCTTTTATACAGGGGTGGTCACTGCCGGTACTGCAGTCTGAGACCAGTTATTCTCTTAAAGGAACATACACAACAATTCCTCCCCTTTTAGATAAACAGTACATAACATTCATTTAACAACTAAATGATAACTAATTACAATCACAATTACGGTTGCTAGATACATTGGTTAAGTTTAAGCAATTATAAGTTCAGTCTTTGAGGAGGCTTCCTGATTCTGTCTGGATAACGCCTCTTTGGGGTATCAGGTTCCTCTGGCAAGGTTGAGTCGGGATCAATGTCGTTGTTTGGTTCATCTGCTTCCAATATCACCGATTCTGCGGTAGCTGCAATTGGTACGTCGATTTCATTACCAGGTGTATCAGATCGTGGTGTGGAGTTGACATTTTCCAGTGACTCTAGAATCTGGTCAGCATGGCGTCTTACAATGCTCTCTCCAACGTCCACGGTATACATGAGAGGTCCTTGCCGTGTACAAATCGTTCCTGGTTGCCATTTCTCAGTGCAGTAGTCCCGGGCCAAAACTGGTTGACCTATCTTAAAACTCCTGGTCGGCCTTTCATTCATATTCTGAAACTGCCTGTTCTCCACATCTCTTCGGACATTTGGCTTAACCAAATCCAAGCGGCATCGTAGTCTTCGATTGAAGAACATCATGGCTGGAGTTTGGTTGGTAACCGCATGTGTCGCAGTCCGGTAGGCAAACAAGAAGTTGTCCACCTTGTGTTGTAGGGGTATATCTTCATTACACATTGCCTTGATAGCCTTCTTGAATGTTTGAACAAACCTCTCGGCCAATCCATTAGTGGCTGGATGATATGGGGCAGATGTGTAATGCTTAACACCATTGTTCTTTAAGAACCTCCGGAACTCTTCAGACACAAACTGTGGTCCATTGTCAGAGCAAACCTGTTCAGGCAGCCCATTCCTGGCGAATATGGTTCGTAAAACTGTGATAGTTTTTTCCGTGGTGGTTGAGGACATTTTTATTACCTCTGACCACTTTGAATGTGCATCCACCGCAATTAAAAACATCGAGTCCATGAAGGGACCAGCAAAATCAATGTGCACCCTTTGCCATGGAGATGAGGGCCACTCCCATGGATGTAAAGGAGCTTGTGGTGGGGCGTTTTGGACCTTCTGGCATCCTGCACAGCTCTTGGTCATCTCTTCGATTTCTCTATCGATTCCCGGCCACCACACAAACGCTCTGGCTAAGTTCTTCATTTTTACCCCACCCAGATGACCCTCATGAAGCTCATTGAACACTCTATCCGTCAACTTAGGTGGAATTACTACTCTGGATCCACACATCAAGGTTCCTCTGCACACTGACAGCTGTTCTCTTCTCGGCGAGAATGCTGGCAGCAGTGGTTCGCCATGTGCTGGCCATCCCTTCACCGTTAAATCATAGACCCGTGATAGTGTCGGGTCATTCCGTGTTTCCTTTTCTATGTTTGCATTCGTCACAGGGAGACATTCGACTATGGTCGAGTGGAATAACTCCATTGGATCCACTGCAAGGTCTTCTTCTTCCACCGTCGACAACGGTAGGCGTGACAATCCATCAGCATTCCCATGCTGTTTAGTTCCTTTGTACTCGATGTCATATTGGTGTGCCCCTAGCAAAAGGGACCACCTCTGCAGCCATTGCGCTGTCATTATCGGTACGCCCTTCTGAGGGTTGAAAATGGAGACAAGAGGTTGATGATCGGTTAGTAGAGTAAATTTTTGACCGTGCAGGTAGTGATTGAATTTCTTCACCCCCCACACTAGGCTGAGGGCCTCTCTGTCAATCTGGGCGTAGTTACGCTCGGCAGAAGTTAACAAGCGTGACGCAAAAGCTATCGGCCTCTCTAAACCATCAAGGAATTTATGTGACAGTACCGCCCCAATGCCGTAGGGAGACGCATCACACGCCAGTCTGATCAGCAGTGCTGGGTTGTAGTGAGCCAATACTTCTCTTGAAGTGATTAAGTCCTTACTCTTCTGAAAGGCCCGCTTACAGTCATTGCTCCATTTCCATGCTACTCCCGTTCATAGCAAGGCGTTCAGTGGGTGCAGGATTGTCGACAAATTCGGCAAAAACTTATGGTAGTAATTCACCAATCCGAGGAATGACCTCAGTTGCGACACATTTTCAGGCGCTGGGGCCTTAACAACTGCTTCAATTTTGTCAGGGGACTTATGTAACCCCTCTTCATCAATCACGCACTTGGGGCGGTTGGCTCGTAGCCCATGTTCCCGTAGTCTAGTGAGCACCTGTTCTAGGTTGTTAAGGTGTTCACTGTCATCTTCACCTGTCACAAGGATGTCGTCCAAGTAACACTGAGTCCCCGGAATCCCTTGCAGGACTTGTTCCATCGCTCTTTGCCATATCGCCGGAGCCGATGCTACTCCGAATACCAATCGATGATACTGGTAAAGACCTTTGTGAGTGTTTATCGTGAGATACTTCCTAGAGGATTCTTCAACCTCCATCTGCAAATATG
This sequence comes from Somniosus microcephalus, assembly GCF_052327205.1. NCBI lineage: Eukaryota > Metazoa > Chordata > Chondrichthyes > Squaliformes > Somniosidae > Somniosus > Somniosus microcephalus. The sequence continues at coordinate 292,299,559 of NC_140989.1, forward strand.
CTTGTGCTAGGTCAATTTTTGTAAAACGCTTCCCTCCAGACAGTGAGGCGAAGATGTCTTCTATCCTTGGAAGAGGATATTGTACTGTGTGAAGGACTGGGTTCACCGTCACCTTGAAATCCCCACAGATGCGAACCTTCCTTGGCTCCTCAGACTTATTGCTTAACGTTTTCTTCATGACAGGAATGATGGGTGTCGCCCACTCGCTCCACTCGACCTTAGACAACACGCCTGCCTTCTCCAGATTCTCCAGCTCTGCCTCGATGGCTGGGCGAATTGCATATGGTACCGGTCTTGCTTTGAAAAACTTGGGAATTGCATTCTCTTCTATTTTTATCGAGGCGGTTACGCCTTTAAGAGTGCCCAGTTCTTGTTGAAATACCTCTTTGGCGTTAGCTAAGATTGTTGACAATCGTCCAGGAGTGACGTCTTCATCTTTTTTACCATCCACCGTCATTGCATGAATGGAGTGCCAATCTAAGCTTATCTTCCTGATCCATTCACGTCCCAATAACGGTGGTCCACCATTTTGCAGTATGTAGAGATAACATTTCCGTATTTTTTTGCCGTTGTATTCGACAGGCACCCTTATTTTTCCTCTGGGGTATACTTTCAAGACGATGGATGTCTCTCTCAAGGGTATGTGTGAGAATAACCGCTCGTAGTCTCGTCGATTCATGACGGTTAGCACTGATCCTGTATCCAATTCCATTTTAACTTGGGACCCTGCTATCGTGAGGGTGACCCAAATGGTTCGGTGATCCTCTTTTGCGATTACATTGTGAAGTTTGAGACAGCTTAGTCTCCTGTTCCCGGATTCACTATCGCTCATCTGGTCTTCGGGACTACTGTCCGTCATCTTTTGTACTTTCTTGTACGGTTCCTTAGTAGCCTTTTTGTTGTCGCTGGTCTTCTTCCCAGACCTGCAAACTCGTGCAATGTGTCCCATCTTTCCGCATTGCCTGCATATTTTGTCCTTGGACCAGCAGTCCTTCTGGTCATGGTTAGTTCTGCCGCAGCGATAACATTTTGCAAATCCCCATGTCATTTCGTGGGTGCCGTATTCCTGTGGCTTTTGTTGAATTTCCGCAGCTCCCCTGGCTGCTGCTTCATACGATACTGCCACGCTGAAAGCCTTATCTAGCGTCAGCTCTTTCTCTGAGAGTAACTTCTTCTGTGTTCCTTCACTCAGGAGTCCACAGACAAATTTGTCCCGTAGTGTATCTGCCAGTCCTGCTCCGAACTGGCAGTGCTTTGATAGCTTGCGTAGTTCCGTAAGGTACTCAGCATTGCTCTCATCTTTATGCTGAGTTCTCCTGTGGAATTTAAATCTTTCGGCTATCAACAGCGGTGCAGGGTTTAGGTGTTCCTGTAGGACAGCAACAATTTCGTTAAAACTCTTCGCCTTCGGTTTGGCTGGAGTAATCAGGTCCCGCAATAGGCCGTACGTTCTAGCGCCCATTAAGTTCAGCAATACCGATGCCTTTTTCTCATCGGCTATTTCGTTTGCCTCGCAATATACCTCGACTCTTTCCACATACGTGGTCCAGTCCTCTATTGTATTATCAAAGGCAGTGATACAGCCAGTCTTCGGCATCTTGAAAATCTAAAATGGCGCCTCCTGCGCTTTGCCTTCTTCCCCGATTTAACAAAATGGCGCCTCCCGCGCTTTGCCTTCTTCCCCCGCTGATTAAGATGGCGCCTCCCGCGCTTTTGCCTTCTTCCCCGCTGTTGCTAGCGCTGCTTTCCGCGGTTTCCGTTGCAACCTGCAGCTCCTCGCGGTTTCCTGCGCGTTTAATATTTCTTTTTTTTTTCCCGTCCTGGAACAACCCTGTGGGACTCTTGCCTCCCTCTTCTCGGGTCTATACGCAGCCCGGCTTCGTAGCACTGGCCGCGCCCTGTGTTCTCCACCCTCTCTCTCTCCTCTTCCCGACAACGCTGCTCGGCCCCGTTGCAAGCCACCCGCTCGAGTTCGCGACTGCCACAGCCCAGGAAGGATCAGTGTACTACCTGCCACCAGCCCAATTAGCTGAAGCACCGTCGACAGGAACCAGGCCCCGCTTTCGACAGCTTCTCCAGCAATCTTCAACTCTGCTAACACAGGGGCGGATGCCCACGGTCGACGCCCGTTTCTACTGTTTCTTTCTTCCTTCTGGCCTCGACCTCTGCTCACTTCGCTGCAGGAATGGATCCCAGGCGGTGGTGCAGACTGTAGGTAAGTTCGTATCTGCTCGTCGCCAGTATTATGTCCGTGTATGATTGAGACATGGACAGCAGGAGTTGAACAAAACAAGTCTTTACTGAAAGGAGTCAATCGGGAACTGAAACTACAGAGGCTTACTAGCGCCTTTTATACAGGGGTGGTCACTGCCGGTACTGCAGTCTGAGACCAGTTATTCTCTTAAAGGTACATACACAACACGCACTATCCCCATATCCCTTGATTCCCTTAATATCCAAAAATCTATCGATCTCTGTCTCGAACATACCGTCAGATTGTCATAAAATCTCAATTGGTTCATGAATATCCTTTAGGAAAAAAAGCCTGCTGTTCTTACCATGTCCAGCCTAGATGTGACAGACCAATGGCCAATGGAAAAGAAAATTAGGCGTGGTGTAAAACGGGTTGCCAATTAGCTATGAGCCTGTTTTGCACTGCTAGTGAACATCAATTTCGCCCTCTATATATTTGTTTTTCGTATGAATAATGAAGTACATACTCAATGGAGGTATGTACAAGTGTGTCTCCATGGGAACAAGAGTGGAAAAATACCATGTCAAAGGAAGAATGCTTATTTCATTTTTACATTGCTTCTGCCAAATGTTTTTGTAAGGGATTTTGGTGCTTGTAAATGTGATACTTTTTTCATTTTGGAGATATGTTTTCTTCTGTTTCTATTTTTACAAAAAATAGATATGAGCATAAAACAGTGGTCTATAAATTTGGCTGCGCAGCACCCCTTTTTCAGGCGCTAACTGGCCTACTAAGTCCCCAATATAGCGGACAGGAAGCAGGTAGACATTTCCGGTCGGATGTGCGCTGCCTGCCATTTTGTTGAAGAAAAGGAAATGACATCTTTTTGGGGCTTTTCCCAACCTCCCGCTCACCCCCCCTCACTGATTGACGCCACTCTCTCTGGCCCACCTCCGATCCTGACCACCGGCCTCTGTTCCACCCCTTTGGCCTCCTATCTCCTAACACCTGGTTTCACTTACCTGAGGGCTGCTACGACACTAGCAGTGGCCCGATCCTGGATACCTCTTCGCCGGCTGGCTGTTCGTGCCACATTGGCTCCATTGAAATAAGGCCCAAGGCCCAACATCAGGGTGCCTTGGGCCTCGCCATTTAGATGCAGGGGAATGCACCCTGCGGCCCCACGCACCCAAGAATGGGCACGCCCGAATTTCTACCCCAGAGTTCCCTATGAGTATAAAATGCACTCATCTTCATGTTTTTGCTAAAGGCAGTGAACAGAGGAAAATATATTCCCAGTGTCATCATTACGCTCACTCACAACAGGTATTCCATTGGTTAGCTGCAGTTTGCTTTGCCAACAATATCCTTCAACCTTCAGACTAGCAGCAGATTCAGGGAAGCACTGATCACCCTAGGTCAAGTGGATTTGTTTGTTTTCAAGCTCTGAAATAAACACAGATTTTTTTTTTATTTTGATGTAAAATTATGTTTTAGCATTTAAGCTAGCAGCTTGGGGCTAATATTACAGTAATAAGCCTACTCCTGATGCTTGATTAATTTAATAGTTTATAATACTATTAAATTAATCAAACATCAGAAGTAGGCTTATTACTGTAACATTGGCCCCAAGCTGCTAGCTTAAATGCTAAAACATAATTTTACATCAAAATTAAAAAAAATATCTGTGTTTACCCTGTTCTCCGGTTTTCCTCTTATCCTCTCCTCTTCCCTATTCTCTCTCTATCATATAAGCTTTTGATCACATCTCCTAACTCCTGCAGAGTGGCTCAGCTCCTGCTTCTTTATTGCTACTATTTTTTTTAATTGTACGTTACAGGCACAATGTAAATGTAAGTTGTTTTCATTTAATTTTCAATTTACTGTTTTCTGTCTTTTTAACTACTTTTGAAGTTTAAAATGTTTAATTTATCTTTCTTCTTTTGGCACTTTGCTCCCACTGTCCAATTTGGCAATCAGAGATATGTCTTTTTAAAGAAGCTTTATCATTGGGTGAATATCAGCTTTAAATGCCATTTTCTAGATTGTGGAGATTGACATGGTCGCACCATACAGTATTTTAAACTGCTATAAAACAGTGACATGAGGGGCATAAAAACAGACAAAATTTTGAGCAAGGAAATACTAATCCACAAGCCCACTCACTCCACAGGCGATGTATGATCTTTCCCATCACATATTTATTTATTTAATTATTTGAAAGGAAATCATGCAAAGTTTCCCCTGACCTCAAAAGTTAAACAAAACTGCAAAATATCTGTTGAACTTTGCAACCTCCATTACTGAACCCCAGATGATTGCTTTCCACAGGTATTTCCTTTAAACATGACAATGCTACTTTAAACCTCTTATTAACTGACATTTTGGACAGTCTGGAATAAGAAAAGACCATTTTGCCAACACATAATTTTCACCACTTAAAATAATGAATAGAAAATAACGGTCTGTGCACCCATGTTTTGGCAGCATGCATTCCCTGTGAGCACCACTCCGCACTGGAACGCAAGGGTGCAGAATTGTTCCTAAAATACTGGAAATACACAGTAGATTCATCAGCATCTGTACAGGGAATAAACAAGTTAACATTTTGGCTGTAACCCTTCATCACAATTGACTCTGACAAAGGGTTCACCTGAAATGTTAACTTAACTTAATTCTTTACAGATGCTGGTTGATCTGATGTGTATTTCCAGCATTTTCTGTTTCTGTTTCTGTAATAAATAAAATATTGATATTCAGTTTACATGTCTGATGTAAGTATGGATGATACATGATTAGCAAAGGCAGACTTTATTTCACAAGCTCCAAGAACTGATGTTCGCCACATGACACACATTTCAATATTAAAGACACTTTTGCATAGAAGGTGTTTTGGCAACTCCCACAAGGAAGGCAAATGCCAAAGAGAATTAGATTGTAACGTATCACAGCACAGCATGTTCGTATGAGTCCAATTAGGCTGCTAGTTGACAAATAGGCCTAGAAGTTCGTTAAGGCATGAAAACGGGAGAGGGCATCTGTGAGCACCACTCCGCACTGGAACGCAAGGGTGCAGAATTGTTCCTAAAATACTGGAAATACACAGTAGATTCATCAGCATCTGTACAGGGAATAAACAAGTTAACATTTTGGCTGTAACCCTTCATCACAATTGACTCTGACAAAGGGTTCACCTGAAATGTTAACTTAACTTATTTCTTAATAATCGCGCTATTTGCCTGCGCCTTGTGATGAAATATTCCATTCATCACTCATTGGTATTCTCTGCCTGTGACTGTGGTTGGTTTCAGTTTCATTTCCCTTACCTCAGTTCCGTTTCCTCACCATTGTATTGTACTGTGTGTAGGGCTCTGCCCATACCTGGCCCCTATGTAAGCTGGCCCAGCCTGCATCACATCCAGTACGGCAGACCTCTGGATGGAAGATACCTCTCCTCTGTGTGTTACCTTCTAAGTCAATAAAAGCCTTGTTTTGTTTCGCTAACATCGAGTCTCGGATTTATTGAGGCACATCACGCCTCTTCTAAGTGGTGCAAGCAGCACGCAAAATTCATGCTGCCTGCTCATTAACATGATTGCTGTGTTGATCTCTGCACTAAACGCACTGCTGATTGGCTTAGCGCTCAGTGGGGGCGGGGTGGGGGGCAATATCGGGTGCAGTCTACTGGCCAATAAAGTTTGGCCTAGGCTCTCTGCACTACTTAAAAGGGAGGTGCATTGTTGCAGAAGCACTTCATTGTCAGATCAGGACAAGGAATGCGCAACAGCCTAGAGAAAGGGTGAGATGGATCTTGGATGCTGCACTGGAGGCCTTGGTCCTGGGGGTAGAACAACGACGTGCTGTCCTTTACCTGCGGGGGGGGGCAAGAGGCCATCAACAGAAGGATTTGGGAGGAGATCGCACAATTCGTCACGGCAACGAGTGTTGCCCCTAGGACCTGGATCCAGTGCCAAAACATATTTAATGACACATGGCTGGTCAAGGTGAGTGAAGGCTTCAGCAAATGCACCACACCTCCATCACTCACCTACCAATAATCTCCAGCGATTACCACTCATACCTCACAATCATGCTTCACTTCACCCCCACACACTTACCACTGCTGCAACACTCACACCCACATCTCACATCTTGTACACACTGTCAGCTATTCAAACATGGCAGGCACATCACCCAAACACATTGCACTGCACTCACTGACACGTTTCCCTTTCTCTTGCAGGCCAAGGTGGAACACAACCACCGTGAGCAACAACAGACAGGAGGCTGCCAAGCATGGCTTCACACCCTGACAGATGTCGAGGAATCCGTGTTCCAGATTATTGGAGGGGAAGTCACAGAGTCTGTGGTGAGTGGAGAAGTTGAAAGCATTGCTGATGATGACGGTGTGCTCATTCTTCTTCTCATATCCCACTTCTTCCAGATCCCACAATCTCTTCTCACTTGCCAGTTGCTGATGGTGTATGCATGAATATCTTGTTTTTACCCACTCCCCTCACCACAACCTGACACTTGTGCCTTTCTGCTTTCAGATACCCAATTACTGCTACCAGAACTGTACCTTAACACCTTGAACAAACTGATGGAAGAGAAGAAGAAAAAGAAGAGACACCGGCACTGCATCTGACACTCGCAGACAGCAGCTCAGAAAATGGCACTGTGCAGACTTTAGAGGGTAGTATAGAGGTGGGATCTGCACATGGTGAGTCATCGGGCATGAGTGGGCTGCTGCCAGGCCAAGGGGAAAGGGTAGCTCGGGTGCAAGCTCCCCAGAGGGCGAGTTTGTGCACAAGTTTTGCTCCACAGGACTCAGACGATGACTTTGATGGGGCGAACTTCAGAAGAAGGGTGATGGGCATGCACACGGAAATGCTAGGTGCAATGGAAAGCCTGCCAGGGAGCCTCTTGTCAGTGTCAAGGAGCATGGGTAACATTGCACGGGGCTTTGTGCTCAGCTTGGAGCCCATGATTTCCAGGGTGGAAATGATGGACAACTCCAGGAGAGATCTTGTTGACACACAGACGATGCTGGGTATGATGGGCGATGTTGCAGCTTCCATTGCAGTACAGTGGGAGCGACCCAACATCTCAGTGCTGCAGTGGAAGCTCAGACTGCTGCCATCGTCGCAGAGTCTCGAAAGGGGCTTGCAGGGTGACGCAGCAGGCCATCAATCTGTCCTCCAACAGATTGCTAGGAATGCTGAGGCGCCGCCCCAGGGAAGTGGCAGTGGGTCCATGGAGCAAGAACCTGCTGTCCTCTCTCAGGATGACAGCATTCCTATTCCCACCACTGCCCCTCTGCCATTGTACTATCAGCCAGCCAACCCAGACTGCTGTCGCCCATGCAGAGGTGGTGCAGTCTACAGCCGAGTCTTCTAAGTCCAGAGAAGGTTGAGGTCGACCTGCCAGGCCATCTGTAGTCTCCCCCACTGAAAGTCAGCAGCCTTCCACCAACCATGCTGCAGCCACTGGGGGAGCACTTCGTAGGAGCACTAGACTAGGAAAAGGCACACGAAAGACAGACACTAAGGGGGCAATTTTGCCAGCCCTCGGGAGGCGGGTTTGGAGGCGGGACTGCCGGAAAAATGGCAGAGTCTGGGGACGGGTACCCATCCCGCCCCCAACCCACCTCCGTGCCATCTTCCCAGGAGGCGGCTACTGGACCCACGCCGGGTCCCGTCTCCTGAAGGCGGGAAGGGGATTACAGCCATTTAACTGCCTGTTAACAGATAGTTAACAGGCAGTTAGAGGATTATCCCCATTTTTCCATCAGAGCTGCGGGCTTCCCGACATCAAAAAACCCCGCCAGGGTCAGCGAGGCGAGCAACGGGTCTGCAGGGGTCAGAGGGGTCCAAAAGTGCACTGTGGAGGTGAGTGATGGGTGCAAGTGTGGAGAGGTAAGTATGTGAGGTGAGTGAAAAATGTTAGAAAAAGTTTCCTTACCTTTGTTTCTTCCTGTAGGCTTCAATCGTTGGGGATCCGGAGGCTCCGGCGTGTCAATGGCAGAGGTGACAGAATGGCTGCTGCATTCTCCAATGCAACAGCCATCTGCTTTCTGCTCAGAAAATAGGTTTGGTGAGCCTTGAGTACAAGAACTCACCAAACAACAGAGAATGTCAGTGTTTGACAGCTTCTCAAAGCTGTCAAACGATGACAATTCATCTGTCAAAAATTTTTGACAGATGAAACGTCATACGCTGACATTCTCTGTAACTAGCTTCCCCTTAATTGGCCGGTTAAGCAAGGTCAATCAAGGGAAAGTAGTGTGTGTTGGCCACAAGTCGATGGAGGCGGGTCTGTTTTGTGGTGGCTCTCATTTCAGCCCAGAAGGATGCTGTGATGTTCCTTGACAGAGGGATGGTAAGATGGGGAAGTGGTGAACAACGGGAATCTGGGGTTTCATTCACTCGAACCGGAGCCTGATGAGGCGCTCATGGACAGCTTGTATGGAACGGGGATGTGCTGCCTGCCTCCTCCCTTCCTCCTCCTCCTCCTCCTGAGGCGGTCCCAGAACCCCTGGTGGCAAGGGCTGTGCCTTCATGATGGCCTAGTTGTGGAGCATGCAACAGATCACCACAAAATGGGAGAAGATGCTTGCAGGGGGAAGAGGCCAGGAGGTCTCCTCCCAGCGGTCAAGGCAGCGGAACCATTGCTTTAGCACCCCGATGGTCTGCTCAATGATATTCCTCGGGGAAGCATGGCTGTCCTTATATGAGTGCTGGGTACGAGTGGTTGGGTTGCGGAGTGGAGTCATCAGCTAGGTGCAGAGCGGATGGCCCTTGTCTTCGAGTAGCCACCCTCGGGTTTGACGTGGTGTCTGGAAGATTGCTGGCACACCGGACTGGCGCAGGATGAAGGCATCATGGCTGCTGCCAGGATAGCGGGTGTTCACCATCATGATGCGCTGGGTGTAGTCACACAACAACTGCAGAGTGAGTGGTAGTCTTTGCGGTTATGGAACATGTCAGGTTTGTTATGCGGTGCCCGCAAAGCCACTTGTGTGCAGTCAATGGCGCCCTGCACCATGGGGAAGTCCACTATCCTGGCAAAGCCACATGCGCACTTGTCCAGAAGACATAAAGGCCTAGAAATTCGGTGGCACCCCATTTGGGGCGCCAAGCTCTCCTGGGCACCGGAATTAATGCTGCGAACGGAGCCGCTTGCGCCCGCTGGAAATTAAGTTGGAGCGCCCCAAGAGGGACGCGGGGCGCTGCTTGAGGCGCCCCGCGTCCCTCTTGGGGCGCTGAAACTGAATATCGCAGCGCAACGTGCTGCAGTGCCACACGCTGCGGCACGGCGCACTGCGGTACTGCAGGCCTTCCTCCCCTTCTTAAGGGGGAGGGGCCTGCACCAGCGCGATGACCGATCGCGAGTGCCGGCAAAAGAGCCCGGCACCGAGGAGAAGTGCCGGGCCCTCAGGACACAGCCGGCACTGCCCGGGGGGGGGATCAGGAGGCTGGGGATGGCAGTGCGAGGAGGTGTTGGCAGGCGGCCACCGAAAGAAATGGCCGCCCCGCACCTCCACCTTAATTTGCGCCACTACCGCCACATGTAGGCCCCGTGAACTGGTCGCGATTTGCGACCGGTGTTACAGCGGGGGGTGTGACCAAATATCACTATCGGGGTGGGAGCGGGGCATTGCGCACACCGATGACGTCATCGGTGGTGGCGCAGCGCTACAGGCTGACGCCGCCATTAGCGCCCTGCTGAATATCGCGGGAGGCGTGGCCAGTGGCGCTAAAGCCACTGAGTGCCCTCTTTAGGCACTAACTGGTGGCGCAGCCCACCGAATTTCTAGGCCAATGTCCCTTCTCCTGGAGTAGAGTGTCTCTGTGACCTCCTGGATGCAGCGATGGACAGCGAACTGGGAGATGTTAGCTATGTCTCCTGCTGCAGACTGGAAGGATCCGCTGGTGAAAAAATTGAGGGCCACGGTGACCTTGAGGGCCACTGGGAGAGCCATCATTGCCCTGCTCTGAGGCTGCAGGTCTGGTTGCAGGAGGTGGCAGAGTTCTGCGACCACTTCCTTGGTGAAGCGGAGCCACCTAATACACTGCTCCTAGCTTAAGTGGAGGTAGGAGAAGTGCTCTTGGAAGACTCTAGGTGGGTCAGGCCTCCTGCTGAGAGACCTCCTGGCCCTTCTCCTCTTCCCCCTGCAAGCATCTTCTCTTCTTCACTGCCTCCGCTCCATCTCCCTGTGATACTCGAGCGCGAGGGGGTCTGCAAGTAGAGTCCCCATGACTATGAGCAAGTGTGTGAGCAGAAGCCTTTAATTGAGAAGCAAGACATTCTCTACTTGGAGCACCACTCCCTGTGATCTCAGCAACTTTAAACAACTTTAGAAAGCTGCAAACAGTTGCAGAAACGTAGATAGAGCCAGTAGAACTGAAAAAGCATGTCAGCTGCAAGTTGTTGGTGATCCCTTTTAATAGCGCTGCTGGGGGCTCCTTCCTATGGCTGAACGCTTGGTCAGCTGGTCGTGATTAAAAGAGGGCATTAAATCAAGAGGCAACATCGAAAATGGCAGGTCATGTGTCAAATCAGTGTTGCACACTCATTGACGTCACGATGTGCCGAATCTAAATATGTGGAGCGATGCTGACAACGGTAGCGCTACTGACCTCCCCAAAGTTGCGGCTGCCACGGGACCCGCCGGAAGTGGCAGAAGGGAGATGGCCGCCATTTTTTCTTCAAAACAGGCCTTAACGGCTGCCGCTAAACCCCCAAATTTCTAGGCCTTTGTATCTCACTGCAACTGAGGAACAATATTTGTTTTACCCACCTAACCTTTCAATTGTAAGTGTTTGTAGAAAAGTTGCTGATTACTCATTTTGGACAAATGTTTATTTTAAAGATCATAGAGAAAATGTTCCCCTTCAAATTATTTTTAGATTCTGCCTTTCAATGTTTTCTTTTTCCTTTTTATTGTGGAACAGGCGCAAGGGGCTGAATGGCCTACTCCTGTTCCTTTTTCAATTTTATGGGGAAATTTGATATTTTCATTTTGTATGAAAAGTAGAAAATATTGTTATCCTATAATACATATAGCAGATGAACTATTACATGGTGAAATAGGTTTACCAGTAGCTCCATAGTAACTGCATTACTAAATACATAGAAGTTAAACAGACAATTCGGCCCAATCAATCCTTATTGGTATTTACCCTCCACATGAGTAAATACTTCTAATCACATTTACCCGCCCTGTTTCCATATCCCTTCAATCCCTCATCTTTATCCAAGCTGATCTTGGATGTTGACGTAGGCCAGCATGGATTTGCAAAGGGTAAATCATGTCTAAGAAATGTAGTCGAATTTTTGAGGCGGTAACTAACATGGTGGATAAGGGAGTATATAAGGATGTTATTTACATGGACTTCCATAAGGCATTCAACAAGGTTCGACATGTTAACAAATATGAGATGATCTGCAATTGGAGTCAACCTATTGACATGAGTAGGGCATTAATTAGGAGGTAGGAGACAGAGAGGGTGATTTTGCCAATGGGGGCGCGTTGGAGGCAGGACTGCTGCTTGGCGGGTCGATGTCCCGCCTCCATCAATTTGTGGCCAACCCACGCTATTTTCCCTTGATTGACCTTGTTAAGCCCGCCCAGCGGGTATAGCAGGCCAATTAAGGGAAAGCCGGTTACAGAGAGTGTCAACGTATGACATTTCATCTGTCAAAAATTTTTGACAGATGAATTGTCATCGTTTGACAGCTCTGTGAAGCTGTCAAACAGTGACATTCTCCGTAGTTTGATGAATTCTTGAATTCATGACTTCATCAAACCTCTTTTGCAGAAATTAGATGGTTGTTGCATTGGAGAATGCAACGGCCATCTGTCATCTCTGCCGCGGAGGTGCGAGACTCTCCGCATACCCAGTAATTGAAGCCTGCAGGAAGAAACAAAGATAAGTACACTTTTTCTAACATTTTCCACTTACCTCAGATACTCACCTCTCCACACTTGTACCCATCACTGACCTCCACAGCACACTTTTGGACCCCTCCAATCCCCGCATACCCACTATTCGCCTCAGTGACCCTGGCAGGGCTCGGAGCCTTCAGGAAACCCGCACTTTTGTGGGTAAAATGGGGATAATCCTCTTATCTGCCTGTTAACTACCTGTTAACAGGCGGATAAGTGGCACTAATCCCCTTCTCGCCTCCAAGGAGACGGGACCCGGCGCGGGACGGCTACCTGCCTCCTGGCAAGATGGCACGGAGGTGGGTTGGGGGCGGGTTTGGCACCCACCCCCAAATTCTGCCATTTTCCCGGCAGTCCCGCCTCCATACCCGCCTCCCCAGGGCTGGCAAGATCGCGCCCAGAGATAACGGCTATGTACTTCAGTTGGCAGGATGTGACTAGTACTGTCCTCAGGGATCTGTACCGGGGACTCAGCTTTTCACTCTATTTATAAATGACTTAGATGAAGGAATAGAGAGCCACATATCCAAGTTTGCTGACGACACCAAGTTAGGTGCAACAGGAAATACTGTAGATGGGAGCAGAAAGTTGCAAAGGGACATTGCTAGATTAAGTGAGTGGGCAAAAGTGTGGCAAATGGAGTTCAGTGTGGGGAACTGTGAGGTCATCCACTTTGGATCTAAGAAAAATAGATCAAAGTATTTTCTAAATGGTGAAAAGGTAGTAACTGTGGAGGTCCATGTACAGAAATCACTAAAAGCTAGTGGACAGGTACAAAAAATTATTATAAAGGTAATGGAATGTTAGCCATTGGCCCAGAAATTCGGGTCGGGGGCTTCCCGCGGGTGCAAGCCCCCGACCTGCATTTACCTAGCGCACCGGCTGTTGAGCTGTGGGCCCGCGTGGAATTCCGATCCTGGGCCTGCTCCAGCTGCCGGCGCGCAGTGCTTGCGTATCCCAGGGACGCAGTTAGTTCGAAGCGTCCCCTGGGATCACGTGGGCCATGGGGAGCCAATCGAAGCAGGGAATGCTCCATTCATAAGATTGACAGGAAGACCTGTCAAAACTTATAAATACTACGGGCCCCAAAACATCACTAAATCTTCAAATAAATTTTAAAAAAACATCACATTTTTTAAATAAACTATAAATTACATGAAATAACTATTTTAAACAATAGTTTAAATTTTTGAAATTTTTTTTTAATTTTCTAACGGGGCTAAAAACAAACTTACCTTGCTTTAAAGTATTTAAAAATAATAAACCTGTGGAAAAAATATTTTAATTTTAATTAATTCACCACTTACCCTGTAAAAAGCAGGCCTTACACCTGCTTTTTATATGTGTAAATTCTGCAGACTTACCCTCCCGGGAAAACTTGTAATAAAAAACCTACGTTCAATGTGCACGCGCAGCCTCTCCGGCGCATGCGTTCGAACTCTGAACCCCTTCATTCAGGGGAACGGAAGTGCCGGTTTCCCGCACATGCGCATTGCATGCAGGAAACCGGCACTTCCATTGGGCCTATGGGTGAGTACCCCGTGCGTACTCACCCGTGGAGACCCGAATTTCTGGGCCAATATCTCAACAGGGCTGAAATACAAAGGGGTGGAAGCTATGTTACAGTTATATAAAGCTCTGGTTAGACCCTATTTAGAGTACTGCATGCAGTTCTGGGCACCGCACCTCAGGAAGGATATACAGGCCTTGGAGGGGGTGCAGCACAGACTCGCCAGAAAAATATTGGGGCTAAAGGGGTTAAGTCATGAGGACAGGTTACATAGACTAGGCTTGTATTCCCTTGAGTAGAGAAGATTAAGGGGTGATCTAATTGAGGTGTTTAAGATGACTAAAGGAGTTGAGAGGGTGGATAGAGAGAAACTATTTCCTCTGGGGGGGAGAGGGAGGCCAGGGGCATAACCTTCAAATTAGAGCCAGGCTGTTCAGGGGTGATGTCAGGAAGCACTTCTTCACACAAAGGGTAGTGGAAATCTGGAAGCACATCACCCAGCTAATATGTATATGTTAAAAAAAAGGTATTCTTATTAAAAATGATAAAAATCAAGATTACAAAGCGATTAGATTTGACTTTAAAGCTTTGACTACACAGAGTTCTGAGGTGTAGGGGGGAAACTTGGGTTGCTTTGTGCCTCCCGTTAGCGCCCTAAGAGGGTGCTAACAGGGCGCAAAGCAACTAGAGATTCAGCGGGAGGTTAGCGGCGGTGCTATCTGGTAGCGCCTAGCAGCGCTGGGTCGCCAGCAATAATGTCATCGCTGTGCGCATCGCCCCGCTTGCACCCAGGCCGCGATCTTCGGGAGCGCCCCCTGACTTACCGCCGGATGCTATGTCCGACAGGGTCAGGGGGGCCTACCTGCGGCCGGGGAGGCGCTATTTAAAGGCGAGGTGCGGGACGGCCATTTTTGATGCTGGCCGCCTGCCAGCACCTGCCTGCGCTCCCGTCCCCGGCCTCCTGAACGCCGCCCCCCCCCCCACACGGAGTGCTGGCTACGCTCCAAGAGCCTGGCACGTCTCTTGAGTGGCGGGCTCTTTTGCTGGCACTCCTGATCCCCGGGGGCCCAGCTGGGCCCCGGGTCGCGCTGCGCAAGGTCCCTCCCCTTTAAGAAGGAGAGGAAGGCCTGCAATACCGCAGCACGTAGCGCCGCGATATTGACTCGCAGCGTCCCAAGAGGGATGCGGGGCGCTTCCAGTAGTGCCCCGCTTCCCTCTTGGGGCACTACCACAGAATTTCCGGCGCGGGGGCGCTAATTTTTCCGGGGAGCTAAAAGTAGCGCCCAGGTGGGGCGCTACTCAATTTTTAGCCCTTAATGTTTTCCTCCTTCAGTAGTCTGTACATCGGTCAAGTATAGGATTAGGTATGCCTATAGATGAATAGCATGCCAACAATCACTCTTTATCATCATATGAAGAATGGCCAATTAGGGATGGTACCAGAGGAAGGCAGCACCACTAGAACTAACCCCAGCATTTCAAGAAAGGAGGGCAAACATTGGGAAAATAATCTCAGTACTGTTGTTTAGATTTTTTTTCAGAAATACAGATGAATCATTTTATTAATGTTTTTGTAGTTGTGCCAGCCATACTATTTTTTTTCACTCATTGGCGGCTATTCTTCTGTCATTGCAGCGCAGTGTCTGGAGATGACAACAAAGAGGAAACTTATTGGCCGCCTGGTGCCTTGCCGATGTTTCCGGGGTGAAGAAGAGGTCATCACAGTATTGGATTATTCCCACTGCAGCCTTCAACATGTACCAAAGGAGATATTCAATTTTGAGCGGTCTTTGGAAGAGCTCTACTTAGATGCCAATCAGATAGAGGAGCTCCCCAAGGTAGGAAGCACAAATATATTGGGTGTACTATAGATGTAGAATCACAATTTAATGCTTCTTTTTAAAAAAAATTAACAGTGCAACTAGGTATTGCTGTGAATTAAAGATTGGCCTTTCAGCTCGGATCTGGGTTCAAATCTGGCTCATGTTGATGGTATGAATGATTCTGCAGGCTGTAAGGGTCCTATGTGAAGTTATCTTGTGCCATCTAACTCAACTGCCTAGTGTTTATAGACCTAACACACAAACTGATGCTAATTAGCAGTGTCACTCAGACAGGTCTAAAGATGAATGGTGTGAGAAATGGAATAATTGGTACAGTAGGGGATGCTCTCCCTACAATAACAACAACAACTTGCATTTATATAGCGCCTTTAACGTAGTAAAATGTCCCAAGGCGCTTCACAGGAGCGTTATCAAACAAAATTTAACACCGAGCCACGTAAGGAGATATTAGGACGGATGATCAAAAGCCTGGTCAAAGAGGTAGGTTTTAAGGAGCAAGTTAAAGGAGACCAAAGTAGAGAAGTGGAGAGGTTTAGGGAAGGAATTCCAGAGCTTAGGGCCTAGGAAGCTGAAAGCACGGCCACCAATGGTGGAGCAATTTAAATCGGGGATGCACAAGAGGCCAGAATTGGAGGAGCGCAGCTATCTCAGAGGGTTGTAGGGCTGGAGGTGGTTACAACGATAGGGAGGAGCAAGGCCATGGAGGGATTTGAAAACAAGGATGAGAATTTTTAAATGAGGGCGTTGTCGGACCAGGAACCAGTGTAGGTCGGCAAGCACAGAGGTGATGGGTGAACGGGACTTGGTGCGAGTTTGGATTCGGGCAGCAGAGTTTTGGATGAGCTCAAGTTTATATAGGATGGAAGATGGGAGACCGGCCAGAAGAGCATTGGAATAGTCAAGTCTAGCGGTAACAAAGGCATGGATGAGGGTTTCAGCAGCTGATGAGCTGAGGCAGGGGTGGAGTTAGACGATGTTACGGAGTGGGAAGTAGGCGGTCTTAGTGATGGAGCGGCTTTGTGTTCAGAAGCTCATTTCAGGGTCAAATGCAACACCAAGGTTGCAAACTGTCTGGTTCAGCCTCAAACAGTTGCCAGGGTCGGGACAGAGTAAATAGAGCTTTACCCTGTATTTGACTGTCTTGTGCCTGACATGGGGTTACTTACTGCTGACACTAGGGCCCCGATAATAACTGCGAGGCAGGAAAGGAGCAGGGGAGGGGGAGATTTAACGACCGTGAAACCCGGAAGTACGGGTTTTTCGGCAGGACCTGATTTAAATTCTTTTAATGGATTTCCCTGCCATAACCAGCCAGTATGAGAGGCTGGCTGGCTGTCGGGCGGGTAGGCTGCCGGGGAGCACTCCTGCTCCTCTTGGCCCACAAGCAGTGCTGGAACGACACTTAGCTGTTCCATCCAGCCATTCTCGCCTCCCATCAGTTGCCGGATTTACTGAGGCCACAGCCCCCAGGAGTTAAATGTGAAACAAAGGTTAAATTTGAGGTAAGCAGCCTCATTAAAATATTTTAAGGATAGACCCACCTCTGGAGAGCAGATTAGTCGCCCGCTCCCCAACCCGCCACTGTTAAAACTGGAAGTGGGCATGTTGGAGGTGGGTTGGGGACGGGTTTGCCATTTTAAAAAGTTTTATCCCCCCTATCCACCTCGCACCCCAACCCTCCATCCATTCTTGGGGTTAAAATTCCCCCTATATGCCTGAAGTGGAAAGTTTTCCATTTCTAGTAATAACATACCTCACATTGATGAGTACAACATTTTTTAAAATGCATGATTTATCTTTTCTCCTACAAACACTTACTATAATTGGTAAAGTCGTCTAGCGGTGACAAAGGGTTTCATGGCACTGGAGATGAGCAGAGGCTGATACAGATGATATTGCAGGGGTGAAAGATGTGTAATACAAATTGGTTCAATGGCATCAGTTGCTTCTGCAAGTGTATCCCATATCCCTTATGTTCCAGAGTTGACTCACACTGCCAAATATTTACTTATAGGGGATGTAACTTGATATACAAACTTGATATCATATCTTTTGCACTTGCTCCCACATGCACCTCTCCAGTCTTTCCAAAGGTGGACTGAGAAAACACTTGGTAATGCAAGGCCAGATACAAATCATTAAGCTGTTTTATTTCACAGGCTGCAAGTGAACGTACAGAACAAGTTATGATCGGACTCTCTTAATTCAATTAGTACAACTTATCTTTATGTATTGATATAAAATAATGAAAATGCTACAGTTCCTCACATTAATGGGTCATCTTGCTTGAATTTAATAAAATTATGTCCAACTACTCTCCGGCAACCCGAGTCTGGCCAAAAGTCTATCCTAGCAGTTTTCTATTACAGTACATAGTTACAAAGTATTACATAGTATTTACAGCACAGAAACAGGCCATGCGGCCCAACAGGCCCATGCCGGTGTTTATGCTCCACACCAGCCTCCTCCCACCCATCTTCGTCTAACCATCTTCATCAACATATCCTTCTATTCCTTTCTCTCTCATGTGTTTATCTAGCGTCCCCTTAAATGCATCCATGCTCGTCGCCTCAACTACTCCCTGTGGTAGCGAATTCCACATTCTAACTACTCTCTGGGTAAAGAAGTTTCTCCTGAATTCCCTATTGGATTTATTAGTGACTATCTTATATTTCTGGCCCCTAGTTCTGGTCTCTCACACAAGTGGAAACATCTTCTCTACGTCTACCCTATCAAACCCTTTCATAATCTTAAAGACTTCTATCAGGTCACCCCCTCAGTCTCCTCTTCTAGAGAATAGAGCTTTAGCCTGTTCAATCTTTCCTGATCGGTATAACCTCTCGGTTCTGGTATCATTCTAGTAAATCCAGTGCTTCTATATCGTTTTTATAATATGGAGACCAGAACTGTGCACAGTACTGTACTACAAGTGTAGTCTGACCAAGGTTCTATACTATGTTAACATAACTTCTTGCTTTTCAATTCTATCCCTCTAGAAATGAACCTCAGTGCTTTGTTTGCCTTTTTTATGGCCTTATTAACCTGTGTCACTACTTTTAGTGATTTGTGTATCTGTACCCCCAGACCCCTCTGCTCCTTTACCCCATTTAGACACTTACTTTCCACGGAGTATGTGGCCTCCTTATTCTTCCTACCAAAATGTACGACCTCACACTTATCTATATTGAAGTCCATTTGCCTATTACACGCTCATTCTGCAAGTTTATTAATGTCTTCCTGTATTTTGTCACAGTCCCCCTCTGTATTAATTAGATCTCCCCCATTTGATGTCGTCCACAAATTTTGAAATTGTACTTCAGATTCCCGAGTTCAAATCGTTTATGTAAATGGTGAAAAAAATTGGACCCAGCACCAATCCTTGGGGAACACCAACTTTTGTCAGTCGGAGTAACTATATTTAATCCCTATGCTCTATTTTCTGTTTTGTAGCTAGCTTGCTATCCATTCTGCTACTTGTCCTCATACTCCATGGGGGAGAAATTCGGTGGGTTAGCGCCTCCCATTAGCACCCCTGGGGGTCGATAACAGGGCGCTAATGACTTACCACCCGGGCGAGATGAACAACTCCCGCGAACTTCGGTGAGAGATTTGCGGCAGCGGTAAGACTTTGCGCCACGATCTCCTTCGCCTAGAGATTGTGACATCATTGCAGTGCGCATCGCCCTGATAGTGCCCCGGACCCGAACTTCAGTTCCGCCCCCTGCAGCATCGCTGGGCGATGACACCGACAGCTACAGGAGGCATTGATCGGGAGGCCTGGTGCTTCCGGGGCGAAAGTTAAAGGGGAGGTTGCCGAGGTAAGTACTTAAATTTCTGAAATGTTTTTGTTCAATTTTTTTTACTTCTCCTGGGCCACGATCGATCAGCTCGGCACTATGCTGGAGTGCATGGGGCTGATCAAGCCGGATTGTGGCCGCCGTCGGGGACCATCTAACTGGTCCCAATGCAGAGCCTGCAGCGATGGCCCTTCCCTTTAAGGGAAGGAAGGAGCCTCGGAATGCGGCAGCGCTGCACGGCCCATTGTGCAGCACTGCACAACTACCGCCCCACCTGCGTCCTTTAGTGCTCCAGGAAGGAAGTGGGGTGCTTGATTTAGCACTCCACTTGCTTCCTGGAGAGCTAAAACCCAATTTTTTAAAAGCTGGGAATCATTAGTGCCTGGTGCTAAGTTTCCCAGCTTTCAAAAGCTACCACCCCCAAATGGGGTGATACTAAATTTCTCCCCCCACATGTTCTGACCATAGTCATAAGTCTACTATGTGGTAACTTATCGAAGGCCTTTTCAAAATCAAAATATATTACGTCTATTGCATTACCCTTGTCTACCTTTTCTGTTACTTCTTCAAAGTATTCAATAAGGTTGGTTATGCAGGAACTTCTCTTTTGAAATCCATGCTGACTATTCTTTATTATATTTTCAGTTTCTAGATGTATTTCTATTACATCTTTTAGTAAGGATTCCATTATCTTTCCTACCACCGACGCTAAGCTAATTGGTCTATAGTTCCCTGGACTTCTTCTAACTCCCTTTTTAAATTTAGGAATCACATTAGCTGTCCGCCAGTCCTCTGGCACTATTCCCTTTTCTAATGAATTTTTATATACGATATCTCTTCCCTAAATTCTTTTAACATGCATGGATGCAATCCATCCAGACCAGGGGTTTTATCCTCACTAGGTTTAATTAGTTTATCAATTATCCCCCCCCCCCCTTTCTGTCTTAAATGTCTTTATATCTTTTTTGATTTCAGCTTCTAATGTCATGCCCATGATGTTAATCCACCTGGTAATTACTGAGGCAAAGTAATTATTTAATATTTCTGCTATTTCACTGTCATTACCTGTGAGTTTATCATGTGTATCCCTTAGTGGCCCAGTCCCTATCCAGATTTTTCTTTTGTTATTTATGTGCCTGTAGAATACTTTACTATTTCATTTTATATTCCTTGATAATTTCATTTTGTAGTTTCTCTTACCTTCTAATTTTTTTAACTTCTTTCCTAACCTCTTCTTATTCCCTTTTGTCATCCTCTCCTTTGTTATCTATGCACTTAATGTATGCCTTTTTCTTAGATTCAATTTTACTCATTTCTTTATTCATCCATGGTGTGTCATTACTGGCTAATTTGTTCTTGCTTTTTAGTGGGAGTTATCTCTACAGGGCTCTCTTGATCACCATTTTAAATATTTCCCATTGCTGTTATATTTCTTTGTTTGTCTTTACATTTTCAAGTTTATTTTCTCTAGTTCCATTCTCATCCCCTTAAAATCAACTTTTTTTTCTCCAATTTATTACTTTGGCCTTTGTCTTACTTATGTCCTTCTCAATTTTTATCTTAAACTTTATTATGTTATAATCGCAAATATAAACAGAAAATGCTGGAAATACTCAACAGGTCAGGCAGTATCTTAAACTTTAACTCTGTTTCTCTCTCCACAGATGCTGGCTGGCTTGCTGAGTATTTTCAGCATTTTATGTTTTAAGTTCTGTTTTTATTTCAGATTTCCACCATCCACAGTATTTTGCTTTTGTATATTGTGATCGCTATTGCCTATAAGTTCCTCTATTCTTACTTCGCTTATCTGTTCTGGTTCATTTCCCATTACTAGATCCAGCAGTGCTCCTTCTCCTCCTTGGTCTTTTTACATACTGGGTAAGGAAGGGGTCCTACACACATTGTAAAAACTCCATTCCCTGTACCCTTTTTGCTACCTCTTCTTGCCAGTTAATTTGGGGGGAGTTAAAATCTCATTTCACATATTTGCTTACATATTTCTTCCTCCGCTTCCTTTCCACTAATAGGTGGCCTGTGATATATCCCTGTTAACATAAGAAAGAAACCCACAAGAAATAGGAGCAGGAGTAGGCCATTTGGCCTATTGAGCTTGCTCCGCCATTCAATAAGATCATGGCTGACCTTCTACCTCATCTCCACTTTCCTGCACTATCCCCATATCCCTTGATTCCCTTAATATTCAAAAATCTATCGATCTCTGTCTTGAATATACTCAATGACTGAGCCTCCACAGCACTCTAGGGTAGAGAATTCCAAAGATTCACCACCCTCTGATTGAGGAAATTTCTCCTCATCTCAGTCCTAAATGGCTGACCCCTTATTCTGAGACTGTGATCCCTGGTTCTAGACTCCCCAGCCAGGGGAAACATCCTCCCTGCATCTTCCCTGTCAAGCCCTGTAAGAATTTTGTATGTTTCAATGAGATCATCTCTCATTCTTCTAAACTCTAGAGAATATAGACCTAGCCTACTCAATCTCTCCTCATAGGACAATCCCCCCACCCCAGGAACCAGTCTGGTGAACCTTCATTGCACTCCCTCTATGGCAAGTATATCCTTCCTTAGGTAAGGAGACCAAAACTGTACACAATACTTCAGGTGTGGTCTCACCATGGCCTCATATAATTGCAGTAAGATGTCTTTATTCTTATAAT
This sequence comes from Somniosus microcephalus, assembly GCF_052327205.1. NCBI lineage: Eukaryota > Metazoa > Chordata > Chondrichthyes > Squaliformes > Somniosidae > Somniosus > Somniosus microcephalus. The sequence continues at coordinate 292,321,530 of NC_140989.1, forward strand.
CAAATCCTCATGTAATAAAGGCCAACATACCATTTATTTTCCTAATTGCTTGCTGTACCTGCTTGTAAACTTTCAGTGATTCGCGTACAAGGGCATCCAGGTCCCTCTGAACACCAATATTTCCCAATCTCTCACCATTTAAAAAATACTCAGGCCTAGAAATTGGGTATCGCCCCGCTTGAGGCGTTAGAACTGGCGCTGCGCAAAGTTTATAGCCAGACGAAACTTATCGCCGCCTGGCACGATATTGAGTTGCATCGCCCCCAAAGGGGATTGAGGCGCGAATTCAGACATTGCACGGGCCTCCTAAGGCGCAAAACTTCTGGCGCTACCCAATATCGGCGCGGACGGGCGCAGCGCAGGTGATCTCAATTACCGATAACCACAAGACTTCCAGGCACCGGCCAGCTCTTAAAGGGGTGGGTCAGTCAGCCTCAGCTTCCACACTCAACGCCCTGTAGGCCTCAGAATCGGCGCTCTTCCTTCTCTGGCGCAAAAAACTTGGTCAGGATGGAGAAGGTGAGACAGAGAGCAGAGCGCTTCAGCACTGAGGCTCTGGAGGAGTTGGTGTCCGCAGTGGAGCGCTGTCGAGAAGTTCTGTATCCTGACAATGGCAGGAGGCCGAATCAAAAGGATTACCGCCGAGCTTGGAGGGATGTTTCTCAGAGGGTCAACTCCAGCAGCATGGCGACCAGGAGCCCTGTTCAGTGCAGGAAGAAATTCAACGACCTCACTCGGGTCGTTGGGGTGAGTGCTGTTTATGCAAACTTCTGATTCCCTCCATCTGCACCTGACTTCGCGCACCCTGTTGCCATGATGCCCCAATGGCCATCTGTCAGCAAGCACACATGGCCCTTTCTGGGCACACACATGGACATTTGACTCAAGGCATCAAGTAAGGGCTCTTACACCATGGGGGGCATGAGATGATCTCTCAAGGCATCATGTAAGGGCTCTTGCACCATGGGGGGCATGAGATGATCTCTCAAGGCATCATGTAAGGGCTCTTGCACCATGGGGGGCATGAGATGATCACTCAGGGCATCATGTAACAGAACTTCCCCTTCTTTCCCCTGCAGTCCAAGCTGGCGACGATCCACAAGGACCAGCGTCGAACCGGTGGCGGACCTCCACAAGTGGTCACTCTCACGGATCTCGAGGAGAGAGTGCACCAGATTCTTGGAGGACGTCTGAGTGGTCCTGTTACCACTGCAGCTTCCGACCCCATTCTTGACAGCGAGGGTAAGGTTCTCACCTTTTTCCGCTGTCTCCTTCCACTTGGTCCCCCCGCCAGCATGCTTTCTCAGTGTGCAGCCATGTCAGAGCCTTGCCGCAATCTGGCATGCCTTGCCGCCAACCTGACCTTTTGCTAAAGCCACTCATCCACCTCCCTGCTTTCAGATGCTGCATCACCAACTCGGGATCTGCGCCCTGAAGCTGCCAGTGCCAGTGCCTCCGGAGGCGAGGATCAGGAGGAAGCCGGAGCATCAGTTCCAACTTCAGGGGAGCGTACACATCTGCAGACTGGGGATAGTAGTTCCCTGGAGGGGAGGGGGGGGTGTTAAATCCGTGTATCTTGATGTTGTGTGTCCTTCAATAACTAGACAAGAGACTGCAGAGAACAATCAACAGGTGTTTACTGGATGAGGGTTACTCTAAAACTAAGTGTACAGATCCCTACTCAGGGTTATATACAGGTGTGGTCACTGCCGGTACTACAGTATACAGGAGCTGTAAAAAGTAGTTCTCCCCTTAAAGGTACATACACTACAATTCCTCCCCTTTTAGATTAACAGTACCATAACATTCCTTTAACAATTAAATATCAACTAATTACAATTAACACTTTTAACATGCAACATTAACTGAAAATAGTCTATTTATAAATTCAGTCTTTGGGGAGGCTTCCTGATCCTTTCTGGATAGCGCCTTTCCTGAGTGTCTTGCTCTTGGTGCGGAGGCGATTCTGGCCCCCTGTCGTCGGTTGGTTCATCAGCTTCCGATGCTACTGTTTCTGGGGTAGATGCTACCTGTATGTCGGGTTCATCACCAGGTACGCGAGACATGGGGTTGACTCGTTCCTGTGACTCTAGGATCTGGTCAACATGGCGTCTCACAATGTTCTCCCCAACATCCACTGTGTACATTAGTGGCCCCTGCCGTGTGCATATCGTTCCTGGTTGCCATTTCTCTGTTCGGTAGTCGCGGGCCAAGACTGGTTGCCCTACATTGAAGCTCCTTGTCGGCTTCTCATTGATGTGCTGGAATTGCTTATTCTCAACATCTCTTCGTACATTTGGTCTGAGCAAATCCAGACGAGATCTCAACCTTCGGTTAAAGAACATCATGGCCGGGGTCTGGTTGGTGACTGCATGTGTCGCATTTCTGTAGGGTAACCGGAAATTGTCCACCTTATGCTGCAGTGGAATGTCGTCATCGCACATGGCCCTTACTGCTTTTTTAAAGGTTTGTACGAACCTCTCAGCCAATCCATGTGTGGCTGGATGATACGGGGCGGATGTGCAATGCCTTACCCCATTCCTTTTCATAAATCTTCGAAACTCTTCGGACACAAACTGTGGTCCGTTATCAGAGCAAATCTGCTCTGGCAAGCCGTTCCTGGCAAATATGGTCTGTAGGACTGCAATCGTTTTCTCCGTGGTGGTGGAGGACATTTTGATCACCTCAGGCCATTTCGAGTGCGCATCCACGGCTATTAAAAACATTGAGTCCATGAATGGACTAGCAAAATCAATATGCACCCGTTGCCATGGAGATGAGGGCCACTCCCATGGGTGTAGAGGGGCATGTGGTGGTGCATTCTGGACCTTCTGGCATCCTGAGCAGCTCTTAGTTAGGTCCTCGATTTGCTGATCGATCCCCGGCCACCAGACATAAGCCCTAGCAAGGCTTTTCATTTTCACCCCTCCCAGATGGCCTTCGTGAAGCTCATTGAGCACTCTCTCCCTTAACTTGGGTGGAATTACCACTCGGGATCCACACATCAAAGTCCCCTGGCATACTGACAGCTGTTCTCTTCTGGATGAGAATGCTGGCAACAGTGAGCCGCCATGTGTTGGCCATCCCTTCACCGTCAAGTCATATACCCGAGACAGTGTCGGGTCATTTCGGGTCTCCTTCTCTATATCAGCATTAGCTACTGGCAAGCGTTCAATTATAGTCGAATAAAATATTTCGACAGGGTCCACTGCTGGTGCTTCCTCCACAGTAGGCAGTGGCAGGCGTGATAGCCCATCAGCGTTTCCATGCTGTTTCGTGCCCTTATATTCGGTTTCATATTGGTTCGCCCCTAGAAAAAGGGACCATCTTTGTAGCCATTGCGCAGTCATCACCGGAACGCCCTTCTTTGGATTAAAGATGGAGACAAGTGGTTGGTGGTCAGTCAGCAAGGTGAACTTCTGCCCGTGCAGATAGTGGTTGAACTTTTTCACTCCCCACACTAGGCTGAGGGCCTCCCTGTCAATCTGGGCATAGTTACGCTTGGCTGAGGTTAGTGACCGAGACGCAAAGGCTACTGGCCTCTCCGAGCCGTCCGGGAATTTGTGCGACAGCACCGCTCCAATGCCATAGGGTGATGCATCACACGCCAACCAAATTGGTAGTGCTGGGTTGAAATGAGCCAACACCTCTTTTGATGTGATCAATTCTTTGCACTTCTGGAAAGCTCGTTTACATTCGTCATTCCACTTCCATGGTACCCCCGTTTGCAGTAGGGTGTTCAGTGGGTGTAGTACTGTAGATAAATTCGGCAAGAACTTATGGTAGTAGTTCACCAGCCCGAGGAACGACCTCAGTTGCGACACATTTTCCGGTGCTGGAGCCTTGACTACTGCCTCAATCTTTTCAGGGGACTTATGTAACCCCTCTTCATCAATAACGTGGCCACAATACGAGATCTGCTTCTGGAAAAACTCACATTTGTGGCGATTAGCTCGGAGCCCATATTCCTTCAATCTAGTGAGCACCTGCTCCAGGTTGGCGAGGTGATCACTGTCATTTTCGCCCGTGACCAGGATGTCATCCAAATAACACTGGGTCCCTGGAATCCCTTGCAGGACTTGATCCATTGCCTTTTGCCAAATAGCCGGAGCTGATGCTACCCCGAACACCAGCCGGTTGTATTGGTAGAGACCTTTATGAGTGTTGATCGTGAGGTATTGTTTCGAGGATTCTTCTACCTCCATTTGCAGGTACGCCTGGGCCAGATCAATCTTAGTGAAGTGTTTCCCTCCAGGTAGCGAGGCGAAAATATCTTCAATCCGCGGAAGCGGATATTGTACAGTGTGAAGGACTGGGTTCACTGTCACCTTAAAGTCCCCACAGATGCGAACCTTCTTTGGTTCCCCAGGCGTATTACTCAACGACCTCTTCATTACAGGAACGATGGGTGTAGCCCACTCGGTCCACTCCACTTTGGACAGTACTCCTGAACGTTCCAAACCTTCCAGCTCTGCTTCGACGGCTGGGCAGATCGCATAAGGTACCGGTCTGGCCTTACAAAACTTTGGGCTTGCATTTTCCTCTATTTTGATCGTCGCTGTTATGCCTTTTAGTGTTCCGAGTCCCTCCTGGAACACTTCTTGTGCGTCAGTTAGCATTTTTGACAGTCGTCCAGGTGTGACGTTGTCATCGTTTTTGGCATCTACAGTCAGTGCTTGTATGGAATGCCAATCTAGCTGTATCTTCCGGATCCATTCACGTCCTAGTAGTGGTGGTCCTCCAACTGGCAATACATATATGTCCATTTTTGGTGTTTCCTTGCCGTTATATATAACGTTCACCCTTATTTTTCCTTTGGGGTAGACTTTTTGCCCCGTGTACGTCTTCAAGATAATCTCTGTATCTCTCAAGGGTATATGTGAGAATAGCCGCTTGTATTCCCTTTGGTTTATGACTGTTAGGGCTGATCCTATGTCCAATTCCATTTTCACTTGGACTCCGGCTATCTTGAGCGTGACCCAGATAGTTTGGTGATCCTCCGTTTTGATCACATTATGTAGTTTCAGACAACCCAGCTCCTTGCTTCCAGAGTCTGTATCACTTTTCTGTTCGTCTGCACTACTCTCCGTCACCTTATGTACCTTCTTGTACTTCTCCTGTGGGGATTTCTTGCTGCTGGTTTTCTTTTCCGACCTGCAGACTCTTGCTATGTGTCCTACTTTTCCACACTGTCTGCACACTTGGTCCTTGAACCGGCAATCCTTATGGTCGTGTGTTGTTCTGCCGCAGCAATAGCACTTCACTGTTCCGTATGACATTTCATTTGTGCCATATTCTTGCGGTCTCCATTGTATCTCTGCCGTGCCCCGTGCTGCTGCTTCGTGTGATACTGCCATGCTGAAAGCCTTGTCCAGCGTAAGACCCTTTTCTGATAGAAGCCGTTTCTGGGTTCCTTCACTTTGAAGCCCACACACAAACTTGTCCCTTAAAGTATCTGCTAGTCCCGTTCCAAACTGGCAGAGTTTCGATAGCTTGCGCAGTTCCGTTAAAAACTCAGCATTACTTTCATCTTTATGCTGGTTCCTTTTGTGAAACTTAAATCTTTCCGCTATCAGCAGCGGCGTGGGGTCTAAGTGGTCCTGTAGAATTGACACTATGTTTTCAAAATCCTTTTCCACTGGCTTCTCTGGGGTTACTAGGTTTCGCAGTAAGCCATACGTTTTTGCACCCATTGAATTCAACAATACCAGCGCTTTCCTGTCATCTGGCACTTCATTCGCCTTGCAGTACACTTCTATGCGTTCGACATATGTCGTCCAATCTTCGACTTCATTGTCGAACGCTGTGACACTGCCACTCCTCGGCATCCCTGGGTGTGGTTAGACTGGCTCAAAATGGCGTCTCCCGCGCTCTCCCTTCTTCTCCGCTGCGGCTCAAAATGGCGTCTCCCGCGCTCTCCCTTCTTCTCCGCTGCGGCTCAAAATGGCGTCTCCCGCACTTCCCTTTCTTCCCCGCTGACGCTGCTCGACCCCTGAACACCGCCTCTCTCTCTCGTTGACGCCGCTCGGTCCTGAACAGCGGCTGCGCCTTGTGCGCTCTACCCTCTCTCTTCTCGCGTCGACACCGCTCGGTCCTGAACAGCGTCTGCGCCCTGTGCGCTCTACCCTCTCTCTTTTTCCGTCGACGCCGCTCGGTCCTGAACACTGGCTGCGCCCTGTGCGCTCTACCCTCTCTCTGCTCCCGTCGACGCTGCTCGGCCTTTTCCTGTGCCGTCGGTCGGCTCTAGCCACCGCTATGCGGGAAGGGTCTGCGCCGTACCTGTTGCCAGCCCGTTTCACTGGAGTCTCCGTTGGATGGTCGACGCCCGTGCTTCTGGAATCGGCCTCCTTCTGCAGAGTTGCAGGTAGGTTCGAATCTGCTCGTCGCCAATGTTAAATCCGTGTATCTTGATGTTGTGTGTCCTTCAATAACTGGACAAAAGACTGCAGAGAACAATCAACAGGTGTTTACTGGATGAGGGTTACTCTAAAACTAAGTGTACAGATCCCTACTCAGGGTTATATACAGGTGTGGTCACTGCCGGTACTACAGTATACAGGAGCTGTAAAAAGTAGTTCTCCCCTTAAAGGTACATACACCACAGGGGAGTGCTCTGCTGATGAGCCAGTTGCCGGAACAAGCGGCATGCAGCAATGCGAGGGGGGTAGGCAAGTTCGGCCACCGGCTCCCCGGAGGGCAAGGCAGGGAGTGATGACTGCTGCACAGAGTGCAGAGGAGGTGCGTAGCCTGGCTGAAATGAGCACCCAGGCCCGGCTCAGGCACACTGAGCTGATAGCTGCAGTGGGGAGGATGCCTCAGTCGATAGAAACACTGGCAAAGAGTGTGTTGGATTTTGGAGCAGCAATGGAGAGGACTGTCCAGGGCTTCGGGGCAGCAATGGAGAGGACTGTCCAGGGCTGCGAGGCTGCTATGGAAAGTACTGTTCAGAGCTTCGGACAATCCCTGGAAAGGTCTGTCCAGGGCTTGTCCGAGGCAGTGGAACGGACTGCTCCGGCCTTGTCCGAAGCAATGGAAAGAACTGTCCAGGGCTTCTCCGAAGCACTGGCACCTGCCACACAGGTCCTCACTGCTACCACGCAGTCACTTGCTGGCCTCGTCCACACCCAGATTGAGGCAGCGCGAACTCTCACTGCAGCCACCCTATCTGCATCAGCTAGGATCACCCCGGGCCCTTCCAGTACCATACAAGGCCAGGAAACAGTGGAGCAGGCGATTGTGGCGGTTGAGCCGAACCGGTCCCCTCAGAGAGCCAGTGTGTCGTCCGACCATGGTGCAGGTGTCCTCTCTCGGCAGGTGACCATTGCTCATGCCATCGCTGGTACGTCTGCAGTGCAGCTGCCACCACCTGCAGGGCACACTGCTTCCAGCCATGCTCAGATCAAGCAGCCTGCGTCCGCACCCTCCAAGACCAGAGGTCGGCCAGGCCGTCCCTCAGGGGCTTCTGCGCTTCCACACAGTCAGCAGGCATCCCCCAGCCTTGACCCCGCCACTGGGGTTCAATTACGTAGGAGCAGCAGGGAGGGAAGGGGCCGACCGTGAAAGAGAAGTCGTTCTCCATCAAGGGGCCAGCAGTAGAGGGAGGTGCAGAGACGTTTCTTTGGCCAAATTCAAGGACTCCCTCACCTGTTGTGATTGTTGTAAATGGTTTGTTTAGTTTTGCGGCTTTGCCGAAGAGTTAACTGTTATTTTGTTAGTTATGGTTTCTGTTGACATGACGTTGTTATGCTGGAAGGAAGGACTTTTGTGACAATAAAGAAAAGTTTTAATTTGCAATGGTACACGTAACTATTTACAGTCATGCTGGCCTTCAGAGCCTTTCAAAGATCCGAAGTGCGCAGGACGAATGACACCCATCATTCCGCCAGAGGGGCCTGGAACCGAGTCCTGATGAGCCTCTGACGGATGGCCCTTCCACTTTCAGGAGCCCTCCCATCTTCCTCCTCCTCCTCCTCCTCGTCCGCATGCTCCTCCTCCTCCTCCTCGTCCGCATGCTCCTCCTCCTCCTCCTCGTCCGCATGCTCTTCCTCCTCCTCCTCGTCCGCATGCTCGTCCTCCTCCTCCTCCTCGTCCGCATGCTCGTCCTCCTCCTCCTCCTCCTCGTCCGCCTGCTCTGCTGGACCTTGAGGGACAGCTGGCATTGGCTGGGTGCGTCGAATCGCCAAGTTGTGGAGCATGCAGCAGATGACGACGATGTGACCCACTTGCTCCGGCGAGTACTGCAGGGCTCCCCCCGAATGGTCCAGACAGCGGAAACGATGTTTGAGCACACCAATAGTGTGCTCTACAATGTTCCTGGTCGCCTGATGGCTGCTGTTGTACAGCTCTTCTGCTGGGGTGGCGGCCAAACGGAGTGGTGTCATGAGCCATGGGCAGAGAGGATAGCCCTTGTCCCCAAGAAGCCAGCCTCGTGGGTGAGCCGGCCCCTCAAAAAGGTCACAAACTGAAGTCTGCCGCAGGATGACGGCATCGTGGCTGCTCCCTGGGAATTCGGCGTTGACTGCCATGATCATTTGGCGGTGGTCACAGACCAGCTGCACATTAAGGGAGTGGAACCCCTTGCGGTTGCGGAAGTCCTCAGGATTCAGTAATGGCGCCTGTTATGTATTGTGTGTTCTATTGTGTGTTCTCCTCCCACCTGTGGTGGCGCTGTCACAGGAGATAAATGGTTGGGTGTTCTCTGTTAAGTTTAGCTCTCTTTGTTCGGAACTTTCCAGAACTTCTTTTCTTTCCAATAAAGCACTTCATGTTTGAATCTCTGAGTTCTGAGTCCTAAATTGTGTCGAGGTAGAAAGGTACCGACACAACAGCGCCCGCAAAGCCACATGTGTGCAATCATTCGCCCCCTGCACCATGGGGAAGTCCACAATAGCAGCGAAGCCCTGCGCGCGCTCCGCCTGCTTCTCCAGGCTCAGAGGGAAGGTGATGAATTGACGCCTTCGTCTATAAAGGGCAGCTGTAACTTGCCGGATGCAACAATGGACTGCAAACTGAGAGATATTCGCAATGTCCCCAGTGGCTGACTGAAAGGATCCGGTGGCATAGAAATTGAGGGCAACAGTCACTTTAACGGACACCGACAGAGAGGTCCTGCACCATAGACGCGGCTGCAGATCCTGAGCAAGCAGGTGGTACAGCTCAGTTACAACCTCCTTCCTGAAACGGAGCCTTCGCACACACTGCTCCTCCGACATTGCAAGGTATGACACCTGCTGCCTGAATACCCTCGCAGCGTACCATTGGATTGGCCGACCTCCATTGCCCCTCCCCCTTCTGGCCAATCCCGGCCCTCTCTCCCGCCGTCTCTCTGCCCCTTCACAGTGTCCGGCTGTGAGGACGTTGCCCTCCAAAGCAGCTCCCATTCCGATGCCAGTCGGTCAAAACACTGTTAGGTATAGCGCTACAACTGCTCCGGACAGGTTTGAAGGTCCCAAGTATTCTAAGGCTAAATTCCAAAAAATCTGCTCCACAGTAGCTCACCAACTCTCTCCAGTAACGATCACAATGAACAGGCCAAGTGGCTGCAGCTTTTATACTAGAGCTGTCCCCTTTAAGTAGCGCCCCCCGACTACGAGAAGGGCCTGGTAACGTTCCATCGAACTGTCACTAACAGCGCTAGGCGCAAAGGTTCCGGGCGCCACCGAATATCCGGTCCGGGTGCCAAAAAGGCGTTGCACACTGAAATGACGTCATGATCTGCCTGCGCCCGCGGGCGCGCGCAAAGAGTTAGGATACTCAATATGGGAGGTGGCGCTATATTCACTGTGCCCGCCCGAAAATTGGGTAACGCCCCAATTCTCGGGCTCTTTAGGCGCTAATCGCTGGCGCTACCAACCGAATTTCTAGGCCTCTGCTTTTCTATTTTTCCTACCAAAGTGGATAACTTCACATTTCTCCACATTATATTCCATTTGCCATGATCTTGTCCACTCTGGTCCAAGACCGCACAAAGTGGATGAGAAGCATCCGGGCAGGCGCCGAGCACCTCGAGTCTCTTCGCCGGGAGCAAGCAGAAGCCAAGCGCAAACAGCGCAAGGAGTGCACGTCAACCCAAGCACCCCACCCACCCACCCCTTCAACCACCGTCTGCCCCACCTGCGACAGAGACCGTAGGTCTTGCATTGGATGCATCAGTCACCTGAGAACTCATTTTTAATGTGGAAGCAAGTCAACCTCGGTTCCGAGGGACTGCCTTAGAAGGAAGCGCCAGTCCACCCTCCCTCAGCTCTTCGCACCTCCAAACAGACTTACTGGCTGGCTGCTTGGAGACATTAGCCTAGAAATTGGCCTCCTTAGCGGCTGGCGCTAAGTTTTTCAACTTTTAAAAGTTAGTGCCCCAAATGGGGCGATACCGAATTTCAACCCCAAGGGCTATCCACTGAAGATGTGGTGTGGAGATGCCGGAGTTGGACTGGGGTGGACAAATGTAAGAAGTCACACAACACCAGGTTATAGTCCAACAGCTTTATTTGAAATCACAAGCTTTCGGAGCGCTGCTCCTTCTTCAGGTGAAGTGGAGAAATGCATAAAGACACAGCTTATATAGTCAGAGAATCATGTCAGATGTTTACAGGTAACCTTTCCAACTGCCATTTATCACACCTCGGCAGAGAGATAATCACAGCAGTCAAAGGTGTGAATGGTGTCCAAACAGGTCAGTCAGGGAAACATTACATCAAAGAACAATGAGGTGGGGCCACAAGGGGTCAAATATTGCAGATGCTGGGGTCTGTATGAAAAACAAAAAAACAGACAAAAAACATTTTTTTTGGCTGGAAATCACAGCAGGTCCGGCCGCATCTGTGTAGAGAGAACAAGCCAATGTCGACTCGAGTCTGGATGACCCTGCATCAGGTGGGGTTACATGTAGCGTGACATGAACCCAAGATCTCGGTTGAGGCCGTCCTCATGGGTGCGGAACTTGGCTATCAGTTTCTGCTCGACGATTTTGCGTTGTCGTGTGTCTCGAAGGCCACCTTGGAGAATGCTTACCCGAAGATCGGAGGCTGAATGTCCTTGACTGCTGAAGTGTTCCCCGGCTGGGAGGGAACACTCCTGCCTGGTGATTGTTGTGCGGTGTCCGTTCATCCGTTGTCGCAGTGTCTGCATGGTCTCGCCGATGTACCATGCTCCAGGGCATCCTTTCCTGCAACGTATGAGGTAGACAACGTTGGCCGAGTCACATGAGTATGTACCATGTACCTGGTGGGTGGTGTCCTCACGTGTGATGATGGTATCTGTGTTGATGATCTGGCATGTCTTGCAGAGGTTGCTGTGGCAGGGTTGTGTGGTGTCGTGGTCGCTGTTCTCCTGAAAGCTGGGTAATTTGCTGCGAACGATGGTCTGTTTGAGGTTAGGCGGCTGTTTGAAAGCGAGTAGTGGAGGCGCGGGGATGGCCTTAGCGAGGTGTTCGTCGTCATCGATGACATGTTGAAGGCTGCGAAGAACATGGCGTAGTTTCTCCGCTCCGGGGAAGTACTGGACGACGAAGGGTACTCTGTTGGTTGTGTCCCGTGTTTGTCTTCTGAGGAGGTCTATGCGATTTTTCGCTGTGGCCCGTCGGAACTGTCGATCGACGAGTCGAGCGTCATATCCCGTTCTTACAAGGGCGTCTTTCAATGTCTGTAGGTGTCCATCGCGTTCCTCCTCGCCTGAGCAGATCCTGTGTATTCGCAGGGCTTGTCCATAGGGGATGGCTTCTTTAACGTGGTTAGGGTGGAAGCTGGAGAAGTGAAGCATCGTGAGGTTGTCCGTGGGCTTGCGGTAGAGTGAAGTGCTGAGGTGTCCGTCTTTGATGGAGATTCGTGTGTCCAGGAATGAGACTGATTCTGAGGAGTAGTCCATGGTGAGTTTGATGGTGGGATGGAACTTGTTGATGTTATCGTGTAGTCTTTTCAGTGATTCTTCGCCGTGGGTCCATAGGAAGAAAATGTCGTCGATGTATCTGGTGTATAGCGTTGGTTGGAGATCCTGTGCAGCGAAGAAGTCTTGCTCGAACTTGTGCATGAAGATGTTTGCGTATTGGGGTGCGAATTTGGTCCACGATGGACGTCTCGGCACTCTACACCAGTATCCCCCACGATGACGGCATCGCTGCGACAGCCTCAGTACTCAACACCAACAACAGCCAATCTCCAGACGCCATCCTACAACTCATCTGCTTCATCCTTGACCACAATGTCTTCACCTTCGACAACCAGTTCTTTACCCAAACACACGGAACAGCCATGGGGACCAAATTCGCACCCGAATACGCAAACATCTTCATGCACAAGTTCGAGCAAGACTTCTTCGCTGCACAGGATCTCCAACCAACGCTATACACCAGATACATCGACGACATTTTCTTCCTATGGACCCACGGTGAAGAATCACTGAAAAGACTACACGATAACATCAACAAGTTCCATCCCACCATCAAACTCACCATGGACTACTCCTCAGAATCAGTCTCATTCCTGGACACACAAATCTCCATCAAAGACGGACACCTCAGCACTTCACTCCACCGCAAGCCCACGGACAACCTCACGATGCTTCACTTCTCCAGCTTCCACCCTAACCACGTTAAAGAAGCCATCCCCTATGGACAAGCCCTGCGAATACACAGGATCTGCTCAGACGAGGAGGAACGCGATGGACACCTACAGACACTGAAAGACGCCCTTGTAAGAACGGGATATGACGCTCGACTCGTCGATCGACAGTTCCGACGGGCCACAGTGAAAAATCGCATAGACCTCCTCAGAAGACAAACACGGGACACAACCAACAGAGTACCCTTCGTCGTCCAGTACTTCCCCGGAGCGGAGAAACTACGCCATGTTCTTCGCAGCCTTCAACATGTCATCGATGACGACGAACACCTCGCTAAGGCCATCCCCACGCCTCCACTACTCGCTTTCAAACAGCCGCCTAACCTCAAACAGACCATCGTTCGCAGCAAATTACCCAGCTTTCAGAACAGCGACCACGACACCACACAACCCTGCCACAGCAACCTCTGCAAGACATGCCAGATCATCAACACAGATACCATCATCACACGTGAGGACACCACCCACCAGGTACATGGTACATACTCATGTGACTCGGCCAACGTTGTCTACCTCATACGTTGCAGGAAAGGATGCCCTGGAGCATGGTACATCGGCGAGACCATGCAGACACTGTGACAACGGATGAACGGACACCGCACAACAATCACCAGGCAGGAGTGTTCCCTCCCAGTCGGGGAACACTTCAGCAGTCAAGGACATTCAGCCTCTGATCTTCGGGTAAGCATTCTCCAAGGTGGCCTTCGAGACACACGACAACGCAAAATCGTCAAGCAGAAACTGATAGCCAAGTTCCGCACCCATGAGGACGGCCTCAACCGAGATCTTGGGTTCATGTCACGCTACATGTAACCCCACCTGATGCAGGGTCATCCAGACTCGAGTCGACATTGGCTTGTTCTCTCTACACAGATGCGGCCGGACCTGCTGTGATTTCCAGCCAAAAAAAATGTTTTTTGTCTGTTTTTTTGTTTTTCATACAGACCCCAGCATCTGCAATATTTGACCCCTTGTGACCCCACCTCATTGTTCTTTGATGTAATGTTTCCCTGACTGACCTGTTTGGACACCATTCACACCTTTGACTGCTGTGATTATCTCTCTGCCGAGGTGTGATAAATGGCAGTTGGAAAGGTTACCTGTAAACATCTGACATGATTCTCTGACTATATAAGCTGTGTCTTTATGCATTTCTCCACTTCACCTGAAGAAGGAGCAGCGCTCCGAAAGCTTGTGATTTCAAATAAAGCTGTTGGACTATAACCTGGTGTTGTGTGACTTCTTACACTGAAGATGTGACTGATGACACCCTTGAGGAGGCCAAGTACTGAGGCCAAGGAGTGTTATAATGACAACCACTTGTCCACCAGATGTGTCATAGAGCAAGCAATCAGCATGCTGAAGATGCGCTTCAGATGCCTTGATAAATCTGGAGGAACCCTTCCGTACGCACCAGCCAGGGTCTCCAGAATCATCGTTGTTTGCTATGTGCTGCACAACAGAGCACAGCAGCAAGGATTGGAGCTGCAGGAGGGGCAAGGCGAAAAGCGCAAAGCCTCTTCAGAGGAGGAGGAGGAGGAGGAGGAGGAACTGGTGAAAGACAAGGAGGAGGAACCTGAGGTGGAGATAGCACCAGCAGTGGTGTACATTGCTACCTGGGAGTCCTGGTATGGCCTCATAATGGACAAATTTACTTAACTTGCTCCAGTGCACCTATATGGCTACCACATGCTGTATTAAGTCCCCCGGCCACTTCCCCCCTCCCACCCCAACAACACCATGAAGCAGCCCTACAATGACCAAGCCATTCTTCTCACCCAATCCCCATTGCTCGAGGTTAACTAATGTCTCACCATTCACTCCAAGTGGCAAGGCCACTTCCCAGGTAGCAGGCAAAAATGGACAAGACTGGAAAGTGAGGCAAAGAAATACATTTATCTGTGTCATAAATATAACTGAAACTTATCACTAACATTTTTCATACACCCATGTGCATACCCTTGTGCATCTAGGGGGCGGAAATGAATTTCGGGTCCAGGGCGCTACCTGGGCGATGCGCAGCCGGATGACTTCATGATCTCCGAGCGTAGGAGATCGTGGCGCTAAGGGTTACTGCCGCCGCAAACCACCAGGTAAATTTCATGGGCAGCGGTAACATCGCCGCGCCCAGGCGGTAAGTACTTAGTGCCCCGTTATCACCCCCCGGAGGCCCTAAGGCACTGAATTTTTAGCCCATAATGTCTGATTTTGTTTCTCCTCTGCAAAGCAAAATTTTAAGATCAGCCCCACTTTTTATCCAGAGCACAGTGGCAATATTTGAAAAACCCTCTGCTCCTGCTCTGTGGGCATATGCAGGGAAATAGATACATGAATAATCAATGTATAATTTTTATGCTTATTTGTCCACTGCATAGTTTGGAGCCCTGGGCAGGTTTTGTATAGCATACAGGAATGGCAAATCATGTACAGTATCTTATTATATGATGAAAATCTTTTCAGATGAAAATATCCAATTTGAATTCCCATTGTATATGTAGAATGTTCCCACAATAACTGGGACATTCCCATGGCATGTGGAAGATAATTTTATCCCAAGAATCAGGAGGTGCTAAACTGATCTTAGTTTTCACTATGTGAGGGCGGTCATAAATCAGGATTCCCATTGCTGATTGTTACACCATGACCTTTGTTCGAAAGTGTATCTGCGGAAGTTAGATAAGGAAAGGATTGGGCACGCCTACATTGCTCACAGTGCTCTCCTAGACAGCTTCCCATCCATACCCCTGTATAAACTTCAGCTCATCCAAAACTCTGCAGCAAATATCCCATACCGCACCAAGTCCCGCCGACCCTTCACCCTGTCCTCGCTGACCTACATCGAGTCCCGGTCCCCGAACGCCAGCAATTTAAAATGTTTGAATCCCTTCATGGTGTTGTCACTACCTGTGTCCTACAGTCCTATAACCATCCGAGAACTCTACATTCCTCCAACTCTGGCCAGAATTTTAATTTGAGTGGGAAGCTGGGGGTGGAAAAGCGGTCAGGAAACCCATGAGAACGGGCTTCTCACAGGCCCTACCAAATTTAACGTCAGGGCCTGATTAGTATTTTCAATCTCTGTTTCCTGCCCGCAGCCAGCCAGATGGAGAGGCTGGCCGGCTGTCGGGTGGGCAGGCCTGCAGCACCAGGCCGTAGAGAGGAGGGAGGGAGGGTTCGGGTTTGGGGGTGAGGGACAGAGGCCGGAAGATCAGGGCCAGAGGAGGATTGTTGTAACATTTGCATACTGAATTATCATTGGCCCACAGGCATCTGTAAGGAATACCTATTATATTCACATGTTGAGTTGTCATTGGCCTGCAGGCATCTGTAAGGACTGCTATTGTTTAGAAGACCCAGGGGCCCTAACTCCATATTGTCCAGACGTTGCTGTACTGCTGTGAGTCAGATCAGATTTGATGCTTCATTAAAAGAGTTTAAACTGTAACACTCCGTTGTCCGGCAATTTATTATTTTTGTACAAAGTGTGCAAAACAAGACAATTGTGGCTGGAGGTTCAGGGCCGGAGGAGGATCGGGGCCAGACGGGTGAGGCTGGAGGGTGTTTGGGGCCAGAGTGTGATTGGGGCCAGAGCAGGGAGGTCGGAAGGCCAGAGGGGGGATCAGAGGCCGGAGAGGAGTCGGGGGCCGGAGGGGGGAATCAGGGGCTGAGGATCGAAGGCCAGAGGGTGGATCGGAGATCGGAGCCTCATGGTGGGGGGTGTTGGAGGCCTTGTGGGGGGATTAGAGGCCTCAGACGGGAGGTGGGGGGAGATCAGAAGGGTCAGGGGGCTGATCGAAGGCTTCGGGGGGTAGATCAGAGGCCTCGGGGGGAGTGGGGGTCGGAGGCCTCACACGGAAGGTGGCGGGAGGTCGGAGGCCTCGGGGGGAGATCAGAATGTTTGGGGTGTCCGATCGCAGGGGATTGGCGAGGAAGGGACGCTGGATCCAGCAGATAAGTGGAAAGGCACTTACCTCCTGGATCCAGCAATCCTCTCCTCCCTTTAGCTGGTGGGTTCCCCGAAGCCTGGGAAACCCAGCCAGCCAGAGTTAAGTTTGAAATGGTGGATCACCATGAGGCATGGAGCCCCATTATAATACTTAAATGGACATCCTGGGAGCGGGCGGGTTGAAGGTGGGTTGGGGTCGGGATTCAGTTTTTTAACTCTTTAACTTCCCACCAAACCCCAACCCACCCATGTTTTGGGGTTAAAATTCCCCCCCCTTGTGTACCCCCACTCCCTTTGCCCCACCATTGGCGACTGTGCCTTTAGCTGGCTAGGCCTTAAGCTCCGGAATTCCTTCTCTAAAATTCTCCATTGCTCCATCCTGCTCCTCCTTAAAGCCCACCTCTTTGACCAATTTTTTAATTGCCTGTCCTTCTTTAGCTCAGCATCTATTTTTTTTCTGATTACGCTTTTGTAAAGAGACTTGGGATGTTTTTCTATGTTAAAAGCATTAACTAAATGCAAATTGGTGTTGTTGTTGTTATTGTTGTTGAATAGCCTCCCAACACTTACTATCTAGGCTCATAAATGAAAATTTACCACATGGGTGAGATACTGAAGGGCTATAAGTGCCATGAAACCATACCTGAGCATGAGTTGCTACCTTCAGGAGAGAAAGAGAAACAATGGGTGGCGGGTAGGGGGGGAGGTGATAACAGCTGAACTAGGTAAATAAACGAGTGGGAAGGGAGCACTAATAATGAAGGTTTGCACGAAGGAAGTATTGTAAAACTAATACTGAGGATAGTGTTTTATTTTCTCTTATGTAATGTAATTTAACCAATCAATTTCAAACCCAGGTATATAAAAAGAAAAAAATTCAGAAATTTACAGTTTGCATAATTTTCGAGTTTGATTTTTTGATGAGGTGGTGGGTAAAATATTGAAACCCCCCAATTTTGGTTAAGAACTGTTTCATTTTCACAAACCCCTTTAAGACACTGTCTTTCCCCTCAACATATCCAGTTGTAAAGGCACAAGTAGCAAAGGTAAACATGTTATATACTTGTCGCAGCACAAATTCACCAATAGGAGTGGATCTGATATAACTCACTCAGGAAAATGCACTGTATTTCTTGATGAAAAGTGGATAAATGTTTGGTTATTAGCAATCTCTACAGGCTGGATTTTAAGAAGGAGGGTGGTTTGGGGGCTGGGGAGTCGGGGGGGCGGGGGTGGTGCATCGCTACAGATGGGAAACCCGGGAGGTCAGGTTTCCCGCAGGCCCTGCTGACTTTAATGGCAGGGCCAAATTTGCATCGGAATCCTCTGGTTCCCACCCGCAGCCAGCCAGATGGAGAGGCTGGCTGGCTGCGGGCGGGTAGGCCTGTGGCACTAGGCTGCACAGAGGAGGGAGGGAGGGATCGGGGCAGGCCGTTAAAACGAAAGGGGGGGTTGTCCAGGAATCGGGGATCAGGTCGGCAAAAGGATTGGGCCAGGGATTGGTCGGGGATTGGGCCGTGCTGGTAAAAGGATCGGGGGGGAGGGGGGGTGTGGGTGGAAGGTGGGGGATGCTGTCGGCCAGGGATCGGGGATCAGGCTGGTAAAAGGATTGGGGTGGGGGTCAGCCAGGGATTGGAGATCGGGCCATGCCGTTAAAAGGATCGGGGGGGGGGGGGTTGTCGGTCGGGGATCGGGCAGTGCCATTGAAAGGATCGGGGGGCTGGCCAGGGATCGGGGATCAGGACAGTTAAAGGATGGGGGGGGGGGCGTTGGCCAGGGATCAGGGATCAGGCCGCTAAGAGGATTGGGGGTTGGGAGGTCGGCGATCGGGGATCAGGCCGGTAAAAGAATTGCGGGGGGGTTCGGTCGGGAATTGGGGATCAGGCTGGTAAACTGATTGGGGCGGGAAGAGAGGATTGGGGCCGGATGATCGGGGTGGGTGAAGTGAAGATTATGGCCAGCCAACGGTGAATTGTGGCCGGCCTCAGCATCATTGGTTGTGGGGGGGGGGCGGTGTGGAGGCCTGGGAATGCAGTCATAGGCCTCGTGAGGGGGTCTCTGATCATGGGGGGTGGGTTAGGCAGGGACCCTGGATCCTGAAGGTAGGTGTAAAGGCACTTACCTCCTGGATCCAGCAGTCCCCGCCTTGCTGTAACTACTGGGTTTTACGAATTGTGTGGAAACCAGTCCACATGCAATTAAAAACAAAATGGAGGTTAAAAAAGAGGCTTCCAGCCTCATTATAATATTTAAATTGATGTCCCGCCTCCTTGGAGTGGGCTGGTCACCTGCCCCCGTCCTCCCCCCCGCGCCCAACCCACCCCGTCCCGCTTCCGTTAAAACCGGAAATGGATGGGTTGGAGGCGGATTCAGGTCAGGAATCCCATTTTTAACAATTTAACTACTCCTATCCCCAACCCACTCGTTTTCTGGGGGTTAATATTCCCCCTATAATTTTTCTAACTGTTAAAATTAACCATGAATGTACTCTGAGCTGCTAAAGGAGCATTCCTTCTTGGCTTTGATGAAAGCACGGTAATATAAAATACCCTATTCTCCAAATTCATATGTAAAAGCAGATCAAATCATTATTCACCTTATTGCTGTTTTTGGGACTTTGTTGTGTTCAAAATGGCTTTTTCATTTGCCTATCTAACAGTGACTGCACTTCAAAGCAATTTGTTGTATGTGAAGTGCTTGAGGCATATCTGAGAAATGGGATAAAGCACTTAGCAATCTCCATGAGGGGTTCAGAAAAACTAAAATACTGCAGACACTGGAGATCTGAAACAAAAACAGAAAATGATGGAAACACTCAGCAAGTCAGGCAGTTAATGTTTCAGACATTGCCCTTTATCAGAACCAGGATGAAGGGCAATGCTTGAAATATTAACTAGTCACTTCTCTCCACAGATGCTGTGCCTGACTTGGTGAGTGTTTCCAGCATTGTCTAGTTTTGTTCCAGAATGAAGAACTGCATTTTATTGAGGGAGACTGGGTCACGTGATAAATTGAAACATTCTTATTTCATCTCAAGAGCCACAGTTTTAATCCAGCTCCGATTAATACGATGAAAGTTTATTTTTCTCGAATGGTTTTCAGTCTCAGTCTAGTTGCTAGTGAGCATTGATCCACAGTACTAAACCGTCCATGCTGCAACACAACCTGGCACTAAATTGCTTCTTCTGACATTGGTATGAAGACACACTATTGGCTGAAAGATATTACAGGAAACTCTTTTTTACCCGGCACTGACGGGAACGGCGTGGTGCCGGTTTATCAAAAAGTCCGGATTACAGAGAGGTATAGTAAAAGGTACGAGAGCTCTGTACACAGCAACAAATCCAGGCTTCCCTGTTGCTTAGCAACAGGTGCAGGAACCCCGGCCACAAGATCCAAGCGTCCCTGTTGCAAAGCAACAGGTGCAGGAACCCCGGTTACACAGCCACAGATCCAGGAATGGCCACTAATATGAAGTAAAACTTACCTGAACCTACTCCTGAATTTTGCCAGTTAACAGAGATTTCCGGTTATTTAGGTGCCAGTAAATCGAGAGTTTCCTGTAAATAAATTGGAGAGAGTCCATAGATTATACCTGATCTGTGAAAGGAATGGACTTTATGGGCCAAATCACCTTTTGTTGTTAGGTATTTTCTTATGAAATTAGATTATTATAGTGTATCGGGAGCTCTACTCTTTAGTCAGTGGTATACTTAATGTAAGAGTGCTTGATCCGACATTGGATAACAAATGTGCAGAAATGTCACATGCCCCAGCATTAACATCTCTTCCCTTGAAAGACAGAATAATTCATCAAAAAAATATAAACTTAAAAGGAGTGATTTTTCTGATTCCCCTCTGCCCCGGCACTGGACAACACCAGTACACTTGCAATGTGTTGTACCCGTCCAAGCATTATATGTCCCCAGTCATTTATGTGGCCTTGGGGTACTACTGATACAGGCCCACCCCCTAGCAGGGTCTAGCACTGGCAAAAAATAGAGCTTGTACAATGGCAAATGGAATTCAATACAGACAAATGGAAGGTATTGCATATAGAAAATAGAAATAAGATGCACGTGTACTCCATGGGTGGGGTAGATCTTGCTAAGGGAAACCTTGAAACAGGCCTAGAGCTGTCAGTTGACTTGTTGCTCACCAGGATTAAACACAGTGAGGCACCAATAAACAAAGCAAATGGGATTCTGAGTTATATTGCCAAATCAGTTAAGTTTAAATCCTCCGTGATCATGCTGAAGCTATATAGTGCCTTGGTAACTCTGTACGTGTATGATCCTGATCGCCATGATGTAAAAGAGTCACCCAGGATTTAGTGGTAGTGCAGAGGAGAAGCTGATTCCCATTGTCACAGAATCAAAGAACTGAGGAGACCATTTGGCCCATCACAAAAGTGCAGCTGCTAGCTGCAATTGGAGTGATCTACTTTAATCTCATTTCCCTGCAATTTCCCTGTATCCTTTTATATTTTTCATCTTCAAATACTTATCCAGTTCCATTTTTAAATGATGTTATTGTTTTTGCCTCAATTACCACTAATGAAAAGCATTATGGGGGAAAAATTCGGTTGCTTTGCGCCTCCCGTTAGCGCCTTAAGAGGGCGCTAATGGGGCGCAAAGCAACTAGCGCCCGGGTGCGGCCAATGAAATACTTTTGAAGTGTAGTCACTATTATAATGTAGGCAAATGTAGGTAAGAAATTATAGGCTCATCTGATAGTTCTCTTATTGGTTTGTTCTGTAACAATCGTGCCTTGCTAGGCCACTTCAGAGGGCATTAGGAGTTGGAATTCCCTCCACTATGCCACCCAAATTGGGAGCGATAGCAGCGGAAACAGCAGGGAAAATCAGGTGGCAGGGACTATTGTGGTCTCCTCACTCAACCTTAATTTCCTTCCCCTGCCCCAGCTTTGACCTATTCTTAAATGCTGACATGGTCTCTGTTTCAGTCTCTTGTGTAATCCACATCCTCATCACCATCTGTGTAAAAAGGTTTCTCCTGCTCTCTGTCCTAAATCTCTTACATTTAATTTTATATCTATATCCCCTCGTTCTAGACCCCTTAATCACTGAAAACAGTCAACTTAGGACAGATGTCAAAGTATTCCTTTAAATAGAGAGTGATCAACAGCTGAAATGGAACATCAGAAAAAGTGGCTGAAGCAGGACACTGGATCTGTTTAAAAATGAAGTAAAAATTAAGTAGATGCTGTAATTGGGAGACAGCAGTTTGATATTCTGGAAGGATGAGAGTAAATGGCTGAAGGGCATTCTTCATTCAAACATATCTTATGATCTTGTGAAGGGGAGGGAATGGTCCTGGTGTCCTAGCCAACATTTCTCCCTCAACCACCATCACAAAAAATGGATTATTCGTAATTTATTAAATTGCTGCTTGTGGAATCATGCTATGTGCAAAATTGCTGTTGTTTGAACACAGTCACATGACAGTAGTCACTGTACTTCAAAGTAGTTCATTGTGTAGCACTTTGAAATAAATGCAAACTTTTTAAAATAAAGGAAATGTAGCTCCTTTCTTATGGTATGTACCTCCTTTTACTGATTCATGTGCAATCCACGATTTTTATTCTCTTTCCATTTTAAACAAGAAGTGACATAATGGCTTCAAAGAATATTATGCCAATAATAGGTCTGGTATGGGAATATCCTGGGATGAGAGGGTTGTCCTATGCGGAGAAATGGAGTAGATTGGGCCTATACTCCGGAGTTTAGAAGAATGAGAGATGATCTCATTGAAACATATAAGATTCTGAAGGGGATTGACAGGGTAGATGCTGAGAGGTTGTTTCCCCTGGCTGGAGTGTCTAGAACTAGGGGGCCTAGTCTCAGGATAAGGGGTCAGCCATTTAAGGCTGAGATGAGGAGGAATTCTTCACTGAGGGTTGTGAATTTTTGGCATTCTCTTCCCCAAAGGGCTGTGTATGCTGAATCGTTGAGTATATTCAGGGCTGAGATAGATAGATTTTTGGACTCTAGGGGTCAAGGGATATGGAGATCAGTCGGGAAAGTGGAGTTGAGGGCGAAGATCAGCCATAATCTTATTGACTGGTGGAGTAGGCTCGAGGGGCTGTACGGCCTACTCCTGTTCCTAAATCTTACGTTCTTATGTTCTTTTCAAGCAACCTGCTCCCCAGACTTTGTTTCTGTACTTAAAACAGTGGCTTTTGTGATTACTGTATAAGGAAAAGAAAGCATGGTTGTTTGATCAAACTTTATCACAAATGTAGTACATAGAGAATAAAAGCAATACCACTGAATGATGCTATAATCTCATTTAAAATTGCTATAATAGCTATTCTAGTGTCCATGGGGCCCACTGATGATGAAATGCTTCTTTAAAGAGCAGAGAAAGAGAAACACTTGCCTTCTAATTTGTTTCTCAATATTACAGCAATTGTTCAGCTGCCAAGCTCTCCGTAAACTAAGCGTTCCAGACAATGATCTTTCTAATCTGCCCACCACCATTGCCAGCTTGGTGAATCTAAGAGAACTAGACATCAGCAAAAATGGTAAGGATGAAACATACTCTTTTTTTAAACATTCAGTCTGACTTTTACAAAAGCAAAATACTGCGGATGCTAGAAATCGGAAATAAAAACAGAAAATGCTGGAAACACTCAGCAGGTCAGGCAGCATCTGTGGAGAGAGAAACAGAGTTAACGTTTCAGGTCGATGACATTTCGTCAGAACTGAGTCAGAATTGAGATTGATTTTTAGTTTGCCACTTATGTAACGACTTACTTCTTGTTTTGAGACATAGGATTTTTTTTCTCTAGATTTTTTTCTCCTCCTCTCCTGAAGGCGCTGACTCATGATACTGTGCAGATCTACAGATGCTGGTAGTCCTTCATTATATCACCAAAGTGGCCATTCTTTATGTGTAAGCCTAAGCAGCAAAGTATCTCAACTGCTCAACCACAGAAAAGTTTGAACTGTGCCAATCCTGTTCTGACCTGACATCCAAACACATCATTTGATAATTATCATGGATGGGTGATTTTATTGTTTTGTAAGCCCTAGGACACTGAGGAAAATAGTAGGATCCCTACTGATGTCCTGGCTGAGGTTAGCTGACCCAGCACAGCCAAAGGATTCAACCTGGGAATTTCTTAGTTTGTGGAGTGAGTAGTGGATCTACCCACTAAGTTATCTGAGGAGCTGTGGAATTATGTTTAGCCAATCCCTACAAAATTGAAAAGCAATGTGAGAAGCACAAAACCCCATATCCTTGTTTAGATATGTTGACTTCTGAACAGACATTTGGAGTTCCTGTTGCTTTGAAGGGAACAGGTAAATAGGAGTTCCACGTTCTTTCCCTACCAGACAGAATTGTTCTGTTTATTATTTATGTTCTTTATCCATTCATCTAACCCCGCCCCGCTCGTAGAATTTCCCTTCCATGAGCACATAATTTAAAACGGTAATGCCTACTAGAAATAACTTTGGCAAACATTTTTTGGGAAGTGGGAGAAGAGTTTGAAGGATCATGCACCTTTTTAACTAGGGTGATGTCACCCACAAGTGGTAATGCCTTTTATTTTGAAACAATTTTCATCTTCATGTCAAATGGTTATAAACAAGCAGAAAGAGGTTTGCCAAATAGGTTTTCATGAATATAATGCCCTTAAAGTACAAAATAATTGGTAAAGAGACCTGACGTGGGACAGAATATAAACATTTTTGGTAATGAGATGCATGCTTGTATGCAGAAACAGGCAGCCATATTCTGATTTGCTTTTAAAATAAGTTGAAGCTTTTAAAGTCTTCACTTCCATTAGATTTTATTTTTTCTTTCAGTCTGTGGACTCATCGACCTGGAAATAAGATTGTGCTGCGTGCATTCTACAGGCATAAAACGAGCACCTAAGGGCCTGATATGGCGGGCGGTGAGCGTGTGTGCATTCCATGCCGGAAGTGTGCTGCCTGCTATATTTGTTCGGGCTCCTCCGTAGGCATATGCAAATA
This sequence comes from Somniosus microcephalus, assembly GCF_052327205.1. Classification (NCBI taxonomy): domain Eukaryota; kingdom Metazoa; phylum Chordata; class Chondrichthyes; order Squaliformes; family Somniosidae; genus Somniosus; species Somniosus microcephalus. The sequence goes on from NC_140989.1 coordinate 292,346,092, forward strand.
GGGGTCTAATGCTTGTTTGAGGCCCCACTTGCACCGTGCATGCTGTGGTCAACCGTGATCTTATTGAATGGTGGAGCAAGCTCGAAGGGCCATATGGCCTACTCCTGCTCTTATTTCTTATGTTCTTATGTTCTTATGTTCAAGTGCTTAGCAGCCAAACCAGTGATCCTTACAGAGAGGGTGCTACCCCAAAGGTAGACGTTAACTTTTTTATTTACCTTATTGTAGAGCCATGCCAAGAGTGCTTCTCATGGCTCCACATTAGATTCTCAAGCCGCTGCCAGCCACAGCTTACCCTCCATTCCGTTTGCCTTCCCCCCCACCCCCACCCCCCACATTCTGCTGAGGACCTCGGCCGGAATCTGAGCTGGCCGAATTGGCTCCCCTTCTGCGACTGGCGAGCTGCCTCTGGAGTCACAACTGGCACCCACAGTCCATCGGTAATAAACAAATAAGGCCTGGAAATCCCATTTCTAGGCTATCATCTAGTGGAATAGGAAATATCAATCTGTCTACCTATCTTTCTTTGTAGTCGTCTATCTGTTGTCCCTTTCTCTATCTATTTATTTGTTCATGCCAATTTCTTGCATCTGACAATTTTCTCCTCATCTTGCCCTAAAGACATTAGGCTGGATTTTCATTCAGAAGTCGGGTTGGAGGCGGGACTACAACTTTCGGGGTTGTAGTCCCGCCTCCATCGAGATGCGGCCAATCCATGCGATTTTAACTTGATTGGCCTTGTTGAGCCCGCCTAGCGGGCTCAGCAGGCCAATTAAGGGCCACCCGGCAACAAGTGACATCACAGACTGAAATTTCATCTGTCAAGACGTTTTGACAGATGAAATATCAGTGTTTCACAGCTGTTTGAAGCTGTCAAACACTGACAGTCTTACTTCTAACATGAGTCCTTCTCCACAGACTCAGTTAGAAATCTCTCCTGCACAGAAAGCTGCAGGCTGTCACTTTTGACAGATCGCAACCATTCTGCTTTCTGTGCCGGTGAGATGAGGGACTCCCCAAACCTAAAGGAAGGAAGGCTGAAAAGGTAAGAAAATGTATGTAAAACTTATTTAATCACTTTAGACACACCAAACACACTTACCTTTGCACTCATGCACCCATCACTCACCTGAACACTGACATCTCGACCCCTCCAAGCCCTTGGCGTGGTTTGGAGCCGTCGGGAATCCCACAGTTCAAGCTTAAAAATAGGGATTAGGCTAAAAATTGCCTGTTAACCACCTGTTAACAGGCAGTTAATTGGCACTAATCCCTTCCCGCCTCAGGTAGGTGGATCCCAGTGCAGGGTGGGTACCCGCCTCCTTTGAAACTGGCAGGAGGCCCTATATACCCAGTGTCAACACAGCCTATTTGATGCTGGGGGGCGATAAAACTGAGCCCAATTCTGTACCACCTACACACGTGCACCTGTCCAGAAGGAATTCCCAGATAGAAATGAGTTGGGATGATGGTTGATTTTCCCCTCCTTACCGCATTTTAGTGCCCTTCCTGTCTTCCTGATGAATATTTGTTCTCTCAGCATAGATTACAATTTGAAATTGGGAACCTGTGATCTGGATGGCTCAGCTACACACTGCCTTTGCAAACAGAGACATAGGGGAAACGCTTCCTTTTTTAAAAATGTGGACAGTTGCAACATGCTCATGCAAAATATTAGCCATCCAACATGTCAATAACCATGCCCATAACAGATTGGACTGCAATATAAAATATTTCATTAATGGATGTGTTGATGCATATTTTAGGACTTTCTGGGGTTATCCTTTGTGAAATGTCTCTTTAATTATGACAGTGTGTTTTGTGAGGACTTTTACTCAGCCATTCTGTGTTACTTACAAGGTCATGATTAACATTCAGGCAGCAGTAGAATAGACGTTAGCATTGAGGTATCATTGCTTTTAGGATTAAGAGTTTCTTTATATGCTCCTCTGTTGGCTTTGTAGGTAAACGCACTATTCAGTGTAGCATCAAACCTCAAGACGAGAAAGGTCCCAGCTTTGATCCATGGATTCAGCCAGGGCTGTGATGGGGGGCACAATTGATCTTGGCGTCCCTTCACTTGAAAGGGAAAAAAATCAGCCAGACCTTCTGCTCCTGATCACAATCCAGTGACCCAGTGCTGGATAATGTGCATATATGGACATCATGTGAAAACATGATTGGATGTGGCTCCTAATGGTGAATTCTCACTGACTCAAAACAAAGAACGATCACTTGGATGAGTAGTGCTGACACTTATAGAGTTGTTAGATTTACCAATGTAAGTTATGCCTAACCCCACCAAACATGGTTTATTAAAACAAAGCCTCTCATTTATTCTCCTATGGTGTAAGAAGAAATCACCACTTTTATCTCTGGCTAGGAACCTATTAAAGGCCCATCATGCCTGCCAGCTGAAACATAGAAACATAGAAGATAGAAACACAGCAGTCTGCTAACTTGGGTAATGGTACAACAGCAAACAGCTATCACTGTGGGAGTGAGGATCAGCATCCTATTCAATTCTGGGGCTCAAACTTATTTTTTAAAAGGCTGGACTGGATAATCACTATACAGTCTCAATATTGCATTTCCTTAATCACTTTGGAATACCCAGATCAGTATCAAGCATTGGCAAAGATGCCAATCCTCATTTAAATAATTCCCCCTTATTAGCAGACATGTTGGAGGCCCAACATGGTTGGATTCCAACAGACTGTAATAAGAGCATTCATTTATCCTCACAGGCAAAATAATAAATCAACCTCTGTTTCATTAAAATTATATGGGAGCAGCATTTTAAAAGTAACTTCACCTTTATCATGCCACGCCCCTCCCCAATGGATCAGTGGGTAAGTGCATCACATTATTTTACCCCTGACTTATACAGATCCAAAGGTCTTGGGTTTGACCCCCTGGTCTGTACTGAGTTAGCTGATCTTAGCTGCAGCAGCAGTAGGGATGCTAATACTGACTTCAGTGTCCCCTGAGTAAGGTAGGGAGGAATTCAGTTAGAGTTACTGTTGCTGATCACTAACCATTGACGTCTGCTAGAACATGTGTGAACATCAGGTGAGCACAGAATTGGGTTTGGCTGTGATGACACACAAATGGTTGAATAGGTTGCCACCACTAATTGTCTAGGCCCACACATGAAGAATGGACACTTCGCTGAGGTACTGAAGGCTACCAGGAGAGGAGGGAAGATAAGGGGGAAAATAAAAAAAGTTGCTTCAAAAGCACTGTACCCTTTTAAGTTATTTATTTAATGGAAAGACTAACAGTGTGGCTAATATAAATCTCTGTGTTTGTGTTTGAAAAAGAATTTGGTAAAAATAAAGTGATTGATATTGAAACACATTGCTACCTTGTCAATATATTACTTTTTTTAAATTAACATTGCTTTTCAGATTCTGAAAATAATTATTTGTGTTTTTCTTGGCAGGTATTCAAGATTTTCCAGAAAATATTAAGTGTTGTAAATACTTATCGGTTATCGAAGCTAGTGTCAATCCTATTTCCAAGTAAGTTAGTAAAGAATCAGTTACTTGTTTGATGTTATTCTCTCAGTGCTAGAAGCCTTGGGGCTCAGGTCTTTGCCTGACAGGAGCCTCCTACAAAATAGATTGCATTGGAGTGAGGCAATAGGACATATGTGAATAGTTTTTAGAATGTTAAATTGAAATGCTTATCTTTATGTATTATCTGCACTATCGTGAAAATGTTCAATAATACAGGGTAAAATTGAAGGCAAATTATTGGGTTGGTTAGGAAATTGGCTGAGCGGCAGGAGACAGAGAGTAGGGATAATGGGCTGGTACTCTAATTGGCAGGATGTGACTAGTGGCGTCTCTTAGGGATCTATGTTGGGGCCTCAATTACTTCACTGTATTTACTAATGACTTAACTGATGTAGAGAGCTACATATTCAATTATGCAAATGACATAAAGATAGGCGTCATTGTAAGCAGTGTAGATGGAAGCATACAATTACAAAGAGATATTAATAGATTAAGTGAATGGGCAAAACTGTGGCAAATGGATTTCAATGTAGGCAAGTGTGAGGTCATCCACTTTGGACCTAAAAAAGATTGTACTTTCTAAATAATGAAAAGCTAGAAACAGTGGAGATCCAAAGAGACTTAGGGGTCCATGTACATGTACAGAAAATCATCAAAAAGCCTAATGGAATGCTGGGCATTATATCCTTCCTCAGTTTTTCCCACCTTTACAATTCTTCAACTGTCATCTTTGCAGTGTTTCTTTAAATACCTCAGCTGAAATAGACCCATGCATGTAGCCATCACACCCGCTCACGCTAATTGGTCGGGAAACCCGGAAGTCAGATGCAAATGCAGTGGCTGGGTTATAAAGTCACTGACAGGCGTGCTGCAGCTACTTCCGGGTTTCCAGCGCAATACCGGATCCCCCTGCTCCCAGCACATTGGCAGGTAAATATTCCGGCCATTGTTGGGCAGAGTAAAGGAAGCTTTATTCTGCTGTGATCCATGCTAGACTTGATCTGGGAGCACTTGATGCTGACACTGGATGCTGAAATTTGGTAACTTCTCCATTCCACAGCTGAATGAATGCCAAATTCAGTGACACGAAGTAAAAAAAAAGTTAAATTTTATTGGAGACCATTACAAATGTACACGGTACGTAAATGCTCCTCGTAGTTATGCAAGATGACTTTCACCTCTCCTCAGGCTGTTTGATTGTTATATTGAAAAATCCTGCTGCAGGATTTGGGTTAAATGGGTTGTCCCAAAGCTGAAGATCAGAGAAGTGAAAACCTCTAGCTTTGTGAGCATTGTAAAGACATAAATACTTTGATTAAAAACCTGTGTACTGTGCTGAAGTACAGAGCTGCTTAAGTACCAGCACTGCTTTGCGTATCAATACTTGCAGCATGAACTGAGTTCTGAAATGTAGAACTCAGATTTTATGAAGATTTTAGATTTCTGAGACTATCTGCACTCACTAATCCATTCTAACCTATGTTACTAAACTAAATCCATTCGTGAAAGGCCTTCATTGTTTTGAAAATTAAAACTTTGAGGGTTGTGTGTGTTGGGCCCAGGGTAGTGCAGTAGGCTAGCAGACTGTTTTTCATCTCTAGGACCAGAGTTTGAAATTATCCTGGACTGATGGGATGAAATTTTTCTCTTTGATTTTAAATGTATTACATGAAACGAGTTTGTCCATTTTCAGCCTGCTATCCTTGTAGGCATGATCCCACAGCCCTAAATTGACAGAACTAAATTAACAGTCTTACTCAGACAGATCAACGGTTGGCTGCTGTAGGAAATAGAAAATGTCACACCAGTTCAGTACAGACTGCTTTCTGAGGATGAGACACTTAAGGAGCCTTACTCTGCATGTAAACTGTGCTATATCTAAGTGGTTGATGCAGACATTGGGGGCGGCTGAAATGGAAAATGCTTCATTACACAGTGTTAACATCCCTCCGTATGATGAGCGCAAATATATGAAATTACATAAAAGCTAAGTCCTACTCCAGTACAATACGAAATATATCTGTGCTCTTTAAGCATAATTCCCCAATCCCGCACACCCAGTTAGAATCCACAGTCTCTCACAGGGGTCAGAGAATTGAAGCTACTGTGTTGTAGCCCTATCTCTAACCAACACTTCCTGTAAGTATAGCTCCCTCCTGGGATGCAGGATCATGGATTGACCCCTGTTGTTTCAATTTTACAGCTAAACAAGTGATCAGAAGTAATGAGAATGTGAACTGTTTTATTTTTTTTGATTTAATTGTAATGTATTGTTTTTTACACTAGCAGAATCTGATCAATTTAGAGTAAGAAAATAGGGAAGTCTGAACTGCAGAAATCAGAGATTAACTTTAAAGATCAAAAAGCCTCCTAACACAATACAAATTACATTTTATTAAAGGCAGTAAAGGGTTAAGAATTTATCATCTCAGTTTTTTTTCTCTCTGAGATTGATTTTTAAGTTATTTTCCACAGTAACAGTAACTACAGGAATTAATTGTAATTTTTTTCCAATCATTTCAGACTTCCAGATGGATTCACCCAGTTGATGAACCTAATGCAACTCTACTTAAATGATGCATTTCTGGAATTTCTTCCAGCTAATTTTGGAAGGTAGTGAATTATTTCCTTTTGTAAAGTATAAGAATAGATATTTGGTGCCAGTCTACTTTTTATTTAGAATTTCAATGTTCCAGTTGCAATTACCCTTCAGTGCATATTCCAATGTAGTTTGCTTAAACCAATATATTGTAAGCCTATTTCTTTAAGTGTATACCAGTAAAGATAATGGCCCTGAATTTACATTCAGCTTAAAGCGATTTCAGTGTATAATTTGAACACACTGTCACTTCTGAGGTGCATTCTGGGCTGGAAGCCATTTTCGACCTTGTAATGGCTGTGCTGCTGTTTCTGTCATAGCCTAGGGCCCTCCATGTGTGCAGTCACCGATGATACTAAAAGGTCAGTATAATACATTAAAATCAGCATGACCAGCATTGAAGTGTCCAGAACCTTTGACTTGCACCCTAGTGCATCATGGGTAACTAACAATGACCTGTTGCCAGTGTCAGTTGGTGCTGTTGGAAGATCTTTACTTTGGAGCCTGCAGCCTGAAGAAACCCTGAAGAGTGATTATCAAAGCTGCAAAAGAGCTGTTGGAGTTTTTTTTAATTTCCAGCTTAACCGATCTGACCTTGCCTCTGTCAGTCTGTAAGACCACTGGGAATGTTTCCATCCTCATAAAGTAAGAGGCTCTGAGTTACAGTTGGGGATGCAGGAACAGAGAGACCTGGGGTGCACATACACAAATCTTTGTAGGTGGCAGGACAAGTTGAGAAGGCTGTTAAAAAAGCATATGGTAACCTTGGCTTTATAAACAGAGGGATAGCGTACAAAAGCAAGGAAGTTATGCTAATACAATAGCGAAATACGGCAGATGCTGGAAATCTGAAATAACAACAGAAAATGCTGGAAACACTCAGCAGGCCAGGCAGCATCCGTGGAGAGAGAAACAGAGTTAACGGGCTGGATTTTGTCAATGGAGAGCTTTTGGAGGCGGGACTCCCACTTGTAGGGTTTTAGCCCCGCCTCCATCGACTTGTGGCCAACCCACGCTATTTTCCCTTGATTGACCTTGTTAAGCCCGCCCAGCGGGCTTAGCAGGCCAATTAAGGGAAAGCCAGTTACATGTGATGTTAGCGAGTGCCGTTTCATCTGTCAAGAGCTTTTGACAGATGAAATGTCATCGTTTGACAGCTCTGTGAAGCTGTCAAACACTGACAATCTGTCTTCTAAGTTGTGTCTTTACTCAAGACTCAATTAGAAAGCCTTCCTGACCAGAAAGCAAAGGGCTGCAGCTTTTGACAGTTCAGCGGCCATTCTGCTTTCTGTGCCGGTGAGCTGAGGGACTCCCGAGACCTGAAGGGAGGAAGCTTGCAGGAAGAAGTAAAGGTAAGTAAAACTTATTAAATCACTTTACACACACCTCACACACTTACCTCTGCACACATGCACCCATTACTCACCTGCACACGGACATCTCGGCCCCTCCGACCCCGCACACCGACGGCACGTCTCTGCTGACCCTGGCGAGGTTCGGAGCCGTCGGGAAGCCCACACTTCAGGGCTCAAAATAGGGATTAGCCAAAAAACTGCCTGTTAACTACCAGTTAATTGGCATTAATCCCCTTCCAGTCTCGAGGAGGCAGGACCCGGCATGGGTCGGCTACCTGCCTCCTGGCAAGATGACATGGAGGCGGGTTGGGGGCGGGTTGGGCACCCGCCCCCAAATTCTGCCATTTTCCTGGCAGTCCCACCTCCAAACCCGCCTCCCCAGGGCTGGCAAAATCCAGCCCAACATTTCAGGTCTGTGACACTTCGTCAGCTCTGGAAAAGTTAGGGGTGTAACAGGTTTTAAGCAGGTGCAGAGGCAGGTAAAGGGTGGGGGAGGGGAGGAAGGAACTAAAGGGACAGTCTGTGCTAGGATTGAAGGCAGAAGAGATTAAATGTTGCAAATGGAGATGGCAGAATCATCAACAGCTGTCGCCTGAAAAAATGCGGGCAGGGGTTATAGTCTGAAATTGTTGAACTCAGTGTTGAGTCCAGAAGGCTGTAAAGTGCCTAATCGAAGGAAGAGGTGCTGTTCCTCGAGCTTACATTGAGCTTCATTGGAACAGTGTAAGAGGTTGAGGACAGAGAGGTCAGTGGAGCGGAGAATTAAAGTGACAAGCGACTGGAAGCTCAGGGTCACCCTTACGGACGGACCCCACTCTGAACACGCACCCCACTCTGAACACGCACCCCACTCTGAATATGGACCCCACTCTGAATATGGACCCCACTCTGAGGATGATTTGCTCTGCAAGATACTACCACCCCCCTCAAAGAATTTAATCGGCAGCACAGATCTTATGAAGACCATAGGGAAGAGCTCTAGGTGAGAAGAGCCCTTTCACCAGAGAGATTAGAGGATAACTTCTGTCTGAAAACCTGCAGCAAAAATAATCTGCACAGACAGCTTTGCCTGTGGCAGTAAAAGTAAAAATGCCACTCAACTTTTATGCTATCAGCTCATTTCAACTCTAAACTTAAATATTCCAATTTTCAGCTGGGCAGCCTACCATTGTCCATCTCCATAAACTTTACCTCATTCAAAACTCTGCTGCTTGTATCCTATCCTGCACAGTCCCATTCAAATGTCTTTGATGATGTACATTGGCTCCTTGTTCCTCAACTCCTCAAATTAAAAATTCTCATCCTTGTGTTTAAATCCCTTTATGGCTTCATCGCTCCCTATCTCTATAACCTCCTTCAGACCTACAGCTCCCCCGCCACAAACTCTCCATTCCTCTGACTCTGGCCTTGTGTGTATCCTCCCTTCCCTTCACTCCACTATTGGGGCCCGTGCCTTTATCCATCTAAACCCCATGCTCTGGAGTTCCTTTCCCTAAATCCCTCTGCTTCTCCACTCCCTTTCCTCCTTTGAGACCCACCTTAAAATCCATCTCTTTGACAAAACATAGTTGTTACCCTATCTCCTTCTTTGCATATAATTTTGGCTGATTACACCCCTGTACAGCACCTTGGAAGTTTTCCTAAGTTAAAGGTGCCAATAAATGCATGTTGTTGCTGTAGTTGTTATAGTAGTAGTCACAGTAGTAGATTAAAGTCTATGGGGCTAAATTCGATAAGGCACAGAAACGGGCGCGTGGATCTTGATGTGCGATCTGCCCGCGCTCGTTGAAAGTAATGCAGTGAGCATGCAAAATTCCTGCTGCCTGCTAATGAACATGATTGAAGTGCTGAGCCCAGTGCTGAACGCGCGGCTGATTGACTCAGTGCTCAGCAGGGGGCCCAATTTAGTGGGAAGTGTGATCCCTACTTAAAGGTTGCCTGCCGAGTGAAACGCTGCCTGCACTTCTTAAAGGGGAGGTGCTTTCTGAAAGAAGCTCCTCATTCTTAGTGGAGTTAAGGAAAGCGAAAGGTACCAATAGCACAACAAGGCAGAGAAAGGGCACCTTTGTTCTCAGATGCAGCACCAGAGGCCTTACTGCAAGGCATCGATAGGTGGAGACAGGTCCTCTACCCGTAGGGGGCCAGGAGGCCCTCCAGACAGACTGATGAAGGCAGTGGGAGCAGATTGCTGAAGTGATCAGTGCCACCAGTCTTTCCCCCAAGATCTGCATCCAGTGCTGGAAGAATTTTAATGACCTTCTTCTCACAGCCCAGTTCCACCTCATCCCAGTCTCTTCTCACTTACAAGCTGCTGAACGTGTAAGCATGCACATCTTGCTTTCATCCCGCTCTCCTCATCACAACCCGACCCTTGTGCCTTTCTCCTTTGAGGTACCCAAGAACTCCAACCAGCCCAGCCTGTACATCAAGAACAAAAGGAGGAGAGGGAAGAAGAGACACCATTACTCGATCTGATGCTCTCAGGCACCAGCTCAGAAAATGGCACGACGCAAACTTGAGAATCATAGAAATTTATGGCACAGAAGGAGGCCATTCGGCCCATCATATCTGTGCCGGCCGAAAAAGAGCTATCCAGCCTAATCCCACTTTCCAGCTCTTGTTGGTTATGGCATTTCAAGTGCATATCCAAGTACTTTTTAAATGCGATGAGGGTTTCTGCATCTACCACACTTTCAGGCAGTGAGTTCCAGACACCCACCACCCTCTGGGTGAAAAAGTTCTCCTCAACTCCCCTCTAATCCTTCTACCAATTACTTTAAATCTATGCCCCTCTGGTTATTGACCTCTCTGCTGAGGGAAATAGGTCCTTCCTATCCACTCTATCTAGGCCCCTCAAAATTTTATACAGAGGGTAGTATAGAGGTGGGATCTGCACGTGGTGAGTCACTGGGCACGAGTGGGCTGCAGCTAAGACAGGGGGACAGTCGCACATGAGTTCTGCTCCAGAGGACTCAGATGAGGACTTCGATGGGGCGGCCTTCAGAAGAAAGGTGATGGGTGACATAAGAAAACTACTAGGCATTTGGTCTGAGTATTAAACAAGGCTTTAATCAACTGTTTATCTAGTTGTCCTTCACTAGTTCCTGTTAAAGAATGTCCTGAGCAAGCTGGGCCCATGCCCAAGTATTTATACTCTCCCTGGACAGCGCCACCAGCAGGCCGCCCAGTATTATTCCATAAGTCATTTCCACATTTTTTTTAATTCATTGATGGGATGTGGGCATCACTGGCTAGGCCTGCATTTAGTGCCCATCCCTAATTGCCCTTGAGAAGATGGTGGTGAGCCACCTTCTTGAACCGTTGCAGTCCCTATGCTGTTAGGAAGGGAGTTTGATGCCGGGTGGTCAGTCTGGTTTTATTCTTATTCGTAGCGGTTGTTTACAGCTGAGTGGCTTGTTAGGCCATTTCAGAGAGCATTAAGAGTCAACTGCATTGCTGTGGGTCTGGAGTCACATGTAGGCCAGACCAGGTAAGGACAGCAGATTTCCTTTCCTAAAGGACATTAGTGAACCAGATGGGTTTTTGCAACAATTGACAATGGTCACCATTACTAAGACTAACATTTAATTCCAGAATTAAATTGAATTGAATTTAAATTCCACCAGCTACCGTGGTGGGATTTGAACCCATATCCTCAGAGCATTATGACTACTTACTAGTCTAGTGACATAACCACTACGCCACCGCCTCCCCAACAAGATTCATGTCAATGGGCATATACACAGAAATGATTGGTGCAAGGGTAGGTCTGCCAGAGATCTTCTTGTCACTGTCAAGGAGCATGGAGGAGTCCGGCTCCAACCTTGCACAGGGCTTTGCTCTGAGCTTAGAGCCAATGATTTCCAGGATGGAAGTGATGGGCATCTCCATTAGAGCACTTGTGGACCCAACCATGATGCTGGGTGTGATGGGCAATGTCTCAGCTTCCATTGCAGCACAAGTGGAAGTGACCCAACGTCTCAGTGCTGCAGAGCAAGCCCAGCTTCCTGCCACGCAAGCTCAGACTGCTGCTCCTGTGACTGCATTTACAAGTAGAGCTGCTTTACAGATGCCTGAAGGCCGAGGTCCAACAAAAAACTCGCGACCTAAAGAACAGATGGTGGGTGGAGAAAGCGTAGGAGACCCAGCAGCTAGCCGACAACCACGACATGCGTGGATTCTTTAGCGCAGTCAAGACCACCTATGGCCCAAGCACCGAAGGTCCTAACCCACTGCGGGCCAAGAACGGAGAATACTCATCAAGGACAGAGAGGCAGTCAGTGCCCACTGGAAGGAGCACTTCGAAGATCTCCTTAACCGAGACTCTGTCTTCAACGTGAGTGTCCTCAAATCCATCCCACAGCATGCTACCTGCCACCACCTCAGCACAACCCCAGCCCGGCATGAGGTTGAAAAGGCCATCTGACAACTGAAGAACAACAAGGCCTCAGGAGCAGATGGAATCCCCACCGAGGCACTAAAGCATGGCGGAGAAGCACTATTGGCGCAAATACATGAACTCTTTTCTCTTATTTGGAAGGAGGAGAGCATACCAGGGGATGACCATCTTCAAGAAAGGTGACAAGTCCAATTGTGGTAATTACAGAGGAGTTTCCCTGCTGTCTGCTGCAGGGAAAGTCATCGCAAGAATCCTCCTCAATCGCCTTCTATCAGTGGCTGAAGAGCTCCTCCCAGAGTCACAATGCGGATTCCGCCCATTAAGGGGCACAATGGACATGATCTTCACCGCCCGTCAAATACAACAGAAATGCAGGGAACAGCACCAGCCACTGTACATGGCTTTCTTTGACCTCACAAAGGCCTTCGACACTGTCAACCATGAGGGATTATGGAGTGTACTCCTCAAATTCGGCTGCCCTCAAAAGTTTGACACCATGCTCTGCCTGCTTCACGATGACATGCAAGCCGTGATCCTGACCAACGGATCCACTACAGACCCATTTCACGTACGGACCAGGGTCAAGCAAGGCTGTGTCATCGCACCAACGCCCTTCTCGATCTTCCTTGCTGCAATGCTCCATCTCACCCTCAGTAAGCTCCCCGCTGGAGTGGAGCTAATCTATGGAACAAACGGGAAACTGTTCAACCTCCGTCGCCTCCAGTCCAGATCCAAGGTTGTCCCATCCTCTGTCATAGAATTACAGTACGCAGATGACACTTGCGTCTGCGCATACTTGGAGGTCGAACTCCAAACCATCATCACCACCATCACCGAAGCATATGAGAGCATGGGCCTTACATTAAACATCCGTAAGACAAAGGTCCTCTACCAACCTGCCCCCGCCACACAGCACTGACCCCCAATTATCAAAATCCACGACAAGGCCTTGGACAACGTGGACCACTTTCCATACCTCGGGAGCCTACTCTCAACAAGGGCAGACGTCGACTACGAAGTCCAACACCGCCTTCAGTGTGCCAGTGCAGCCTTCGGTCGCCTGAGGAAGAGAGTGTTTGAAGACCAGGACCTCAAACCCGGCACCAAGCTCATGGTCTACAGAGCAGTAGTGATTCCCGCCCTCCTGTACGCTTCGGAGACATGGACCATGTACAGCAGGGAGCTCAAAGCACTGGAGAGGTACCACCAAAGCTGCCTCTGCAAGATCCTGCAAATCCATTGGGAGGATAGGCGCACCAATGTCAGCATTCTCGCTCAGGGCAACATCCCCAGCATCGACGCGTTGACCACGCTCGATCAGCTCCGATGGACAGGCCACATTGTCTGCATGCCTGATACGAGACTCCCAAAACAAGCGCTGTACTCAGAACTCCGACACGGCAAGAGAGCCCCAGGTGGGCAGAGGAAACACTTCAAGGACACCCTCAAAGCCTCCTTGAAAAAGTGCAACATCCCCTCCGACACCTGGGAATCCCTGGCCCAAGACCGCACGAAGTGGAGGAGAAGACTCCGGGAAGGCGCCGAACACTTTGAGTCTCTTCGCCGGGAGCAAGCGGAAGCCAAGCGCAAACAGCGGAAGGAGTGCACGTCAACCCAATCACCCCACCCACCCACCCCTTCAACCACCTGTGACAGAGACTGTAGGTCCCGCATTGGGCTCATCAGTCACCTGAGAACTCATTTTTAATGTGGAAGCAAGTCAACCTCGGTTCCAAGGGAATGCCTAAGAAGAGAAGAATTTACAAGTGTGGAAAGGGGCTTGCAGAGTCTCACAGCAGTCCAGCAATCTGTCCTCCAACAGATTATTAGTATTGCTGAGGCACCATCCCAGGGGAGTGCCAGTGGTTCTGTGGTGCTCGAACCTGCTGCCCTCTCTCAGCATGACAGCATTCGTACTCCCACCACTGCCACTCCGCCAATGCTCTTGCTGTTGCCTGTCAGACAGCCAGCCCAGACTGCTGCCACACATGCCGAGTTGGTGCAGTCTGCAGCTGAGCCTTCCATGCCCAGAGTTGCTCAAGGCCGTCCTGCAAGACCATCTACACTGTCCCCCACTGAAAGTCAGCAGCCTTCTGTTAGATCCGTGTGCTAATGGAGACACGGAATGCAGGAGTTGATTTAACAAGTGTTTACTGAACAAAGTCTGGAGGTGAACTAACAACACAAGACGCTACACAGGCTTATATACCTGAGTGGTCACTACTGGTACTACAGTATACAGGGGCTTCAAAAACATAGTTCCTCTTAAAGGTACATACACTACAATTCCTCCCCTTTTAGATAAATAGTACATAACATTTTAAGTAATCATTAAATAACATTTTTACAAGAACAATAATATACACATTTGCTGAAGTTAATCAATTACAAATTCAGTCTCTCTGGAGGCTTCCTGACTCGGTCCTGATAACGCCTCGGTGGTGTAGTAGGTTCTTTTGGCAAGGTCGATTCGGCTTCAATGCCAGTGTCGGGTTTATCTGGTTCCAGTATCACCGGATCGGAGGTAGATACTATGGGTATCTCTGCTTCATCACTAGGCGTATAGAGTTGTGGTGTAGGTTGTCCTTTTTCGGATGACTCTATGATCTGGTCAGCATGGTGCCTTATTATGCTTTCTCCAATGTCCACGGTATACATCAGCGGTCCTAGTCGTGTGCAAATAGTTCCAGGCTGCCATTTCTCGGTACGGTAGTCCCCGGCCAAAACTGGTTGACCTATCTGGAAGGTTCTAGTTGGCCTTTCATTCATGCTTTGAAATTGCCGGTTCTCTACATCCCTTCTGACGTTTGGCTTGACCAAATCCAGCCGGCATCTTAGTCTTCTATTGAAAAACATCATGGCGGGGGTTTGGTTTGTAACCACATGTGTTGCATTCCTGTACGCAAACAAGAAGTTATCTACCTTATGTTGTAGATTTATGTCTTCATTACCCATGGCCTTTATGGCCTTCTTGAAGGTCTGGACAAACCTTTCAGCCAATCCATTGGTGGCGGGATGGTATGGGGCGGACGTGTAGTGCTTAACCCCATTGTTTTTTAAGAACTTCCTGAATTCTTCGGATACAAATTGCGGTCCATTATCAGAACAGATCTGTTCAGGCAGCCCATTCCTGGTGAATATGGTCCTTAATACTGTGATGGTTTTTTCCGTGGTGGTGGAGAACATCTTTATTACCTCCAGCCACTTGGAGTGTGCATCCATCGCGATTAAGAACATTGAGTCCATAAATGGACCAGCAAAGTCGATATGTACCCTTTGCCATGGAGATGAGGGCCACGCCCATGGATGTAGAGGGGCTTGTGGTGGGGCGTTTTGGACCTTCTGGCATCCTAGACAGCTCTTGGTCATTTCCTCGATGTCTCCATCGATACCTGGCCACCACACAAACGCTCTGGCTAAGTTCTTCATTTTCACTCCACCCAGATGCCCCCTTTAGCACTCTATCCTTGAGTTTGGGTGGAATCACCACTCTGGATCCACACATCAAGGTTCCTCGGCACACTGACAGCTGTTCTCTTCTTTGCGAGAATGCTGGCAACAGTGGTTCGCCATGTGCTGGCCATCCCTTCACCGTTAAATCGTAGACTCGTGAGAGAGTCGGGTCATTTTGCGTTTCCTTTTCAATGGTAGAATTTGTCACCGGTAGACATTCCACTATGGTCGAGTGGAATATCTCCACTGGGTCCACTGTAGGCGCCTCTTCCACCGTTGGCAATGGTAGGCGCGATAACCCGTCAGCATTCCCATGCTGTTTTGTTCCTTTGTACTCTATATCATATTGGTGTGCTCCTAGGAAAAGGGACCACCTCTGTAGCCTTTGCGCTGTCATAATGGGAACGCCCTTTTTAGGGTTGAATATGGAGACGAGGGGTTGATGGTCAGTCAACAAGGTAAATTTTTGTCCGTGTAGGTAATGGTTGAATTTCTTCACCCCCCACACCAGGCTGAGTGCCTCCCTGTCGATCTGGGCATAGTTACGCTCAGCTGAGTTTAATGAGCATGACGCAAAAGCTATCGGCCGCTCCGAGCCATCAGGGAATCTATGCGATAATACCGCTCCCACGCCGTAAGGGGATGCATCGCACGCCAGTCTGATTGGCAGTGATGGGTTGTAATGAGCCAACACTTCCCTGGACGTGATTAAGCCTTTGCATTTATGGAAGGCACGTTTACAGTCTTCGCTCCATTTCCAAACTACTCCCGTTTGTAGCAGTGCGTTAAGCGGGTGCAGAACCTTCGACAAGTTTGGTAAAAATTTATGATAGTAATTTACTAATCCCAGGAACGACCTTAATTGTGAGACATTTTCAGGCACTGGGGCCTTTACGACCGCTTCAATTTTTTCAGGTGACTTATGCAACCCTTCTTCGTTAATGACATGGCCACAATATGATATTTGTTTCTGGAAAAATTCGCACTTGGGGCGATTTGCTCGTAGGCCCCATTCTCTCAGCCTCATGAGCACCTGCTCCAAGTTGGCAAGGTGCTCGTTGTCGTTTTCTCCTGTTACAAGGATGTCGTCTAGGTAGCATTGAGTCCCCGGAATCCCTTGCAGGACTTGCTCCATAGCTCTTTGCCAGATAGCCGGAGCTGATGCCACTCCGAAAACCAGTCAATTGTACTGGTACAGGCCTTTGTGTGTGTTTATCGTGAGATACTTTTTAGAGGCCTCCTCAACCTCCACCTGTAGATATGCCTGTGCTAAGTCAATTTTGGTGAAACGTTTCCCTCCGGATAGTGAGGCAAAAATATCTTCTATCCTCGGAAGAGGATACTGTACCGTGTGAAGAACCAGGTTTACAGTCACCTTGAAGTCCCCACAGATGCGAACTTTTCTCTGTTCTTCATATTTATCATTATTCAACGTTTTCTTCATGACCGGGACAATGGGTGTTGCCCACTCGCTCCAATCTACCTTGGATAACACGCCTGCTTTTTCCAAATTCTCCAGCTCTGCCTCGACAGCTGGATGAATTGCGTATGGCACCGGCCTTGCCTTAAAAAACTTGGGAATTGCCGCATCTTCCACTTTTACTGAGGCGGTGGCGCCTTTTAGGGTTCCTAGTTCCTGTTGAAACACTTCTTTGGCGTTAGCCAAGATTTCTTTTAATCGTCCAGGTATGACGTCATCATCGTTTTTTTTCTTACTGGTCACCGTCAGTGCCTGAATGGAGTGCCAGTCTAAACTTATCTTTCTGATCCATTCACGTCCCAACAACGGTGGACCACCATCTTGCAGAACGTATAAACACAACTTCTGTATTTCCTTGCCGTTGTATACAACAGGCACCCTTATTTTCCCTCTGGGGTATACTTTCTGCCCCGTATATGTCTTCAAGACAATGGATGTGTCTTTCAAAGGTATATGCGGAAGTAGCCGCTCGTAATCCCGTCGACTCATGACGGTCAGAGCTGATCCTGTATCTAGCTCCATTTTGACTGGGGACCCCGCTATCGTGAGGGTAACCCAAATGGTCTGGTAATCTTCTTTGGCAATTACATTATGTAATTTGAGACAGCTTAGTGTCTTGTTTCCGGAGTCGCTATCGCTCTTCTGGTCTTCGGAGCTACTGTCCGTCATCATTTGTACCTTTCTGTACTTTTCCTTATTGACCTTTTTACTGTCAGCGGATTTCTTTCCAGATCTGCATACACGTGCAATGTGTCCCATCTTTCCGCATTGCCTGCATGCTTTGTCCTTGAACCAGCAGTCCTTCTGGTCATGGGTGGATCTGCCGCAGCGATAACATCTCTCGAAACCCCGTGTCATTTCATGGGTGCCGAAGTCCTGTGGCTTTTGCTGTATCTCTGCAGCTCCTCTTGCTGCTGCTTCGTATGATACAGCCACACTGAAAGCCTTGTCCAGTGTCAAATCTTTCTCAGAAAGTAGTCTTTTCTGTGTTCCTTCGCTTAGGAGACCGCAGACGAATTTGTCTCGTAGAGAATCTGCCAGTCCTGCCCCGAATTGGCAGTGCTTTGACAGCTTTCGTAATTCGGTGAGGTAATCAGCGTTACTTTCATTCTTGTGCTGATTCCTCCTGAAGAATTTGAATCGTTCCGCTTTCAGCAGCGGTGTTGGGTTTAAGTGCTCCTGTAAGGTATCAACAATCTCATTAAAATTCTTGTCCATCGGTTTGGCTGGAGTGATCAAGTTTCGTAACAGCCCGTATATCCTTGCGCCCATCAGATTTAGAAGTACCGATGCCTTTTTATCATCCGCTACCTCATTCGCCTTGCAATATACCTCCACTCTTTCCACATATGTGGTCCAATCTTCTATATCACTATCGAAAGCAGTAATATTGCCAGTCTTCGGCATCTTGAAAATCTAAAATGGCGCTTCCGCGCTTTTCTTTTTTCCCCGTCGAGTTAAGATGGCGCCTCCCGTGCTTTCCCGCCGCTGCCGCTGCTGCCAACGCTGTTCTCCGCAGTTCCCGTTGCGACCTGCAGCTTTTCGCGGTATTTCTATTTTTTTTTAATATATCGCTTCAATATTCTCTCCGTAATTGAAGAACCGTTCCCGTCGCGGAGCGGACCCTCTGGGACTTTCCCCTCCCTCTGCTCGGTCCGAACGCCGGCCGCGCCCTGAGTGCTCCACCCTCTCTCTCTCTTTGCTTCTGCTTCCCGACTCGCTGCCCGGCCCCGCTGCAGAGCCACCCGATCGAGCTGTAGCCCGCCGCAGCCCAGGAAGGATCAGTGCACTACCTGCCACCAGCCCGTTTAGCTGGGGAAACCACAGACTGGAGACCAAGCCTGGCCCTCGTTTTTGAGTTTCTTTGAGTTATTTTTTTTTTTCTTGCTTCTGGCTTCGACCTTCGTCTGAGGAATCGATCCCCTTGAGGTGCTGCCGAATTGCAGGTAAGTTCGTTTCTAACTCGTCGCCACTGTTAGATCCGTGTGTTAATGGAGACACGGAATGCAGGAGTTGATTTAACAAGTGTTTACTGAACAAAGTCTGGAGGTGAACTAACAACACAAGACACTACACAGGCTTATACACCCGAGTGGTCACTACTGGTACTACAGTATACAGGGGCTTCAAAAACATAGTTCCTCTTAAAGGTACATACACTACACCTTCCACCAGCCATACTGCTGGCGCACGCACATCCCACCCACGCTATCGCCCTCACCAAGATGGCGAACAGCACGGGCCATGCCGGAAGTGGGCGGAGGCAAGGCAGCTGCCATTTTTTTCTCCAAACCGGTCTTAACTACCGGCGCTAAGGTGTCAAATTTCGCAGCCTATATGCTTGTAGTTAGCACTATTTCCAGAACTTATATATCCTTGCCCTACTGTGGATGAACTGGTTGCCTCGCCGTCCTCTGTGAGGATAGTGTTAGCTTTTTGAGACATCAACGGTCCCTGCCAAATACAGAGCTCTGTAATGCACTGCAAGGGCACCTGCAGCTACCATGTATTCACCCCCTTGCTTGATGGTTGCTGAAATAGATGTAGTGCTGCATGAGGTGTTTGTGAGAAAGGTTGTCCTCCATGGTACTATTTGCTTTGGTCAACATTAAGTGAGGCCATCTGCTGGTGTTCATTTGGAAATAGAACCTCCACCAGCACTGTGCCTGCCAAACTGAGGTAACTTCTCTGCATATGTGGGTGTGCAAGTACCAATGGGAGGGCAAGGATCACCTCTCAGGCAGCCTGAACAGCCTGGCATCTCTCCGTAGGCCCTGTTCTGAACACATCAGCCTGTTGGGAAACTCATTTGTGCTGGTAAAAGGGATTTCAGGCAAAAAAAATGAACAACTGTAATAAAAGACTTGTGAGAACCACCAGGAAAAAATGCAAATAGAAGATAGTAAAAAAGGACCCCCTTTTAAATCTGTGTGGCCTTTAAATAACTTCCTGTTTGAAGGTGTGTATTTGGCAGCCTGGATGCCAGATTTTCTAGGCATGCTGACCACAGAATGGAGAGGGGGATTTCAATGCCTCATTTTACATGTGGTTATAAAGATCTCACCTGGTTCAGATGGGAACTTCTATCACCCACCTCAGACCTGATCAGAAAATTCTAAGGTAGGCAAATTGGGCAGAAATCAGGCAAAACTGTTTTTTGCCTAAATGTTGTTGTGTTTGTGCCTGTTTTGATTGCAGGTGGAATGTAACGGTCATTAAATCGGTCCCCAGACCTTGATATGGATTTTAGCTGGATATATTGTAAAAACTGCGTAGTTTAACAACAGATTTGTTCTCGATATAATCAAAAGAGTGCAGCATATCATTAGGATAAAGATTTCCAGTCCACTTTCAGCAGTTCAACAACTCATCAGGGGAGAAAAATGCCTAGTGTTGTAATCCCATGTTTGGATATTCTGAAGACATAGAAAACATCAAAATACTACGCACATTTTAATTTACACCCACATACAGGGATTAGTCAAGCAGTGAATCTTCTGCCAAATGATGAACCTTGATGAACCAACAGTCTGTGTGAGTCACATCTCATAGGTGAAAGCCACCATATAATTGGATTCATCTGGAGTTCCCAAAAATACTATCTAGTATTCAGCAGCTCAGCCACTTTTCTACAGCTAGAGGAGGCATGATTGCACACCAGCCCAGTTGAAATTAATGAATTTGTTTCCTTTACTCTTTATTCTTTTTGGCATTGGATAACAATAAATAATAAATCCTGAAAAGAATCCATCTACATGCACATTTCTGTCAGTTCATTTTTATTCTAGTTACATTTTAGTCAATTACATATATACTCCTCAACCTAATTGCAAAAAAGACTGGCGCAATACATTTTTACAATGAAGGTTATCTAATTAAGAATATCCAAGATCATAAGATGCACAGTGT
The DNA here is from genome assembly GCF_052327205.1 of Somniosus microcephalus. Classification (NCBI taxonomy): domain Eukaryota; kingdom Metazoa; phylum Chordata; class Chondrichthyes; order Squaliformes; family Somniosidae; genus Somniosus; species Somniosus microcephalus. The sequence continues at coordinate 292,366,808 of NC_140989.1, forward strand.
TGGAGCACCAATGCACAGCACCATGAAACAAAGGTTTGATTTCGCCACCAAACTGGGGTGTTTGTACCAGCTGTGTAGCTCTGTAGGGGTGACGAGCGTAGACCAGGTACATACCCCACAGGGTAAAAAGAAACGTAATTTTAACAGAAATATAGGGATATTGCAACCCCTCCACCATGCTCCCCCCCCTCCAGACACTGGACATGTGAATTGCACAAGAAGTGTACCCTGCTTCTCCAGGCCAAAGTGTACCCATATTTTGTGGATTGGGCCATTAACCCAGTTTAACCCTTGCACAAACTGGCCCTCTGGCAGGGCCTTGCACCTGGAATTGGATGTGTTAACAAGAGTGCAGCTGCAGATCTGGCCATTGGCCTTGGGGCCTATTGGCTGCTGAAAATCCATTGGGTCCCTTTACATCAGGCTTACCTTTTTGGCTCTTTGCCTTATGCCTGGTATCCACAGATGGTCCATCGCCAACTTCTTGGGACATCGCTGTAAATGGGTTCCCCAGGGACGCAAGAATAGGAAACTGAGGTAGGATGGCCAGAGATGCCCTCACCTGCCTCATTAGCATGCCAACACTGGTCTGACACCTTTCGAACAATGTTCCCTCTAATTTTTTTTCCCTGTGTGGGCCCTTTAAATTTGCTGCGTGGCTGCTGCATGCGCCGTATCTCTTCCAGCGGAACAGCTAGTGAGTGGTCTACTTGGGATCTTGCAATCGATGCGCAGCCGCGTACCTTAGGGAGAACATTGCATTCAAAGACCCAAAAATGCAACATAAAGGGAGTGGAGACCTGACACAATGAGGGAAATGTCAACCCCCAAGAACTGGTGGGTTGGGGTTGGGTGGGAAGTAAAAATTGTAGAAATTGAAGCGCGATCGCAACCCAGATCCAACTTCTAGATTTAACAGAGGCACATTTAGCTGCATGTGAGTAACCTGCTCATCAAAGTCGACACGATCATTAGGACAGGCACATTGGTAAATAGCTCAGCCATTAACATCATCAGCATATGATAATGAGCCGATTTTCAATTGAATTAAGCAGGCATTTGAATTTACCACCACCAGCACGGGTTTCCTGGGGGTCAGGGAACTCGCCAGTGAAACGGAGGCGAAATTGAACAGCACTTCATTGAGGTGTTTAAAGTTCAGATTGCCCAATCTTAATAAAGGCTTAGTGCTTCCAGCTGCTTTGTCAGTCTATCTGGCAAACATTTCGCAGAGAGTTCGTGTCAGCATAGATGTTTTTGAGAAGTTTGGAGGCTCTCAAATGGACACCAGCAGGATGGGGGGGCGCCATGGATGCTTTCAACATCGGAAGAGGAAGACAATCACCATCCATGGCAGCAGCGTCATGCTGTAGTGGGATCTGCAGGTGCACAGGAGAGAGATGCACAGGAGAGAGCTGTAGAACAGCAAAGAGGACAGCCTCAGAGGGGCTGAGGTCGCAGGAGGCACTACCTACGTCAAAGGGTCTACCGACAGAAGCTCAGCTTCCTTGACCTATGTGAAGAGCAGTGCTCAGATTGACACGGCAGGTGGTCGCTGACATCTCAGCCTTCTTCACGAAGAGCTACTCCCTGCTGGACCTGGTGGCCATGCATTGCTCATCATTGTCAAAGTCACTACTGCCCTCCATTTCTTTCCCTTTTGCTCCTTCTAGTGCACCACCGGACACATCTCGAGGGTCTCTTAGTTGGCTGCCCATAAATGTGTACAGCAGGTCACGGATGGGTTGTATGCCAGGGCGTCGACTTATGTCAACTTTCCCTGCAACGATTATAGCAGAATGAGCAGATGCTCGCATTTGCTTCTCTGGCTGATAAAGGTACAGAGTGCCATTGATTGCACATATGTTGCAATCCGAGGACCACCATATCAACCAGGAGTTTTTATTAACCGCAAGGGATTTCATTCCATCAATGTACAGCTGGTGTGCAACCTAAGAAGCGGTGTGCGCCAAATTCACTGGGAGCTGTCAAGATGCTTTTATACTGCGGCAGTCCAACATTCTGGATTTTTCAATCTAGGAAACAGACTTAAGGGCTGACTCGTAGGGGACAAGGGATACCACCTTCAAATTTGGCTCATACCACCTGTGAGGAACCCCACCAATGAGGCGCAGGAGTGCGCCAACAGGAGCCTTATAACCACCAGGTGTGTCATCGAGTAAGCCATCGGCATGTTAAAGATGCAGTTCAGGTGCCTAGATAGGCAGCACGGTGGCATAGTGGTTAGCACTGTTGCCTCACAGCGCCAGGGACCCGGGTTCGAATTCGGCCTCGGGCGACTGTCTGTGTGGAGTTTGCACATTCTCCCCGTGTTTGCGTGGGTTTCCTCCGGGTGCTCCGGTTTCCTCCCACAGTCCAAAGATGTGTGGGTTAGGTTGATTGGCTATGATAACATTGACCCTTAGTGTTAGGGGGATTAAATACGTGGGGTTACAGGGATAGGGGTGGGATATGTGTTTGTGTAGGGGTTACGGGGATCGGGTGGGATATGTGTCGGTGCAGGCTCGATGGGCCAAAATGGCCTCTATCTGCACTGTGGGGTTTCTGTGATTCTGTGATAGGTCTGGAGATGCCCTTCAGTACTCGACAGCAAGGGTGTCCAGAATCATAGTGGTATTATGCGTCCTGCACAACATTGCACAGCAGAGAGGATTAGAGATGTAGGACGATCAAAGCACTCATCAAACATCTTATGTTGAGGAAAACATGGAAGAAGAGGAGGAGGAGGAATATGAAGATGGGGCTCCCATTGCCAGACCAGCTGTGTACATAGCTGCCAGGGATGCCCTCGTAGCTCAACCTTATTCTGACTGAAACAAATAACAAATGAAAGCCATCACCGGCCTACCTCTACCAGGACCATCACCGTGACCCCCCTCTCCCTTAGCACAAAACAATTCTTCAACCATGCTTACACCCATTGTATATCCACCCAATGGACCCCATCATGTATCGACATTCATCATGAAGCAAGTGAAAAGGCGAGTTGGCATTCAGGATGCAAAAATGGGCAAGACGTGGAAGTGGTGCTAACCAATAAATTTCATGTGGCGTTATAAAAAAGGAAACTTAACAACATAACATGTTGTCAAACACCCACGTGCCTACCCCTGGTCAATTACAATTGCTTTAATTTATGCTTTCTACCGCTTCTATGTGGTACATCCCATGTGGCTTCAGCAGAGGTAGAGGCAGGCTGCTCAACTTTCTGAACGACCTGAAACGTTAACTCTGCTTCTCTCTCCACAGATGCTGCCTGACCTGCTGAGTATTTCCAGCATTTTCTGTTTGTGCTCAGATCCCTGCCCTGACTGCTGAGATGCTTTTGGCCTATGCTCTCTGGGTTTCAGAGCCCCTGAGGGCCCCGTCAAAGACTGCACCACCTGCACCTATGCAGGGGCAGACCCAGCCATCGGGGGACGAGGCAGCATGTTGGATACTGGCTGAAGGTGGGGCAACGGGTGAAAAGTGGGAGCGCTTTAAGTGGAGTTCCCACTTCCATGTCCCCTTTCACCATCATCTCTCTCCTGGACCACATCACTCCTATCACACTACTGCAGACCAGCTTGGTGTAGATCAGTAATGCATTGTAAGGCCACAAATAAGGTATCTGCCATCCTGCTTAAGGCGGCAGACATGTTGGCATCTAAAGTCTGCACGTCCATGGTCATGGCCTGCATGGACTCATTTGAGAGCCTGGCTTGAAGCTCCATGGAGGCAGCCACTCTTTCCATGGCAGACAATCTTGCAATTGCTTGCGCCACCAATCCACTAGCAATCGCGTTGGTCACCTCCAACCTCTCCGCTATTGTGGAGAGTGTGCGTGGCATGTTTGTCAATACCTCACAAAGTTACAGATGTACCTCTAACATTCTCCTTCTCATTGATGGCCCCCAGGGTTCAATATCTGTGGTGTCAGTCATGGCTCAGTTGGTAGCACCCTCGCCTCTGAGTCAGAAACTTGTGGGTTCAAGTCCCACTCCAGAGAATTGAGCACAAAAATCTAGGCTCACTCTAGTGCAGTACTGAGACGTTAAACCGAGACCTGTCCAGTCTCTAAGGTGGATGTAAAAGATGCCGTGGAACTATTTCGAAGAGGAGCAGAGGAGTTATTCCTGGTGTCCTGGCCAATATTTATCCCTCAGAAAGCATCACAAAAAACGATTATCTGGTCATTATCACATTGCTGTTTGTGGGAGCTTGCCATGCACAAATTGGCTGCCGCGTTTCCTACATTACAACACTTCAAAAGTACTTAGTTGTCTGTAAAGCGCTATGGGATGTCCTGAGGTCGTGAAAGGCGCTGTATAAATGTAAGTCTTTCTTTTTTTTCTTTTTTCTGTGTCCAGTTGAGCAGAGCTTGGAGAGGATTGCACCCCCCCAACGCAAACTCTCCACAACTGTCCCTGCCGGCAGTGTCTGCTCATGCTCACTTGTGAAATGTGGATCACCAGATGAAATACCAACTAACTGTCTAACTGGACCCATCAAAGTCTTTGCGCTGCTGCATGGCTGTACGTAGTGTGACACTGCACCCTCAGAAGGAATGAGGCCCTCTGAAGAATCGTCCTCATGCATCTCCAGCGACTCTTGCTCTACACGTGAAGGCGCTGGAAGACAAAAGAAAGGGATACGAATTAGTCGTGGCAAAGTAACCATCTTGACAATCACCATACTCAGACGTTTCACAGTTCAGACATAGATGAAATAAAGTCAACATGTCTGTCACAGATATTTTTAATTCTGTCACCAGCCACCTGCAAGCTCCCAGTCTCTCCATCTCAGATTGACAGTGATGCAGATCTGTCACATGTAACATTGCATCCGCCTCTGCATCTGTAAGCTGCACTATTTGTGGCAGGTCACCTCCAGTCCTCTCCCAGTCTCTTGCATTTTGCACTCTCTTCTCCTATAAGGGACAAAAAAATAAACCTGCGAGTGAATGAAGGTCACATATTAACTCGATGGATGCAGTGCATTCAGTGAGGGTAACTATGAGACAGATGCATCACATTGCATAAGAATTGGGGTGAGTGGCAGTGGTAGATGGATACATGGAGAAGGGCATAGAAAGTGAAGGATGGGTGCTGCTGAAAATTAAATGGGTGTGAGGAGTGATGTGATGGAGTACACTTGGCAAGATAGAATGGGGGGAGTGGGGTGCTTACACCATAGGATGTAGATGAATCAGCAAATGTACTCACTTTTCCTGACTGGATAGGTCATTAAACTGCTTCCTGCATTGCATCCAAGACTCAATGCTCCAGCTGCTCACCTCCTCAGCCAACTGCAACCTCACCTTCTTGGTGACAGCATCAGGTTTCTTTCTCCAATTGCTAAGGAAATGTATGTCCCTCCTACTCCTGACTGCACCCAGCAGTAATTCAAGGGAAGCATCATTGATTCTGAGCACTGCCCCTGCTCTTTGTGAATCCATGCTAAACAGCTCCTGGTTCCTCCAAATATCATTTCTACATTGGCCCTTTAAATAGTGGACTTTCTTTTTATTCATTCCTGGGATGTGGGCATCGCTGGCAAGGCCAGCATTTGTTGCCCATCTCTAGCTTCCCCTCAGAAACTGGTGGTGAGCCGCCTTCTTGAACCGCTGCAGTCCGTGTGGTGAAGGTACTCCCACAGTGCTGTTAAGGAGAGAGTTCCAGGATTTTGACACAGCAATGATGAAGGAACGGCGCTATACTTCCAAGTCAGGATGGTGTGACTTGATGGGGAACTTGGAGGTGGTGGTGTTCCCATGCGCCTGCTGCCCTTGTCTTTCTAGGTGGAAGAGGTCGCGGGTTGGGGAGGTGCTGCCGAAGAAGCCTTGGCAAGTTGCTGCAGTGCATCTTGTAGTTGGTACACACTGCAGCCGGTGGTGGAGGGAGTGAATGTTTAAGGTGATGGATGAGGTGCCAATCAAGCAGGCTGCTTTGTCCTGGATGGTGTTGAGTTTCTTGAGTGTTTTTGGAATTGTACTCATCCAGGCAAGTGGAGAGTATTCCATCACATTGCTGACTTGTGCCTTGTAGATGGTGAAAAGGCTTTGGGGAGTCAGGAGTTGAGACACTCGCCACAGAATACCCAGCCTCTGACCTGCTCTTGTTGCCACAGTATTTATGTGGCTGGTCCAGTTAAGTTTCTGGTCAATGGTGACCCCCAGTATATTAATGGTGGGGGATTTGGCGATGGTAATGTCGTTGAATGTCAAGGGGCGGTGGTTTAACACTCGCTTGTTGGAGATAGTCATTGCCTGGCACTTGTGTGGCGCGAATGTTACCTGCCACTTATCAGCCTGAGCCTGAATGTCGTCCAGGTCTTGCTGCATGCGGGCATGGACTGCTTCATTATCTGAGGAGTTGCGAATAGCACTGAACACTGCAGTCATCAGTGAACATCCCCACTCCTGACCTTATGATGGAGAGAAGGTCATTGATGAAGCAGCTGAAGATGGTTGGGCCTAGGACACTGCCCTGAGGAACTCCTGCAGCGATGTCCTGGGGCTGTGATGATTGACCTCCAACCACCACAACCATCTTCCTTTGTGCTAGGTATGACTCCAGCCAGTGGAGAGTTTTTCCCCGATTCCCATTGACTTCAGTTTTACTAGGGCTCCTTGATGCCACACTCAGTCAAATGCTGCTTTGATGTCAAGGGCAGTCACTCTCACCTCACCTCTGGAATTCAGCTCCTTTGTCCATGTTTGGACCAAGGCTGTAATGAGGTCTATAGCTGAGTGGTCCTGGCGGAACCCAAACTGGGCATCAGTGAGCAGGTTATCTGTGAATAAGTGCTGCTTGATAGCACTGTCGACCACACCTTCCATCACTTTGATGATGATTGAGAGTAGACTGATGGGGCGGTAATTGGCCGGATTGGATTTGCCCTGCTTTTTGTGGACAGGACATACCTGGGCAGTTTTCCACATTGTCGGATAGATGCCAGTGTTATAGCTGTACTGGAACAGCTTGACTAGATATGTGGCTAGTTCTGGAGCACAAGTCTTCAGCACAACAGCCCGGATGTTGTCGGGGCTCATAACCTTTGCTGTATCCAGTGCATTCAGCCATTTCTTGATATCACGTGGAATGAATCGAATTGGCTGAAGACTGGCTTCTGTGATGGTGGGGACCTCAGGAGGAGGCCATTATGGATCATCCACTCGGCACTTCTGGCTGAAGATGGTTGCAAACGCTTCAGCTTTGTCTTTTGCACTCATGTGCTGGGCTCCACCATCATTGAGGATGGGGATATTCGTGGAGCCTCCTCCTTCCGTTAGTTGTTTAATGGTCCACCACCATTCACGACTGGATGTGGCAGGACTGCAGAGCTTTGATCTGATCCATTGATTGTGGGATCGCTTAGCTCTGTCTATAGCATGCTGCTTCCGCTTTTTAGCATGCATGTCATCCTGTGTTGCAGCTTCCCAAGGTTAGCACCTCATTTTTAGGTACACCTGGTGCTGCTCCTGGCATGCTCTTCTACACTCCTTATTGAACAGGGTTGGTTCCCTGGCTTGATGGTAATGGTAGAGTGAGGGATATGCCAGACCATGAGGTTACAGATTGTGGTGGAATACAATTCTGCTGCTGCTGATGGCCCACAGCGCCTCATGGATGCCCATTTTTGAGCTGCTAGATCTGTTCTGAATCTATCCCATTTAGTACGGTGGTAATGTCACACAACACAATGGAGGGTGTCCTCAGTGTGAAGGCGGGACTTCGTCTCCACAATGACTGTTGGGTGGTCACTGCTACCAATGTTGTCATGGACAGAGGCATCTGCGGCAGGTAAATTGGTTAGGATGAGGTCAAGGATGTCTTGCTGCAGTTGTACAGGGCCTTGGTGAGACCGCACCTTGAGTATTGTGTGCAGTTTTGGTCACCTTACCTGAGGAAGGACGTTCTTGCCATGGAGGGAGTGCAGCGAAGATTCACCAGGCTGATACCTGGGATGGCAGGAATGACGTACGAGGAGAGATTCTGTCAATTGGGCTTATACTCACTGGAGTTTAGAAGATTGAGAGGGGATCTCATCGAAACCTATAAAATTCTGTCAGGTCTGGACAGACTAGATGCAGAAAGGATGTTTCTGATGGCCGGGGAGTCCAGAACCAGGGGTCATAGTCTAAGGATAAGGGGTAAGCCATTTAGGACTGAAATGAGGAGGAATTTCTTCACCCACAGAGTGGTGAACCTGTGGAATTCTCTGCCACAGAGGGCGGTGGAGGCCAGTTCATTAAATATATTCAAGAAAGAGTTGGATATATTTCTTGAGGCTAAAGGGATCAAGGGATATGGGGAGAAGGCAGGGACAGGGTGATGTGCCAAATAACTGCCCGAATCCGTGAAGTTAAAGCTTAAGACAAAAGCCTTTTATTAAATAAGAATCATGGCAGAGTTAACAGAGTTCATCATCGACCGAGCCCTTGGTAGAACATACCAGAAGAGGGGCGGGGCCAGGGAGGAGCATTAGTGGTTCCCCCCGGTGGAACATTCCAGACATTACAAGTACAAGTACAAATATCAGAACACAGTTATTTCATCACATTCACCCCCTGCTATAGATTCAGTCTGTCAGGAGGTCTGATAATCCTCTGGGAACGACGTAACTCTTGCTGAGGCTCCTCCCGGAGTACTAACTCCGGTTCATTCGAATTCCCAGAATCATCAGTATTTTCCACACTGAGGGTTTGTGTCTCTGAAGGTCCAATACCACGATTGAAAACTCTACTCTCAGAGTCGAACTCTTTTCGAGCTCCAGCAGGTGCAAGATCTTTAATGGAGACCGTATCCTCTCGCCCATCCGAATATTGAATATACGCATACTGGGGATTAGCATGGAGGAGTTGTACTTCCTCCACCAGTGGATCAGTCTTGTGGCCTCTCACATGTCTGCGCAACAACACAGGGCCCATGGTCGTCAACCATGTGGATAACGATACTCCATTAGTAGCTTTTCTTGGAAAACTAAACATCCTTTCATGAGGGGTGGCATTCGTCGCTGTACACAAAAGAGACCTTATGGAATGCAGCACGTCTGGCAGGACATCCTGCCAGCGAGAGGTCGGCAGGCCTCGTGACTTCAAAGACAGTATGATAGCCTTCCACACTGTCGCATTTTCTTTCTCGACCTGCCCATTACCACGAGGGTTATAGCTGGTAGTTCTACTCGTTGCAATCCCCTTCGATAGCAAAAACTGTCGTAACTCTTCGCTCATAAAGGAAGAACCCCTATCACTATGTATATAGTTAGGCATGCCGAACAAGGAAAACAGTTGGCAGAGGCATTTAATTACAACAGCACTAGTCACATCCGGACAGTGGATAACAAAAGGGAACCGAGAGTACTCGTCCATAATATTAAGAAAATAGACATTACGGTCGCTCGATGGAAGGGGACCTTTAAAATCGAGACTCAAACGCTCAAATGGTCGAGTTGCTTTAATAAGATGAGCTGGCTAGGACGGCTTATAGAAGCGGGGTTTGCATTCAGCACAAACATGACAGGTTCTGGTCATTGTCCGGACCTCCTCAATAGAGTAGGGTAGATTGTGGAACTTAATGAAGTGGTTCATTCTGGTAACCCCAGGGTGGCAGAGTGCGTCGTGGAGACTTTGAAGCTTATCTGTACCTAGACTAGCACATACTCCTCGTGACAAAGCATCCGATGGCTCATTAAATACTCCAGGCCTGTACTGAATATCATAGTCATATGTTGACAGTTCTATTCGCCATCTTAAAATCTTATCATTTTTGATCTTGCCTCTCTGCTTAGTGTTGAACATAAAGGCCACAGATCGCTGGTCAGTAATGAGCATAAAACGTTGGCCAGCGAGATAATGGCCTAGAAATTCGGTATGGCCCCGCCAGGTCTTTTGCGCCCGAAATTTTGCGCCCGCCAGGATTCCCGTAGCGCCCGCCTAAAATTCAGTTGCGACGGGCCAAGACGGCGGCGGGCGCTATTGCAGGGTTTGGCCGCCTCGCTAGGGGCGATGAATGTCACTTTCAGGCGTCCAGCTCCCGCTGCGGCACCCGATGCGGTGCGGCAGGCTGGGGTACTGCAGGCCTCCTCCTTCTCTTAAGGAGGAGCTGCCTGCAGCCGTCAGATCACCGGTGGATTCCCCCGGCAAATGAGCCCGGCACCACGGAGAAGTGCCGGGCTCGCGGGACTCAGACATCAATGCCGCGGGGGCGTGGTGCAGGAGTCCGGGGAGGGAGGTGCGGGCAGGTGGCCGCCGGGAAAGCGGCCGGCCGCCGCTCCACCTTTATGCGCCGGCCTTTCGGAGCTGCAAGACCCCGTTTCACAAACGCTGTTTGCGGCTGCCACGGGCGAGGCGGCCGCAACTGAATTTGGCCATCGGGCCGGAATAGCATTGCAACCGGGGCGCTGCGCACACCGATGACGTCATCGGTGCCGGCGCGGCGCTACCGGCTAACGCCGATGTTAGGGTCCATCTGAATTTCGGGCGATAAAAAACTTCAGGCGCAAACCACTTTATAGCCAATAAGTGGGCGCAAACGCGACTGAATTTCTAGGCCAATGTCTCCAATACCTGACTGCTTCAATAATTGCCTGTGCCTCCTTTTCCACTGAAGAATGTCGAACTTCTGGTCCTTGCAATGTACAAGAGAAGAAAGCTACTGGTCTACCAGCTTGGTTAAGAGTTGCTGCCAACGCAAAATCAGATGCATCACTTTCCACTTGAAATGGGATCTTCTCATCCACGGCACATACCACTGCCTTCTCAATGTCCCGTTTGATATTAAGGAAAGCCTCCTGAGCTTCCGCCGATAGCGGAAAAGACGTCGACTTAATAAGAGGTCGGACTTTATCTGAGTAGCTAGCCACCCACTGGGCATAGTACGAGAAGAATCCCAGACACCTTCTTAAAGCTTTTACAGTGTGAGGTAAAGGTAATTCCTTAAGTGGGCGTAATCTTTCAGGGTCTGGCCCGATTACCCCATTCTCCACAACGCAACCAAGAATACACAAACGTGTAGTATTGAAGGTACACTTGTTTTCGTTGTAGGTCAGGTTTAACCTCTTTGCAGTCTCTAGGAACTTCGCGAGATTTTGATCATGCTCCCGTTGGTCACGCCCACAGATGGTAACATTGTCCAGGTACGGGAATGTTGCTTCCAACGCGTATTCATCCACCATACGATCCATCTCCCGTTGGAAGACGGATACCCCATTCGTCACTCCAAAGGGCACCCGAAGGAATTGGTACAGGCGCCCATTAGCTTCGAAGGCCGTATAAGGTCGGTCTTCTATTTTGATGGGGAGTTGATGGTAGGCAGACTTTAAATCAATGGTGGAGAACACGCGGTACTGAGCTATCTGGTTCACCATCTCAGAAATACGAGGCAAAGGATAGGCGTCTAATTGGGTATACAAGTTTATAGTCTGGCTATAATCGACCACAAGTCTTTTCTTCTCATTAGTTTTAACCACCACCACCTGGGCACGCCACGGGCTACCACTGTGTTCGATGATTCCCTCCTGTTGAAGCCTTTCCACTCCCTCTTTTATAAATGTTTTATCTTCTGAACTATACCGTCGACTCTTAGTCGCTATAGGTCTACAATTAGGAGCAAGGTTCGCAAACAAAGAAGGCGGACTTACGTTTAAAGTAGAAAGGCCGCAGACTGTGAGCGGAGGCTGAGATCCACCATACTTAAGGGTAACGCTCTCATGCTGACACTGGAAGTCCAAGCCTAATATTAAGTTCACACACAACTGAGGTAATATGAGGAGTTTAAAGTCCTTATACTCCGTATCCTTAACGGTCAATGTGACTTTACAATATCCAGTTACCTCCGAAGTAAGGGATTTGGACGCCATCACAATTTCACTTCGAGTAGGATACACCTTCAATGAACAGGAGTTAACAAGGTTGGGGTGTATAAAACTTTCAGTACTGCCACAGTCTATCAAACACCCAGTAGGATGACCATTAATCTTAATGTCCATCATAGATTTTGACAAGGAACACGGTATGGTCTGGTCAACCGTAGCCGAGGCTAGAATAAAACGATAGGCGGCAGCAGAGAAGACATCGGGTACAGGATTACCCTTACACACTTTACTAAAATGTCCCCGTTTCTTTCATTTAAAACAGGTAGCCTCTCTGGCTGGGCAACTTTGCCTGGGGTGTTTAGATTGGCCACAAAAATAACACTTAGACCCATGGGGCACAGCCGCAACAATAGGATTAAGTGGGGGCTCCATTGGTGTTATGGATGCCTCCATACTCGGAACACACGAGGCTGAGAGAGATGCATGGGCTGATGCATACACTTCTGAATTCTTCTGGGCTACATCTAACGATCGAGCAGCAGCGACAACCGTTTTTAAAACTAACGAGTCGTTCTCGAGGAGTCTCTGTCTAATATAATTAGATCGGAGGCCAGATATGAAAGAATCGCGGATGGCTTCTTCCTGATACACTATGGCAGAGACAGCCTTGTAGTTGCAACCCTTAGCCAAAGCCTTAAGGTCCTGCAGGAAATCGTCCAGAGATTCCTCGGGTAATTGCCTGCGAGTAGACAGGAGATACCTGGCGTATACTTCGTTAACCGACTTAAGGTACTGGGCTTTAAGAGCTGCGAGGGCCTCTTCATATGCAGTAATATCTTCAATTATAGAGTAAGTTTGATGACTTACCAAGTTGGTTGGAAGACCCAACTTGTTAACCGTCGGATCGGTCGATGATGCGATGAAGTGTTCAAAACATCGGAGCCAATGCGTAAATTTCTTCGACGCATCTGCCGAATGGGGATCGATATCCAGACGCTCTGGTTTCAAAAATCGATCCATCTTCCAAAAGTTGTTATTTAATAAAATTGATGTGCCAAATAACTGCCCGAATCCGTGAAGTTAAAGCTTAAGACAGAAGCCTTTTATTAAATAAGAATCATGGCAGAGTTAACAGAGTTCATCATCGACCGAGCCCTTGGTAGAACATACCAGAAGAGGGGCGGGGCCAGGGAGGAGCATTAGTGGTTCCCCCCGGTGGAACATTCCAGACATTACAACTACAAGTACAAATATCAGAACACAGTTATTTCATCACACAGGGTACTGAATTTGGATGATCAGCCATGATCTCATTGAATGGCGGAGCAGGCTCGAAGGGCCAAATGGCCTACTCCTGCTCCTATCTTCTATGTTTCTATGTTTCTATGTTGGTTCTCTCACCACCTGTCGCAAGCCCAGACTGGCAGCTATGTCCTTCAGATAGTGTCATGCGGGTGCGCATCACGCAGCTTGGAGACCCGAAACCCAGAAGGAAAATTGTAATGATTCAATCAAGTCATTATCGGAGAATTCAACCTGCTAACTTTACTTTTGGGTTTCGCGCACGCAATCCCACCTCCACTCACCCGCCCCCGGCTCAGAACCCACCTTTGCATTAATACTGGGGCAATGCATCTCTGCTGATATTTCTCTCTATAGCATCTAGTAAATGAGCATTCCCCAGGCATTGTGGATAGAACTTTTGGACACGTAATTGGTTGTTGAATGCAATGATAGACAAGATTACAGATTTGGCTTTCAGATACTCTGGGCCTGAATTTGCTGTCGGTGGCGAAGCTAAGGAGGACGCCGCCGACATCGCACCTACCTCATGCGATCCCCCTGCAAGAACTTCCTTTAAAACGCTGCAGAGATCTGCGCAGCGTTCTCCCCCACGAAGCACAGGAGTGTAGCGTTGTGCATATGCAAACTTGGGATCACGTGGAGCGGTGGTTCTTTTACTTCCTGATTCTTAGAAGGTGAGCTTTTCTATAAGCTATTCATTCGAGACTTGCCAGCTTTAATGCCGCCTGTAGCTGGTGTGTCTGTGCTTAGCTTCAGCTAGCAGCTGACTCCGATGGCAGAAGTAAACCAGAACCATGTCATTCATTTGATCTACACCGCTAGACAAAGTGGATGGAATAATCATTGTCACAACCTGTCTCAACACTGTGGCACGCTGACATTTACTGGTGTTTCATACAGCAACGCATTCTGCAACAAAGATTTGTACACGCACTGAACCAACAGCTTTATCTCCAACTGCATTAATCATCATGCTTCTCTCTTGAACTGGGATAGGAAACAAGTTCATGTTCTGGCTGGGAGTTAATGACTGGCTCGAAATCATTCTGTGATGTGGTTATGTTACTGTAAATAGCGAGACAGTCACTGTCCTCGGTGGCATATATTCTACAAAATATCTAAGTCAATTTCTTCCGTAATTACAATACTAAACATACCATCTGGTGACACATGTTCGGGACATCTAAAAATAAAAATGGTTCCGTTTTCATGATTTAAATTAAAACAAAAATGACAATCTGCAATGATTGTTCTAAATTGGTATTTGCTGATTGTAAACCATTTTCTTGCAGGATACACAGCCTAACAGGGCTATGCACAATATACAATTGATGGTACCTTCCCTTAATTGACTTGCACAAGACTTAAAAAAATTGAAAGCATAAATACTTCGGAGTAGGTGGCCAATTAGCCCAACTTTTCGCCAGCAGATTAATTTCTATCAGGAGGTGAAGGATGCAGCGAAGCCTCTGTGTATTCATAGCTTGACAGATCGCAAGTTCGGGATTTAGAACTTGCGATCAGTTTCAAAGGCAGTAGCTGCAGAAAAAATTCAAATGCACAAGGCTAAATTGAAATATTATGGATGGTCTAGTCCACACTGCAGGAAAAAAAGCAGCCTTATGGGGAAACTGACAGCTTAAAACACCCGAAGGAGTTAGACATGATCTGCAGCAGAGAGGACACACCAACAGTGTTGACCACAAATTCAGGGCCTCCATGTAATAAGTCAAAGAATTTTTGATTTCTATTTTTTCATTTTTCCTGTAAAACAAAACCTTAAAATTATTCATTTTCCTGGAATACCCAGCCTAAAGGTTTTATTTGCTTCCTGATATGACACCATATATCACATCATGGTATATTGTGGCTAATGGAATATGCTACAAGGAGAGTCTTGCAGAATGAAATAAGCTGATTTCCATTGCGTTTCTATAGTGGCAGCTAAGGAGCAACAGCCTGCATGGCCTGAGGCTGTGTCCATCCACCTCACACAACACAGCATCACTCACTCCTCCTGCATCAAGCATCAGCCCAAGAATATCTGCTCCGGGGGAAGATGTAGCAATAGGATTAGAGCAGGGGACACTGGGTGAAGAACACAGCACAAGTAAGGAGTATGTAAAGAACCTTGCAAAGTATTATAATAAGTATAGAGGAGCCAACATCTGTGCAGTGAAGTTTGACCGCTTTACAGATGTGCAGTGGAGCACTCTAGAGGAGCCCCCTTTAACTCAGATTCTAAGCTGAGCTGTGTGCACTCTCAGGAACAGCAGAAGTGATCCTCGTGAGATCTTGGGCTCCAGTATCCTTGATTTGTTTCTGTCTGATTTCACCATGCTGTGGAATCAATGAGCACGCACTGGATACAGCAGAATTTATGGGCCCCGACAACATCCCAGCTGTTGTGCTGAAAACTTGTGCTCCAGAACTGACCGCACCTCTAGCCAAGCTGTTCCAATACAACTACAACACTGGCATCTACTCAACAACGTGGAAAATTGCCCAGGTATACCCTGTCCACAAAAAGCAGGACAAATCCAATCAGGCCAATTACCACCCCATCAGTCTACTCTCAATCATCAGCAAAGTGATGAAAGGTGTCGTCGACAGTGCTATCAAGCGACACTTATTCACCAATAACCTGCTCACCAATACCCAGTTTGGGTTCCGCCAGGACCACTCGGCTCCAGACCTCATTACAGCCAGGACCACTCGGCTCCAGACCTCATTACAGCTTTGGTCCAAACATGGACAAAAGAGCTGAATTCCAGGGGTGAGGTGATAGTGCCCTTGACATCAAGGCAGCATTTGACCAAGTGTGACATCAGGGAGCCCCAGTAAAATTGAAGTCAATGGGAATCAGGGGGAAAACTCTCCACTGGCTGGAGTCATACCTAGCTCAAAGGAAGATGGTTGTAGTTGTTGGAGGTCAATCATCTCAGCCCCAGGACATCGCTTCAGGAGTTCCTCAGGGCAGTGTCCTAGGCCCAACCATCTTCAGCTGCTTCATCAATGACCTTCCCTCCATCATAAGGTCAGAAGTGGGGATGTTTGCTGATGATTGCACAGTGTTCAGTTCAATTCGCAACTCCTCAGATAATGAAGTAGTCTGTGCCCGCATGCAGCAAGACCTGGACAACCATCAGGGTTGGGCTGATAAGTGGCAAGTAGCATTCGCGCCACAAAAATGCCAGGCAATGACTATTTCCAACAAGCGAGAGTCTAGCCACCACCCCTTGACATTCAACGGCATTACCATCACCGAATCCCCCACCATCAACATCCTGGGGGTCACCACTGACCAGAAACTTAACTGGAACAGCCACAAAAATACTGTAGCTACAAGTGCAGGTCAGAGGCTGGGTATTCTGTGGCGAGTGTCTCACCTCTTGACTCCCCAAAGCCTTTCCACCATCTACAAGGCACAAGTCAGGAGTGTAATGGAATACTCTCCACTTGCCTGGATGAGTACAGCTCCAACAACACTCAAGAAGCTCAACACCATCCAGGACAAAGCAGCCCGCTTGATTGGCACTCCATCCACCACCTTAAACATTCACTCCCTGCACCACCGGTACACTGTGGCTGCAGGGTGTACCATCTACAAGGGTTCTTCGGCAGCACCTCCCAAATGCACGAACTCAACCACCTAGAAGGACAATGGCAGCAGGCGCATGGGAATACCATCACCTGCAAGTTCTCTTCCAAGTTACAAACCATCCTGATTTGTAAATATATCACCATTCCTTCATCGTCGCTGGGTCAAAATCCTGGAACTCACTCCCTAACAGCAATGAGGGAGTACCATCACCACAAGGACTGCAGCAGTTTAAGACGGCTCACCACCACCTTCTCAACGGCAATTAGGGATGGGCAGTAAATGCTGGCCTTGCCAGAGATGCCCACATCCCAGGAACGAATAAAAACAAAATAGAGCACCACAATAATCAGTAAAAGAGCCTTATGACAAATGGGAAACACCATAGAAACATAGAAAAATAGGAGCAGGAGTAGGCCATTCGGCCTTTCAAGCCTGCTCCGCCATTCAATATGATCATGGCTGATCCTCTATCTCAATACTACATTCCCGCTCACTCCCCATTCCCCTTGACGCCTTTTGCGTCTAGAAATCTGTCTATCTCCTTAAATATATTCAGTGACTTGGCTTCCACAGCCTTCTGTGGTAGGGAATTCCATAGGTTCACCACCCTCTGAGTGAAGAAACTTCTCCTCATCTCAGTCCTAAATGTCCTACCACGTATCCTGAGACAGTGACCCCTCGTCCTAGACCCCCCAGCCAGGGGAAACATCCTCCCTGCATCCAATCTGTCTAGCTCTGTCAGAATTTTATACATTTCAATGAGATCCCTTCTCATTCTTCTAAACTCTAGTGAATACAGGCCTAGTCGACCTAATCTCTCCTCATGCGACAGTCCTGCCATCCCAGGAATCAGTCTGGTGAACCTTCGCTGCACTCTCTCTATGGCAAGTGTATCCTTTCTTGGGTAAGGAGACCAAAACTGCACACAGTACTCCAGGTGTGGTCTCACCAAGGCCCTGTATAACTGTAGTAAGACATCCTTGCTCCTGTACTCAAATCCTCTTGCAATGAAGGCCAACATACCATTTGTCTTCCTAACTGCCTGCTGCACCTGCATATTTACTTTCAGTGACTGGTGTACAAGGACACCAAGGTCCCTTTGTACATCAACATTTCCCAATCTATCACCATTTAAATAATACTCTGCCTTTCTGTTTTTCCTACCGAAGTGGATAACTTCACATTTATCCACGTTAAACTGCATCTGCCATGTATTTGCCCATTCACTTGTAACATTTGCATATTGAATTATCATTGGCCCGCAGGCATTTGTAAGGAATACCTATTATATTCACATGTGATCACATGCTGAGTTGTCATTGGCCTGCAGGCATCTGTAAGGACTGCTATTGTTTTGAAGACCCAGGCTAGGGGTGCTAACGCCATCTTGTCCCCACTGTGCTGCTACAAGTAAGATCAGACCTAATGCTTTAATAAAAGAGTTAAACTGCAATACTCCGTTGTCCAGCAATTTATTATTTTTGTACAAAGTGTGCAAAACAAGACATGGTGTCAGAAGTGGGATTTGAAATGGACATCGTTGGAGCTCCCTTACTTCGAATGAATTGGGAATCTTTGAACTTACATAGAGAATGGAGCAAGTTCAAGCAACAAGTTCAGTTAATGTTCTCGGGTCCGTTGAAAAGCAAAGGGGAGGAAGAAAGATGCAGCTACCTATTCCTGTGGATCGGAGAAAAAGGGAGAGACATTTTTAACACATGGTTTCTCACCGCGGATGACGCAAAGGTACTGAAAAGTTATTTTGACCGTTTTGAAGCATATGTGATATGATATTCGCTAGGTACAAGTTTCAGGAGAAAGTACAAGGAGCTAGTGAGTCATTTGAACAGTTCATGACTGAGTTAAAACTACTGGTAAAAGACTGTGAATATGCAGAAGATAAAGATGAGATGGTCAGATACCGTATCGTGTTTGGATTACATTCAGCTAAAGTGAGAGAGAAACTTTTGAATGTTGGGCCCGGGCTAACGCTGGACAAAGCTATGGACATAGCTAGATCGCACGAGATAGCCCAAGCACAGTTGAAAACCATAACCGGCGCCACAAGCAGCTCGCGTGAACAGACAGTGCATGCAGTTAATAGACACACACCAAAGAACACTGCCCAGAGAGCGTGTTTCAGAACAGAAAGAACAGAGAGAGTTCTAAAAATGAACAACACATACATAAAATGCTACAAAAACTGTGGATATTGTGGAAACAACTGGCATGGAGAAAAGGAGTACTGCCCTGCCAAAGGAAGGCAATGTGCTAAATGTGGTAAACAGAACCACTTTGCTAAAGTTTGCAGGACTGTTTTTTGAATAGCAGTACACAGTGAGTGATAGCCAAATGCCAGATAGAGAGCCAAATGCAGAGGAACTGTTTATTGATTCTGTGTCACAGAAAAAACAGATTTCAGAGACTGAGCAAGCCTTTGCCGATATTGAGATAGGAAAACAGGGCACTGAGCTTAGGTTTAAACTAGACACGGGAGCTCAGGTTAATGTGATTCCTCTGAGTGAGTATCACAGCTTGAAGGATGAGTGCGAGCTACAGCCCACCTCACACAGACTGACCAGCTATGGGGATGAGCAGCTCATTGTAAAAGGCACATGCGTGATGAAATGCAAGTACAAAGAAAGCGACATGATGGTGAACTTTTACATTGTTGACACTCAAGCACCGCCAGTGCTAGGTCTAAAAGCATGTTTAGACATGGACCTCATCAAGTTAGTGCTATCATTCACAGCACCAGTTGAGAAGCAGACAGTCATGGAGGAGCTTGCTGATGTTTTCAAAGGAATCGGAATATTCCCAGGTGAATGCACTATTCACCTTGACCCAGCAGCAACCCCTGTGGTTTGCCCACCGAGAAGGATACCCCTTGCTCTATGTAGTCGCCTGAAGGAGGAGCTGCAGAGCATGGAGAATACAGAAATCATCGTCCAGGAAACAGAACCGACAGAGTGGGTCAACGCGTTAGTAGTGGTTGAGAAACCACGTACAGGCAAGCTCAGAGTCTATCTCGACTCCAGAGATTTGAACAAGGCTATCAAACGCCCTCACTACCCTCTACCAACGCTAGATGACATCACACCCAAGCTAGTGGGGGCACGTTACTTCAGTGTAATGGACGCACGATCAGGTTACTGGACTATCAAGCTCACGGAAGAGTCATCTAAGCTAACAATGTTCAACATACCATTTGGATGCTACCAATTTCTGCGTTTACCATTTGGTCTTATCTCAGCTCAGGACGAATTCCAACGGAAGATCGACGAAACCTATCAAGGCCTCGACGGAGTAGTTGCAATCGTAGACGACATCCTCATCTATGGCAGGAATAGAGAGGAACGTGACAGGAACCTCCGTGCGATGCTACAAAGATCACAGGAGAAAGGTATCTGGCTCAACCCCGAGAAAAGCATAATCGGATCCACTGAGATCAGTTATTTCAGGCATCGCCTCTCAACTGATGGCATTAAGCTGGATCCAGAGAAAATCTCCACCATCAAGAAGATGGAGCCGCCGAAGAACCGCGCAGAGCTAGAGACAGTACTAGGCATGGTTAACTACTTAGCCAAGTTTGCCCCGAGCCTCTCCGAAATCAACGCACCCATGCGTCAGTTGCTCAAACAATCCAATGAGTTCCTGTGGGACAAACAACATGACACAGCATTTCAGAAAATGAAAGACCTAATCACCAGAAAACCAGGACCAGTTCTTGCCTACTTTGACCCCAAGAAAGAGCTCAGACTACAAGTGGACGCGTCAAAGTACGGACTAGGCGCAGTATTACTGCAGGAAGGAAAGCCCATCGGCTACGCTTCCAGATCTCTCACAGATAGTGAAATCAACTATGCTCAAATCGAGAAAGAGCTATATGCAATTCTGTTTGGATGTAAGCATTTCCACCAGTACGACTATGGCCGACAAGTCATTGTGGAATCCGACCACAAGCCCCTCGAGTCAATCATGAGGAAACCACTAGCCGCAGCCCCACCAAGGCTACAGAGAATGATCCTTCAGCTACAGAAGTACGACTTCACAATCATTCACCGTCCAGGCAAAGACATTCCTGTCGCAGACACGCTCTCCAGAAAGTCTCTTAGCTACCAGCACAGCAGCCTCAGTGAAGGCATGGATGTGCAGGTGCACATGGTGTACAACAGCTTACCTGTGAGTGACTCAAAACTGAAGGAGATCCGAGCAGGAACAGAGAAAGATGCACAACTCACACTGCTGAGCAAAGTCATACATGAAGGATGGCCTGAGGAAAGGAGGAAATGCCCTCAGAGCATATCTGAATTCTGGAACCACAGAGACGAACTGTCACAAATCAACAGAATCATCTTCAAAGGGGAGAAAATCATAATTCCTACCAGTCTCAGAGAAGAGATGTTGACAAAAATTCATGCTGGACATATGGGCATGGAAAAATGCAAACAAAGAGCATGTGACATTATGTTTTGGCCCAGAATGTGCAAACACATTGAGGACATTGTTGGAAAATGTTCCGTTTGTCTAGAACGCCGCCCATCAAATGTCAAAGAGCCCATGATACCTCACCGTATCCCAGACAGGCCCTGGCAGGTCGCGGCAACGGATCTGTTCACATGGAACAACGAGGACTACATAGTGACTGTTGATTACTGCAGCAGATTTTTTGAATTGGACAAGCTTCACAGCACCACATCTGCAGCTGTGATCCACAAGCTAAAGGCAGCCTTTGCCAGGCATGGCATTGTAGAGACTTTAGTCTCAGACAATGGCCCCCAATACAAATCAAAAGAGTTCGAGTCGTTTGCCAAGGCATGGGATTTCACACATGTCACATCAAGCCCACATTACCCTCAAAGTAATGGCCTTGCTGAAAAAGCTGTCCAGATTGCAAAAACACTCATGGACAAAGCTAAAGCGGACAAAAGAGACCCCTACATCAGTCTCCTTGAGTACCGCAACACTCCGGTTGACAACTTCAAGTCACCAGCACAGCTGTTGATGAGCCGCAGACTTCGCTCAGTCCTTCCAAGCACCAACCAGCAACTGCTGCCAGAGGTCACCAGCTGCAAGCAAGTGCATGCAAAACGTGTACAGAGACAGCAACACCAAAAGAGATACTATGACAGGTCAGCTAGACTACTGCCGCCGCTGCACAATGGAGAATCCATCAGAATCCAGGAGCATGACTACTGGAAGCCAGCAGTCATCATCCAGCCAGCTGACACTGAGCAATCGTATCACGTCCGCACCCCAGAAGGACAGGTGTACCGCCGCAATCGCAGGCACCTCCTGAACACCAAGGAACAACACCGTCATTCCGACGAGAGGATCAGTTCAACAGAGTGTGATGAACAGAGCAATACACGAAACACATCATACTTACCTGAACCTGAACCTGAATTGTTGACCGATTCAGGAGCATGCTCAGTTCCATACCACACAAGGTTGGGACGAGAGGTCAAGCCTAGAGTTATCCTTGACTTGTGAACTGTCAAAGGGTGTAGGCGGATCGCTGCCCTAAAAAAAAACTGTACATCTTTATTGAAACGTCGAGATGTTTTCAGTGCTAGTTAAATGCTGAGTTTACTTATATGTTTCTGCTACCGAGAACATTATGTAGAAGAAAGGTTTAAAAGTAATGCATAACATTTTTCTTTTAAAAGAAAGGGGATGTTACACTTGCATATTGAATTATCATTGGCCCGCAGGCATCTGTAAGGAATACCTATTATATTCACATGTGATCACATGCTGAGTTGTCATTGGCCTGCAGGCATCTGTAAGGACTGCTATTGTTTTGAAGACCCAGGCTAGGGGTCCTAACGCCATCTTGTCCCCACTGTGCTGCTACAAGTAAGATCAGACCTAATGCTTTAATAAAAGAGTTAAACTGTAATACTCTGTTGTCCGGCAATTTATTATTTTTGTACAAAGTGTGCAAAACAAGACATCACTCAACTTGTGAATCGCCAGCTAACAGATGCTAAATAATCAGCGCATGGAACTTGTGCACCAAAAGAGAGAGACACCCGGGCACCCTCCTAAACTCACCCTCAAGCCTCATTAGAATAATCTGGCAAGCTGCGATCGTTAATCGGGTGCCTTGAGGCAGCTCGCCGGTCCGGGCTCTTCGAATTTCGTCTAGCTTGGACATAGAGCCAGTCCACGGGTAAGGGCAGGGAAGGGAGGGGGCAAGTGCGAGGCGGCTGCAGCCCTCAGTATTTAAGTGGAGGCAGAAGGTGCGGTAGCTGCCGGTTTCTTCCGTGGCCTCCAGCGGTCCCATTAAGGACCACTGGTTAGGCCACTGCAGAGCCTGAAAAATTAGTCGGAGCTCGAGTAACCTTAAAGAATTTCCTGAAAATGAGCACAGACCTCTTTCAACATTGAAATGAGACCTGTGCACCAGGACCACCAAAAAAAAAGCCCTGACAAATTTAGCAGCAGCTCAAACACATGCACAAATCGGACGCAGGCCATTGCTCTTCTAACAACATCATAGTTGCGTCCATTTTGTGCCTGTAATATGGTCACGACAATGTTAAATTTAGGCCCCACTGACACCGAATAAAAAATTTAATTTGTATAAATACATTTTGGGAATTTGGACTTGAGCTTTGTGCTGGGAGTACCTTTATCCTGTTCCACATTTCTGCTTGAGGATATGTGCATGCATGGTGTTAGCCTTGGCTCAATCAGAGCTCTTTCCCCTCTGAGGTAGAAGGTTGTGGGTTCAAATCCAATCCAGAGACTTGAGAAAATAATAAGCACTTGATGCTTCAGTGAAGTGCTGAGGAAGTGCTACATTGTTTGAGGATTTTGATGAATGGTTAAACTGAAACCCTGTCTACTTTCTCAGGTGGATGCACTATTCAAAGAAGACATGGGGAGTTCTCCCGGTGTCCTTCTCTTCTTCTTAGGCAGTCCCTCGGAACCGAGGATGACTTGCTTCCACATTAAAAATGAGTTTCCAGGTGACTGATGAGTCCAATGCGGGACCTACAGTCTCTGTCACAGGTGGGGCAGACGGTGGTTGAAGGGGCGGGTGGGTGGGCTGCTTGGGTTGACTTGCGCTCCTTGCGCTGCTTGCGCTTGGCTTCCGCTTGCTCCCAGCGAAGTGACTCGAGGTGTTCAGCGCCTTCCAGGATGCTTCTCCCCCACTTTGTGCGGTCTTGGGCCCGGTGTCCTAGTCAAAATTTATCCCTCAACCAACAGATTATCTGGACATGTATCTCATTACTGTTTGTGGGACCTTGCTCTGTGTAAATTGGCTGCTGCATTTCCTTATAACAGTGACTAGACATCAAAACTACTTAATTGGTTGTGAAGCATTTTGGGACATGCTGAGGCCATGAAAGGCATTATATAAATGCAAGATCTTTCTTTGGGTGAGGTATAGTATAGGGTCACGATGTAATTGAAGTTGATGTTACAGTTCATTAGGAAAATTATACAGGAATGCTTGTGCTGGAGGGGCCTCCAAGTTTTAAGATAATTGGAGATTGAATTTCTTTGGGGGGTTCTGCTAATTATCTGCTGTGACTTCGGCAGATGCTTAGGAAAATCCTCATGTAAATTCAATCTTTGATTCTGTACCAATGGTTGTTGGGTATTGGGCACTACTCCCGTTTCTAATTATTCCCAAAAGATAATGGAAAGCATGACTGGATTTGTTGGCTATTTCTATTAGTACTCATGTAAGTCATCTGGGCTGGTGTCTTCCCTTAACCTATCAATGATTACCTAATTTTAAATTTCTGTTTATTTTCGTACTTCCTCCACCTGCCCCCCACAAATTCAACTTCCGTGCTGAGGAGATTTCCCATAATCTCCTCCGTGAACACAGAAAAGAAAGATTCATTTCATACTCTGCTATCACTTGATATAATTTCACTTTAGGGATTATTTTTACGTCCTCACTTTTTTGCCTATTTGCTGCAAATATATTTATATGCTTGGCATTTCTTTTAATAGTCCCTGCTGATCTAACCTTATTTTCTATTTTTGTGCTCCTGACCAGTTTCTTTGCCTTGTTCTTATATTCGTCTCAGTCCACCGTGCTGCCTGTAATTTTACACTTTACAAACATTTTTTTCTTCTTTCTTGAATTATTTCCACTACTGTCCACAAAAGACTTCCCCCTCTCCTAACTTTTTCCCTAGTGATACATGTCTGTTTTATAAAAGAAAGAATTTGCATTTATATAGCACCTTTCACAACCTCAGGACATCCCAAACGCTTTACAGCCAAAGAAGAACTGTTGAAGTGTAATCTCTGTTGTAATGTACTATATGTATAGTATTTTTAAACCTGATCCACTTTTGTTCTATACTTTTCCCTGTACTGTCCAGTCCAGTTTCCTTAGCTCACCTCACATAAAGTCGAATATTTCTACTATATGCTATATAAATATAAGTTGTTGTTGTTATACTCAATCAAAAGCCTTACCTTAAACTCCACTATATTATGGTAACTTTTACCAAGGTATTCTTTGACTCTGACCTGCTCTACCAACTTCTGGTTGCTACTTAATATCAGGGTGTAATATGTGCCCTGCTCACGTGGGTTCCTTGACCAACTGCTCCATGTAACAATCCAGTATTGTATCCAAGACTAGGTCAGCTCAGTGAAGCAAGAGTAGACGCCACATCCAAAGAACAACTGTCCCAGCACCATTGCACCGGGACTACATTATCAGCCCCAGGAAATGTTGAAATAATCGTAATATGATAATGTTCTAATATTTCTCAGAAGTACATTTTGAAGATTTTGTTTTTGTATTTTTTAGACTTACCAAGCTACGCATTCTGGAGCTGAGAGAAAATCACCTGAAAACTCTACCAAAGTAGGTTAATACTTGCACAAGGTTTAACAAGTGACTGCCAGTGATTTTAGTTGAATCTGGAATACAGAAATAATCAGATTTGTACCATGAAAGTGATCTCTGAAATTCACTGAATACCCCTAAATGAAAACTACAGGCCTTGAGGAACTGAGAAACTAACAACACGAGTCAGATACTGAAAAGTTTTGGATACTGCTGGAAGCAAGTAGGCAGACTAAAACTTTTTTGCAGTGTGTTAGGATAAAATTTGGTTTAAGGGATATAAAGGGGTCCTCAATATTCGACCGGTATAAAACTATCTGAAAGGTACCATTTAGTCTTGTTAGCTGGAAAATGAAATGCAAAGCACCATGGGATACTTGGCTATATTAACCCTTTTAGACTAACATAAATAAAAATTAACTGACATTCTGAAGTCTTGCTTGTAATTACAACTTGGTAACTGTTTAGAAAGAGCCTGTTCTTGGAAGCGATAAGAGTACAAAGGCACGATTAAGGAGTAGCAGCAAATAAGGCCTTGAAGAAGTAGTCAGCCAGCTGCATAATTCAATGTGGCTTTGTATCCAGCTAGCCATGTCTCTGCTGGAAAGTACTTTACCATACCGATAACAAGAGTAAGAGATAGCTCATGAATATGAAGCCTCCTACAGTCGACAAGCTTTTTACTGACGTATTCAGGGGGTACTCGAGTTCGAAGGACAGGCTTAGTAGTTGGTTGATTAACCATGTAAACCAATGAAGTATCAATATTCCCATGTATACACCCCATTAGTAATAAGTGGGTGTTGTCTAATAAACTGTATAAACTAAGCTGTATTGTCACTTTTCCTCTGAGAACAGTGCCTCTAGCTGCGGGTGGCTGAGGTGGTTCTCCCGTGTGCACTCGTAATAAAACTATTGACCTGGGTAACACCTGAGTCTGTTAGTTCTGTTTTACCATCCAGATTTTCCTCGCTTACACAGTGTTTCCTTTCTTTCCTTTCATCTCATAAACGTGTCAGTGCATGCTGGGCTACGATTCCACAAATCCTGGCTGCCCTTTGGTATCTTACCTAAATGGCCATTCTTCATGTGTGAGCCTAGGCAGTGAATGTCAGTAGACAGGTAAACCATGGAGGCATGTCAATAAAACCTTAACCTGCCCTTACCCAATGTACCTCAAGCGAGTGCACACACACACAAGCATGTGTACATCCCTGATTGATTTTTTAATCCCAACCCAGGGATATTGAGGCCAGTTGTACCACTCCCCCCACTGAGCCAATATAATTAAGTATGACCAGGTGCTAAACTGCATGGGACCTTCGTAATCTGTATGATTCAGTATATAATCAAGCAGTAATTGTATCCACTGAGCTATTAACAGATCTTAAAGCTTCAATTTTATTTCTTCAAATATTGGCATATGTCAGCATTTTCATGGTATAACTGAGGCATATAAGTCTAAGTTTCAGCCAACTGAAAGAACCCTCTTGTGACTATTGTTTAATTATATATGATGGGTAATTTAAGAATTTGCACTCCTGGTGCAGAACTTTTCACACTAGGACTGCATTACAGGAATTTAGGAGCATTCATTAATGGATACATTTTTTTTTTGGCATGCTGATAGAGGTACCGAATTCCCCATATGCACTCCTGGTGTACGAAGCTCTGTGTGGGAGCATGAATTCATAAAATCTGCCCAATGGTACTCAACTTCTTCATCCGGTTTGGGAACAATCTGATCTTTCTCAGTGATCTTCTCCAAGAAGGAGCAGATCGTTCCTAAACCAGAGAAAGACGTTGTTTAGAAGGAAAATGTCTTCTATAAGAAGCTGAAGAACTAAAAGTTCATGGCATGAGATTAAACTTTATCAATTTGACAGTAACTTCTCAACAGTCTCAACACCTCTTCCCCAGAATCAATGGCAGGAGCTGGTAGGAGTTGGATATATTTCTTAAGGCTAAAGGGATCAAGGGGTATGGGGAGGAAGCAGGGATCGGGTACTGAATTTGGATGATCAGCCATGATTGCATTGAATGGCGGAGCAGGCTCGAGGGGCCGAATGGCCTACTCCTGCTCCTATCTTCTATGTTTCTATGTTTCTATGTATAATATGGTTTTACAGTTGGCTTCTTAATTACTACAGATGTCTCACACTCTCGCTACTACTCCTGTGAGACTTCCTAATTAACTAAGTAGCAGACTATTAAAGTATGTTATACCAGTATCACCATTTCTGCTATCGATTCTCATGACAAATTCTGGTATTTCAGGAATTAAGGCATTTGCTGCATTTTGATGTGTTCAATATACATGACTCAGGTGCTGCATTTTTGGCTCGGACAAGGAGAGGTGTAAACTGTTGCTAATTGTGAAAACATAACTGAGAGACATTGGAGATGGCACTACTGTCTTCAATATAATCTATGCCATTAATTACTGTAAATTAGAAGCACTGCAATTATAGATTTTCATACTTATATCCTCAGAGGATTTCTTGAAGGTAACTTTTTTAAATGTTCTTTGTATTGTGCTATTAATAGCATGCCATGTCTTACATTATGAATTATGGATATGACTCATAATGTGTTGGGGTAGTTTTTCTTTACAACCTTTGGTAGCTAATCAAGCTTCCTATACATGAAAATGATTGGTGTCAGCATACAGTATTGCACTGGCAGCAGTTGTACCAAGAGGATAGGCTGGAACACAGAGGGCTGCTAAAAGTCCCAGATGTCAGCAGAGATATATTGCCCATAGCCACCAATATAATAACCATTGCATCTACAGACCCAGATACAGATACCTGGCAATTGTGCCAACTGCTTCAAGAAAAGCTTGATCATTGATACAGCACTGCCATTGGCCATGCAGGTAGTCATGGTTCTCAGTTTTTATGCTACAGTATTATCACCTTTGAAGCTGCCACAGGGGGACATCTGCAATATCAGGCTGTTTGTTGGAAACATATGTGTCAAAGAGATTGTAGAGGCATTTATTCAGCAGGGCCAATGATGTTGTCACCTTTGCTACTGGCCAACAGCAGCAAAATGAGAGGTCAACAGAACTCTGCTGAACTGCTGTTTTTTTCCAGGGTCCAGAGAATTATTGATTGCACCCATGTTACATTTGGTCCCTCAACAAAATGCTGCTTCCGAAATGAATCTGGAGGGTTTTTGAAAATCTCAATGGTATATGATCAGCAGTACTGAATCATGTAGGCCAGTGCTTACTTCTTTGGATGGTTTCATTTTAAAGCAATCACCTGTGTCCCTCATATTTGAAGGGGATGAAGAGTAGAAGGCTGGCTGCAGAGAGATCAAGGCTACCCAATGCAGCCTTAGCTCATAATACCTATACACTAAACATGGATAGAAGCAAAGTGCTGGTGCAACAAAGTTCATGCTACAATCAGAATTATGATCAGACATGCTATTGAAATCTTTAAACAGTGCTTCACAGTATATTATCAGTGAATCAATCAGAGGTAGTCTTACAGTGCAAACCCTTCCCAGAGTTTCTACAATAATTGTCATCTGCTGCATGCTCCATAACTTTGCCCTGAAAAGAGGCCTTAGCACACACCTCAATAACCAGCGTGACAATGCCATGTTACAGTAAGGGGGTGAATGCCAACAATGCTATGCACCAAGAAAGAATGTTGTGCCCAACACTAATACCTCCCAACGAGTGCCACAGCTACACTGTTTCTTAAAGGGTCAAACCATATCTAAGAAGTAATGGTGCTCAAGCCACCTCATCCTATACTTTTTACACTCAGTTCTTCAAATACTGTCTATTACCGTTTTGAGCTACATTGTAAACAATAGCAAATAAATACTCAGCACAATATTCAAGTCAATTATTTCCCCTCTTTGGTAGTGTGTGAATGTTGGCACTTTAATTTCACATGGCATTCCCCCATGGTTGGGGAATGGTGCATTGCACAGTGGGATGAAAAAGCATGACAGTTACTTTTAAAAAGGGAGCAAAATAAATTCAGAAATTGAACTGCTTGAATGTAGTTCAATTCCTTCATGGCTTAATGGATAAATCCACAGCCCAGTATGGTACTGAGTCATACAAACCAAGAAGCAATTAGCTGATCTCAGCCTGGGTGGGGTGGCAAAAGTACACCCAGGCAAGGGAGAAGAAATATCAGCCCAAATTCCCACTATTGATTACTATCCAATGACCTCTACCAACACTCCCTGTCTAGGGGCACATATGAAGAATAGCTACTTGAACAATGTAACAAAAAGATAGCTGCACTATCCTTAGCAATAAGAAGGAAAGTAAGGCAAAAATATTTTACACTATGTGTAATTGAATTGCGGAATAAGTTACCAAAAAAGGTAATTTGAGGAAATAGTATAGATGGTGTTCTGAAGAGAGGAACGATCGCAAGATACGTTGAGGTCAGGTAGATGGGGTTGAGACCAGTCTTGCTGGTCATCTTCCAAAATTCCAAAATTCTATAGACTCTGGAACAGTTCCCATGGATTGGAGGATAGCTAATGTAACCCCACTATTTAAAAAGGGTGGTAGAGAAACAACGGGGAATTATAGACCGGTAAGCCTGACATCGGTAGTGGGGAAAATGCTAGAGTCCATTATAAAAGATGTAATAGCAGAGCACTTGGAAAACAGTGACAGGATCGGACAAAGTCAACATGGATTTACAAAAGGTAAATCATGCTTGACTAATCTACTGGAATTTTTTGAGGATGTAACTGGTAGAATAGATAAGGGAAAACCAGTGGATGTGGTGTATTTGGACTTTCAGAAGGCTTTCGATAAGGTCCCACATAAGAGATTAGCATGTAAAGTTAAAGCACATGGGATTGGGGGTAAGGTACTGTCTTGGATAGAGAACTGGTTGGCAGACAGGAAGCAAAGAGTTGGAGTAAACGGGTCTTTTTCCAAGTGGCAGGCAGTGACTAGTGGGGTACCGCAGGGATCGGTGCTAGGACCCCAGCTATTCACAATATATATAAATGATCTAGACAAAGGAACTAGATGTAATATCTCCAAGTTTGCAGATGACACAAAGCTGGGTGGGCGTGTGTGCTGTGAGGAGGATGCAGAGAAACTCCAGTATGAATTGGACAGGTTGGGTGATTGGGCAGATGCATGGCAAATGCAGTATAATGTGGATAAATGCGAGGTTATCCACTTCGGTGGCAAAAACAGGAAGACAGATTATTATCTGAATGGCAATAGATTGGGAAAAGGGGAAGTGCAAAGAGACCTGGGTGTCCTTGTGCACCAATCGTTGAAGGTAAGCATGCAGGTGCAGCAGGCAGTTAAGAAGGCAAATGGAATGTTGGCCTTCATAGCGAGAGGATTCGAGTACAGGAGCAAGGATGTCTTGCTGCAGTTGTACAGGGCCTTGGTGAGACCACACCTTGAGTATTGTGTGCAATTTTGGTCGCCTTATCTGAGGAGGGATGTTCTTGCCATGGAGAGAGTGCAGCGAAGATTCACCAGACTGATACCTGGGATGGCAGGAATGACGTATGAGGAGAGATTGGGTCGATTAGGCTTATACTCGCTGGAGTTTAGAAGAATGAGAGGGGATCTCATTGAAACTTATAAAATTCTAACAGGACTAGACAGACTAGATGCAGGAAGGATGTTCCCGATGGTGGGGGAGTCCAGAACCAGGGGTCACAGTCTAAGGATAAGGGGTAAGCCATTTAGGACTGAGATGAGGAGGAATTTCTTCACCCAGAGTGGTGAACCTGTGGAATTCTCTGCCACACAGGGCAGTTGAGGCCAATTCATTAAATATATTCAAGAAGGAGTTGGATATATTTCTTAAGGCTAAAGGGATCAAGGGATATGGGGAGAAAGCAGGGACAGGGTACTGAATTTGAATGATCAGTCATGATCTCATTAAGTGGCGAAGCGGGCTCAAAGGGCCGAATGGCCTACTCCTGCTCCTATCTTCTATGTTTCTATGTAAAAAGGAACAGACCTTTCCTGTTCCTGAAAATGTTTACACCCTTATGTTCTAGCTTTTGAACCTTTACATCTTATTGCATTGAAAATGATCCCGTTGCCTTGCTGCTGATAACTTCCTCCCATTAGAGTGTGTAACCTACGTTACCATATATCAGGTGATTTACAGGCAGTATGCGAGGATCCACCACCTCCATGATTTATTGTTTGTCTTTTTGTACTATAGAAACAGTATCCATAGCAACCAGTTGAGTTGCCGCACAAGATGTTAGGTGAATAGTTGGGTGAAATTGTTTCTAATTTTATCTTATCTGTAACATTAAACAGTAGCTAATAAACTCGGCTTGACTACAGATATTTCCTTTTGAGAGAGGTAGAATTTTCCAACAAAAAGCAGGCTCTTAACCAAAATTATTGTGTCAAGAACTGAGCTTTCTTTCGCCTCTTGTTAATTGATCCAAGCTTAGATGAAGGAATAGAGAGCCGTATATCTCACTGATGACACTAAGTTAAGTGGCATCGTAAGTAGTGTAGATGCGAGCAGAAAATTACAAAAGGACATTGATAGATTAA
Source organism: Somniosus microcephalus (assembly GCF_052327205.1). Lineage (NCBI taxonomy): Eukaryota > Metazoa > Chordata > Chondrichthyes > Squaliformes > Somniosidae > Somniosus > Somniosus microcephalus. The sequence goes on from NC_140989.1 coordinate 292,398,905, forward strand.
CTGAGTGGGCAAAACGGTGGCAGATGGAGTTCAATGTGGGGAAGTGTAAAGTCTACCACTTTGGACCTAATAAAGATAGATCAGAGAATTTTGTAAATGGTAAGAAGGTAGAAACTGTGGAGGAGCAGAGAGATGCAGGAGTCCATGTACAGAAATCATTCAAAGCTAGTAGACAGGTACAAAAAGTATTTTAAAAGGCTAATGGAATGTTGGCCTTTATTTCAAGGAGGTGGAATACAAAGGAGTGGAAGTTACGCTACAGTTAAATAAAGCTCTGGTTAAACCGCATCTGGAGTATTGCATTCAGTTCTAGGCACTGCACCTCAGGAAGGATATATTGGTCTTGGAAGGGTTCAGCACAGATTCACATGAATGATACCAGGGCTAAAAGGGTTAAATTATGAGAATGTGGGTTAAGATGATTAAAGGATTTGATAGGGTAGTTAGAGATGAGGGGGACAAATACAAGAGGGCATAACCTTAAAGTTAGAGCAAGGCCGTTCAAGAGTGATGTCAGGAAGCAATTCTTCACACAAAGGGTAGTGAAAATCTAGAACTCACTCCCCCAAAAAACTGTTGAGGCTATGTCAATTGTAAGGGGTGGTGTGTGGGTTGTTTGTCAGCTTCACCTCTGACTCCTTTGAGCGGTTCAAATCGCTCCCACTCCTTTTTGTTCTAGACTCTGGACTTATTTGGGGGTTGTAATGAACTTGCAACAGACACCTGGGTTGGTCAAAAGAATTCAGATCTTTATTTTGAGACAGGAAAATATACAATACAATAAAACTTATATTCTAAGAGGGTGGGGAACACTCGGAATATGCGAGGGAGAATTACAATAGACAAAATCCCTTACCTTCCCAACCCTACTATCCTCACTAGGTTGAAATCCAGAGGACCAGGAAATGCTCACCAAACAACTTTCTTGACAGATTGTAGAGGTTCGCGATTTCGGGGTTCTCCTTAGTTGTGGCGGTTGGGGCCCGCCGTACCCCGGACGTGGTAGAAGACTGCACCTGCGTTGGGTCTTCAGTTTGGGTTTGTCCGCTGATGCAGTTAGTCGCGCTGTTGGATGTATCGGGTAAGTACCCAATTTTCTTTGGTTAGGGCAAGTTTTTAGGGGCTTTTGTGTCAAAATCTTACCCGGGGTAAGTCAGACTAGCCTGTAGAGTGGAAACAAGTCTTTGGTTTTCGAGTTTTCGGCGGTTGGTTTCTTGTTGGTCGCGGTGGCCCAATATTACCTGGTTGGTGGTAATATTGGTGGTTGTTGGTTTCTTTAGGCCTTTGGTTGCCGCGATCTCTGTTTCTTCTTCCTTCTCCAAGTCTCCGATCTTGCTGTGTGTTGAGCTGGACTTCTTCTCCGATGATGCTCACTCTGAACTGGCGATGAAACTGACCGTTGAACTTGAACTGCTTCTGAGCTGAACTGCCTGTACACTGAAAAGGCAGGCCTCAATTATACTAATTTGAGGCCTGGCTTATCTGACCACCAAATCTCGGGTTTCTTTGTTAAATTTGGCGTGCTCATTATTTTTAATAGGTTTTAAAACTTTAACGAGCTTCGGGGATGGCCCATCTAAACTTAATCGGCTTTTAACTGGTTTCGGGATTGCCTTGAAACCAGTTTAAAAATGCAAAACGTTTGTCAATCTCCTTGATTGGTTTTGGACTGTTGTTTGATTGTTGTATCCTGTTGGGCTATGTTCTTTCCTTTGTGTTGCTGGGGGTATGTACTGTTTTATTCATGTACTTTGGCTCTGCGATTTTCAGCGGGAACAGGTTTTATTGTCTTTATGTAAAGGCTGGGGTGGCCCAGAACATTCCCAGACTGTCCAATATCCAAACTCGGGGGCCCACCCCACCTTCCCTGTGTCACAGCCTTTCGCAAGTCTGAACATGCCTTTTAAACCAGCCAAATCTTCCTGGGGTTTTTAATCTTTAAAATCCCTTTGGCCCAATATTCCTTCAAACAGTCCAATATCGCTCCTTTCTTAAAATGTGTAATTTTGCGATCCTTACACACCCCCTTGTGATACTTTATAACACTATAGTATCATGCAGTTGTGAGCAAAATTTTCTGATCCTCGGGAGCCAACCTTCCCCTGTGTTACCTAAACTAATACCCAAACAAAACAATCTCCCCCGTTCCCTTTAGGTGTAGTGTTTATCAAAGTACACAAAGTAAAAAACTTTTATTACATTCACATCCAAGCACGGAGGGGGTCCAACACCCCTGCGCCACTTGGAAAAATCACACACATAGGAAAAATAAAGACACACACACTCATCAAACTTTAATTTAAATAACGTTCAAGGTTGGTTTTTATACCTGGTCATAGACTTTATTTTTGTCCCATGCTCCCTCATGCTGAGAGCGGAGCATCTGGTCCCTTCCTTTGCACTTGGTACACAACAAGTATAAAACTATTCCCAACTGGCAAACCACTAAAATGTGGGAAGCCAGTCTAATCCAAGAGGGGACTTCTATATTTTCAAATATGTCCCACCAGGGTGGAACCACAATATCCAATATCTTGGCCCCTATCTCGACTGACTTCTGCTCTAATGTATAGAAATGTTTCTGTGAGATGACCACTGCTTTTAATAGGGCGGTAAGATGTTCTGGTAGAGGGGGAATCTCATAACCGAAATGTGTTACATAACTTTGCAGGTTGGTGATGTTTTCCCTGACAGTGAGGTGAACAGTTGAGGGTTCAGGGATGGGTACAATCCGTTCCTGGGCCACTTGAACTTCCGCCTTGGGTTTAAAACAAAAACTGCTGTCACTCACCGGACACCAGATGTGCTGTCCATGCCGGTAGTGGGGCACACTTGTTGTGACACAATATGTCCCACCCCCTATGAATGCTACCTGTGGGGAAACATGGTCTTCAAAATCACAGAAATCACAGAAACCCCACAGTGCAGATAGAGGCCATTTCGGCCCATCGAGCCTGCACCGACACATATCCCACCCGATCCCCGTAACCCCTACACCAACACATATCCCACCCTATCCCCGTAACCCCACGTATTTAATCCCCCTAACACTAAGGGTCAATTTATCATAGCCAATCAACCTAACCCGCACATCTTTGGACTGTGGGAGGAAACCGGAGCACCCGGAGGAAACCCACGCAAACACGGGGAGAATGTGCAAACTCCACACAGACAGTCACCCGAGGCCGGATTTGAACCCGGGTCCCTGGCGCTGTGAGGTAACAGTGCTAACCACTATGCCACCGTGTCTTGTGCCATTACCTCCATGGTACAGTTCACAGGTCGTGCACCAGCAGCTTTAAACCTGCACTGTGGTCTCGAATAGGCATTCAAGTGCTGGGGACACAGTATTATGTGTGCTCCCCAGCTCCGACACCCGGAGAGGTCTGTACCTGTCATAGCGTTCTCCCACTTTATGACATAAGGTGGGACCTCTGCAAAACGGACGTGTGCACCCCCTTGAATGATCCCAATGTTCTCCACCCTGTATACCAGTGCGGGTCGGGCTGTCCCACCCATGACCGGCATCCTCACTACTATCCCCATGATAGTGTGATTCGAACGTCCACAATCCACTGGAACAGGGTAGGCTTCTGAGGCTAGCCGGAGCTGACACGGGCTCAGCGAATTACTAAACGGGTGGAGGGCTGCGAGATGCTTGTTGCTAATCCAGGAGGGGACTAAACCTTGTTTTTAATCCTCCAGGTTGCTGCAGCCCTCGCCCAGCAACCATGCCCCGTATAGCACGCACACCTCATTCTGTGCAGCTTGATCCGAAGCATTCCTGTCCTCCCGTATAAGTGCATTCACTGTTTTGGCGTGTCTTTCCAGCTCAGCTATAATCTCTTTTAAATGGACCGTCATGGGCTGGTCCTCATGCAGCTCTGAGCCCACCACTGTGTTCTCCTCTGTTAGGAGTTTTCTTAGCTGGGTCTTTAAACCATTTATCTGGGTTTGCAGCTCAATATCGTCTAGGCTGTTTATCACAGAGGATCCTGTACTATAAGCTGTAAAAATATTATTCCAGGTCCCCCTTCTTTGTCTCCCTGCACCCATATTATGTTCAGGATGTAAACTGTACAGACTCACTTTGTCCACATTGTTGTGTCTGTGTGTTGATAGAGACACTGAAGACCGGAGTTGGTTTCATAGGTGTTTACTAAACAAAGTCTGGAGGGTAACTAACTGATACAACACAATATACAGGCTTATATAGCCCGAGTGGCCATTACCGGCATTACAGTACACATGGGGCTCTTAAAGTCACATACACTACAATTCCTCCCCTTTTAGCCAACCAGTACATAATATTTCAAGTAATTATTAATTACATGTTACAAGAAAAATAATCTACACATTGCTGCAGTTAATTAATTATAAGTCAGTCTCTCTGGAGGCTTCCTGACTCGGTCCGGATAACGCCTCGGTGGTGTAGTAGTTTCTGGTGGTGTAGTAGGTTCTTTTGGCAAGGCTGATTCGGCTTGAATGCCAGTGTCGGGTTCATCGGGTTCCAGTATCACCGGATCGGAGGTAGATATGGGTATCTCTACTTCATCGTTAGGCGTATAGAGTTGTGGTGTAGGTTGTCCCTTTTCGGATGACTCTATGATTTGGTCAGCATGGTGCCTTATTATGCTTTCTCCGATGTCCACGGTATACATCAGCGGTCCTAGTCGTGTGCAGATAGTTCCAGGCTGCCATTTCTCGGTACGGTAGTCCCGGGCCAAAACTTGTTGACCTATCTGGAGGGTTCTAGTTGGCCTTTCATTCATGCCTTGAAATTGCCGGTTCTCCACGTCCCTTCTGATGTTGGGCTTGATCAAATCCAGCCGGCATCTTAGGCTTCTATTGAAGAACATCATGGCGGGAGTTTGGTTTGTAACCATATGTGTTGCATTCCTGTATGCGAACAAGAAGTTATCCACCTTGTGCTGAAGTTTTATGTCTTCATTACCCATGGCCTTTATGGCCTTCTTGAAGGTCTGGACAAACCTTTCAGCCAATCCATTGGTGGCGGGATGGTATGGGGCGGACGTGTAGTGCTTAACCCCATTGTTTTTTAAGAACTTCCTGAATTCTTCGGACACAAATTGCGGTCCATTATCAGAACAGATCTGTTCCGGCAGCCCATTCCTGGCAAATATGGGCCTAGAAATTCAGTGGCCTGCGCCACCAGTTTGCGCCCAAAGAGGGCTTTTGCGCCACTGTGCAAACCTACCGCGATATTTAGCGGGGCGCTAATGGCGGCGTTACCCAGTAGCGCTGCGCCGCCACCGATGACGTCATCGGTGTGCGCAGCGCCCCGCTGGCCATATTTGGTTGCTGCCGCCTCCCCCGCGCCGGCCGCAAACAGCGACCGGTACACAGGGCCTACCTGTGCCGGTAGTGGGGCGAGTTAAGCTGGAGGTGCGGCCGGGCGCTTTTTCGGCGGCCGCCTGCCCGCACCTCTGTCCCCGGCCTCCTACACCCCCCCCCCCCCCCCCGCGGCATTGCTGGCTGTTTCCAGAGAGCCCGGCACTTCTCCTTGCTGCCGGGCTCATTTGCCGGCACTCGCGAGCGGGGATCGCACTGTTGCAGGCACCTCCCCCTTAAGAGTGAGAGGAAGGCCTGCAGTACCGCAGGCTGCCATGCCGCAGCGGGTGGCGCTGCGGCACTTTGCACGCCGATATTCAGTTTCAGCGCCCCAAGCGGGGCGCCGAAACCCTTGTTTAGCAGCCGGCTTCCACTTGGGGCGCTGAAACTGAATATCCCGCTGGCGCAAGTGGCTCCGCGCACAGCGGTAATTCCGGCGCCCAGGCGAGCTGGGCGCCCCTAACTGAATTTCTAGGCCATGGTCCTTAATACTGTGATGGTTTTTTCCGTGGTGGTGGAGGACATCTTTATTACCTCCGGCCACTTGGAGTGTGCATCAACCGCGATTAAGAACATTGAGTCCATAAATGGACCAGCAAAGTCGATGTGTACCCTTTGCCAGGGAGATGAGGGCCACTCCCATGGATGTAGAGGGGCTTGGGGTGGTGCGTTTTGGACCTTCTGGCATCCTAGGCAGCTCTTGGTCATTTCTTCGATGTCTCCATCGATACCTGGCCACCATACAAATGCCCTGGCTAGGTTCTTCATTTTCACTCCACCCAGATGCCCCTCGTGAAGCTCCTTTAGAACTTTATCCTGGAGTTTGGGTGGAATCACCATTCTGGATCCACAAATCAAGGTTCCTCGGCACACTGACAGCTGTTCTCTTCTTTGCGAGAATGCTGGAAACAGTGGTTCGCCATGTGCTGACCATCCCTTCACTGTTAAATCGTAGACTCGTGAGAGAGTCGGGTCATTTCTAGTTTCCCTTTCAATGGCAGAATTTGTTACTGGTAGACATTCGACTATGGTAGAGTGGAAAATCTCCACTAGGTCTACGGTAGGTGCTTCTTCTACCGTTGGCAACGGTAGGCGCGATAACCCGTCAGCATTCCCATGCTGTTTTGATCCTTTGTATTCTATGTTGTATTGGTGTGCCCCTAGAAAAAGGGACCACCTCTGTAGCCTTTGCGCTGTCATAATGGGAACACCCTTTTTAGGGTTGAATATGGAGATGAGGGGTTGATGGTCAGTCAACAAGGTAAATTTTTGTCCGTGTAGGTAATGGTTGAATTTCTTCACTCCCAATACCAGGCTGAGTGCTTCCCTGTCGATTTGGGCATAGTTACGCTCAGCTGAGTTCAATGAGCGTGACGCAAAAGCTATCGGCCGTTCCGAGCCATCAGGGAATTTATGCGATAATACTGCTCCTACGCCGTAAGGGGATGCATCGCACGCCAGTCTGATTGGCAGTGATGGGTTGTAATGAGCCAAAACTTCTTTGGACGTGATTAAGTCTTTGCATTTATGGAAGGCACGTTTACAGTCTTCGCTCCATTTCCAAATGACTCCTGTTTGTAGCAGTTCATTAAGAGGGTGTAGAAGAGTTGATAAGTTGGGTAAAAATTTATGATAGTAATTTATTAATCCCAGGAACGACCTTAATTGTGAAACATTTTCAGGTGCTGGGGCTTTTATGACCGCTTCAATTTTTTCAGGTGACTTATGCAACCCTTCCTTATTAATTATGTGGCCACAATATGATATTTGATTTTGGAAGAATTCGCACTTGGGGCGATTTGCTCGTAGGCCCCGTTCTCTCAGCCTAGTGAGCACCTGCTCCAAATTGGCAAGGTGCTCGTTGTCGTTTTCTCCTGTTACAAGGATGTCGTCTAGGTAGCAATGAGTCCCCGGAATCCCTTGGAGGACTTGCTCCATAGCTCTTTGCCAGATAGCTGGAGCGGATGCTAATCTGAAAACCAGTCGATTGTACTGGTACAGACCTTTGTGTGTATTTATCGTGAGATATTTTTTAGAGGCCTCTTCAACCTCCATCTGTAGATATGCCTGTGCCAAGTCAATTTTGGTGAAACGTTTCCCTCCGGATAGTGAGGCAAAAATATCTTCTATCCTCGGAAGAGGATACTGTACCATGTGAAGGAGCGGGTTTACAGTCACCTTGAAGTCTCCACAGATGCGAATTTTTCTCTGTTCTTCAGATTTATCATTATTCAATGCTTTCTTCATGACTGGAACGATGGGTGTTGCCCACTCACTCCAATCTATTTTGGATAATACGCCTGCCTTTTCCAAATTCTCCAGCTCTGCCTTGACTGCTGGACGAATTGCGTATGGCACCGGTCTTGCCTTAAAAAACTTGGGAATTGCTGCATCTTTCACTTTTATTGAGGCGGTGATGCCTTTCAAGGTTCCTAGTTTCTCTTGAAACACTTCTTTGGCGTTGGCCAAGATGTCTTTTAATCGTTCAGGTATGACGTCATCATCGCTTTTTTTCTTACTGGTCACCGTCAGTGCCTGAATGGAGTGCCAGTCTAAACGTATTTTCCTGATCCATTCACGTCCCAACAGCGGTGGACCACCATCTTGTAGAATGTATAAATACAACTTTTGTATTTCCTTGCCGTTGTATACAACAGGCACCCTTATTTTTCCTTTGGGGTATACTTTCTGCCCCGTATATGTTTTCAAGATAATGGATGTGTCTTTTAAAGGTATATGCGGAAGTAGCCGCTCGTAATCCCGTCAATTTATGATGGTCAGAGCTGATCCTGTATCTAGCTCCATTTTAACTGGGGACCCTGCTATCGTGAGGGTAACCCAAATGGTCTGGTAATCTTCTTTGGCAATTACATTATGTAATTTGAGACAGCTTAGTCTCTTGTTTTCGGAGTCGCTATCGCTCTTCTGGTCTTCGGAGCTATTGTCCGTCATCATTTGTACCTTTCTGTACTTTTCTTTATTGATTTTTTTTTTCCTGTCTGTGGATTTTTTTTGTCCAGATCGGCATACCCGTGCAATGTGTCCAATCTTTCTGCATTGCCTGCATGCTTTGTCCTTGAACCAGCAGTCCCTCTGGTCATGGGTGGATCTGCTGCAGCGATAACATCTCTCGAAACCCTGTGTCATTTCATGGGTGCCGAAGTCCTGTGTCTTTTGTTGTATCTCTGCAGCTCCTCTTGCAGCTGCTTCGTATGATACAGCCATACTGAAAGCCTTGTCCAGTGTTAAATCTTTTTCAGAAAGCAGCCTTTTCTGTGTTCCTTCACTTAAGAGACCGCAGATGAATTTGTCTCGAAGATAATCTGCTAGTCCTGCCCCAAATTGGCAGTGTTTTGATAGCTTTCTTAATTCGGTGAGGTAATCAGCGTTACTTTCATTCTTGTGTTGATTTCTCTTGAAGAATTTGAATCGTTCCACTATCAGCAGCGGTGTTGGGTTTAAGTGCTCCTGTAGGGTATCAACAATTTCTTTAAAATTCTTGTCCTTTGGTTTGGCTGGAGAATTTCATAACAGCCCGTATGTCTTTGCGCCCATTAGATTTAGCAGTACTGAAGCTTTTTTTTCATCTTCTATTCCATTTGCGGTGCAATATACCTCCACTCTTTCCACATATGTGGTCCAATCCTTTATCTCGTTATCAAAAGCATCAATATTGCCAGACTTAGGCATCCTAGAAATAAAATGGCGCTTCCCGCGCTTTTCTTTCTTTTCTGCAGAAAAGATATGGCGCTTCCCGTGCTTCCCCGCCGCTGCTGCCGATGACAGCGCTGTTTCCCGCGGTTTCCGTTCTTTTTATTTATTTATTTACAGTTGGAGACTCGTTCCCGCCGGACTCTCTCTCTAGGTCTGAACGCCGACCTGCTTGCAGCGCCGGCCGTCTCCCGAGTGCTCCCTCCCCGTCTGTTACTGCTTGCCTCCGCTTTCGCTGCTTGGCCTAGCTGTAGAGCCAGCCACTGGAGCCCCAGCCCGACACCCAGGAAGGATTATTGCAGTACCTGCCACCAGCTTGGCTAGCTGGTGAAACCACAGCTTTTTCTTTTTCTTGATTTTTCTTCAACTTTGGACGCCAGAGGAATCGATGTCCTTGAGGTGCTGCCAAATTGCAGGTAAGTCCGTTTCCAATTCGTCGCCACTGTTGTGTCTGTGTGTTGATAGAGACACTGAAGACCGGAGTTGGTTTCACAGGTGTTTACTAAACAAAGTCTGGAGGGGAACTAACTGATACAACACAATATACAGGCTTATATAGCCCGAGTGGCCATTACCGGCATTACAGTACACATGGGGCTCTTAAAGGCACATACACTACACACATGGGCAAAGTCGAACTCATAAAACTTTCTAAACATTTCCATCAACAGGGCTTGGTACAACCGTTCTGTCTCTTTAGGGCACCACTCAGGTAAGTGCACCTCGGTCAGGTTCAGGATCACTGAGGCCACTGCATAGTGTACCCCCTGGTACAGCAGCTTATCTGTTAGTACTAGGACTAAACCATTCCCTGGTCCCTTGGTGGTGGTAGGACACCACTGGACTATAGTCCGTGATGTTGTGGTCGTGGGCAGGGGCTTTCGGGGGCTGGTTACGAGTTCGGTGGCGTTGACTGGAATCGGGGAGTGTGGGACCGCACACGCATGCAGGCTGGAATCCCACTCCATCCCCTCCCCGGCATCTTGCCATTGCCGGTGGAAAATGATGGATATGCCTGTGGGGCAGACCTTCTCTGACCCCCACATACAAACATAAATCCCCTGATCCGGTTCCCACCACTTGTCCCAGCACACACTCAATCCCCCTCGGGTCCCTGTAATCGTCCGATGGGTATTGTTCCCCAATCGTTCCCAATCGACTGTGGGGTTTCCTATATCCTTGCTCAGCTTTCTGAGCCACCACCACCTATCCAAAGGAATCTGTCCCTTGCATGTCAAACACACACGTTTCCCCTCGGTGACACTGACCCTTGTAACAACGACCTGTACCCTGGGGCACGGGATGGAGGCCTCCCCGTACGTGAACCCGGTCTGGCTGGAGTACTGGGTCGAGTCAGACCCCAGCCACCCTGGCCACCTTCCCTCATGGAAGTAGATGGCGAGCTCCTCCACACCCCATTCGCCACCCCCTGCGGTAACGATCGGTGCTCTCTCTCCTGAACACCCATAGATGTGGGAGTTCTCCACATCTTCTCGGCCACCAATGCTCACCCCTACCAGGGCGAGCAGGAGCAGAACCTTCCTCATCCTGATTTCCTTTCTGTGGTGTATGTAACCTGTTCCACCTTAAGAGAACTACCTTAAGAGATGTACTACTTTCTCTTGGCTGCTGTATACTGTAATACCGGTGGTGACCACACCGGTATATAAACGTTGTGTAGGGATTTGCTGGGCAGTTCAGCCCTGACCTCCGAATAGTAAAGACCTGTTAAAAGTTATTCTTGTGGTCTGTGTCCAGTGATTTATAATAAGCATAACTGGGACACACAGACTCAACAGTGGCGACGAGTCCGATCTTACCCTGGGCAGTTTTACATCCAAGGCAGCTTCGTCCTCAGAACGGGCGTCGAGAAGAGGCATCCGCCCTCATCATCCTGCTGAGCACCATCGCACGGGAGGCATCGAGAACCCAGGTTAAAAAGAAAAATTCTGACCACGAAGCCCTCCATCAGCGACAGGCAGTGATCATCCCTTCTACCACGGTGGTGGGTAAGCCGATCAGCGACACGAGCAGAAAGTCGGCCGCGTTGACTGTGGAGTGGGGGAGGGAAAACGGAGGAAAAAGGGCGGAGAACTCGACCACGGCCGGCGAAAAGGGCCGGGCTGCAATCGAGGCCGAGAGGCGCAGCGACTGGGGCAGCTTAAGGCACGAGAGCCGCGGAGAACTCAAACGCAGCCGGTGTAAAGGACCGGCCTGCATGCGGGGCTGAGAGGCGCAACAGCAGGGGAAGCGTGAATGCCCACAGGAACCGTGGGGGAGTAAAAGCAGCGTCAGGGAATTGAGAACCGCTGGGGAGGCGAGAACGGCAGCAGCACGGCAATCGCCATTGCAGCCAGCGGGGGAAGAAGGCAAACGCGGGAATCCGCCATTGTAGTCGGCGGGGAAAGAAGACGAGCGCGGGAAAGACCGCCAAGCGCGGGAAGCCGCCATTTTAGTAGGCGGGGGAAGAAGACAAGCGCGGGAAGCCGCCATTTTGAGAAAAAGAAAAATTTAAAAACTTGTAAGGATGCCTAAACATGGGAACATTAATACCTTTGATAGCGATATCGAAGATTGGACCATGTATGTAGAACGCATGGAAGTTTATTGTAAAGCAAATAAGGTACCAGATGATGAGAAAGCACTAACCCTATTAAGCTCAATGGGTGCGAAGACATACGGGCTATTGAAGCACCTTCTATCACCAGATAAACCAGCGGATCAGACTTTCGCGAATATTGTTACTGTCCTGAAAAATCATTTAAACCCCACGTCGCTGATGATAGCGGAACAATTTAAATTTTACAGAAGAACGCAGCTGAAAGACGAAAGCAACGCTGAATTTTTAATTGAACTGCGTAAGCTATCAAAGTACTGTCAGTTTGGAACAGGACTAGCAGATGCGCTGAGAGATAAATTTGTGTGTGGATTGTTAAAAGAAGGAACACAAAAGCGACTGCTTGAGGAGAATGATCTTACGCTTGATAAAGCTGTCACTATTGCAGCATCGCACGAAGCCGCAGCGAGAGGCACTGCGGAAATGCAGCTACGGTCACCGGAACTCAGCACCAATCAAATGGTCTTGGGTACAGTAAAATGTTATCGTTGTGGAAAGACAACGCACGATCAGAACCAGGGCTGGTTCAAAAATCAGGAATGCAGAAAATGTGGCAGGCTTGGTCACATAGCTAAAGTATGCCGGTCAGGAAAGAAGACCAGCAACAAAAAGTCACCGCAGGAAAAGTACAGAAAGGTACACAAGGTGACAGAGAACAGTTTGAACGAACAGAAGTCAAATTCAGACTCCAGCAGTAATGAACTGGGTAGTCTAAGAGTACACAATGTTGGTAATGAAGCAGACCTCCAAACAATCTGGGTCACACTTCAGATAGCAGGAGTCCAAGTGAAGATGGAATCGGACACTGGATCGGCATTGACGGTCATGAATAAGCAAGATTACAAAAGGTTATTCCCACATATTCCCCTACGGGATACGGAGATTGTATTGAAAACATACACGGGGCAAAGAGTATACCCCATCGGGAAGATAGAGGTAAAGGTGGTCCACAAGAGCAAAGAAATCCGAGGAATGGACTTATATGTGCTACCTGAGGGAGGTCCACCACTACTGGGACGGGAGTGGATTAGGAAAATAAATATGGACTGGCATTCCTTAAAAGCACGAACGGTAGATTCCGGTAAAAAAGATGTCAAACCTAAACGATTGTCCAGAATATTGGACGATGCTAAAGAGGTGTTCCAACAGGGACTGGGAACACTGAGAGGAATTACGGCAAACATCAAGGTTGAAGAACATGCAAACCTGAAATTTTTCAAAGCCAGACCGGTACCTTATGCGATACGACCTGCTGTGGAAGCTGAGCTGGAAGGGCTAGAACGTTCAGGAGTACTGTCTAAGGTAGACTGGAGTGAGTGGGCCACGCCCATTGTTCCCGTCATGAAGCGTTCACCGAGCAACAAGCCGGGGGAACCGGGGAAGGTTCGCATCTGTGGAGATTTCAAGATCACTGTTAATCCGGTGCTTCACACGGTGCAGTATCCACTTCCGCGGATTGAGGATATCTTCGCTTCGTTGTCTGGCGGGAAACACTTCACCAAGATAGACCTGGCACAGGCGTACTTACAGATGGAAGTTGAGGAAGAGTCACGCCAGTATCTCACGATCAACACGCATAGAGGCTTGTACCGGTATAATAGACTGGTTTTTGGAGTGGCATCGGCTCCAGCAATTTGGCAGAGGGCCATGGAGCAGGTATTACAGGGAATTCCAGGCACACAATGTTACCTGGACGATATTCTGATTACAGGAGATGATGACGAGGAACACCTTGCAAATTTGGAACTGGTGCTCACCAGATTGAAAGAATATGGACTTCGAGTTAATCGCCAGAAATGTGAGTTCTTTCAGAAGCGGATCTCGTACTGTGGTCATGTCATTGACCAGGAGGGGCTTCATAAGTCTCCTGACAAGATCAAAGCTGTTGTGAAGGCTCCCGCTCCGGATAATGTATCCCAGTTGAGGTCGTTCCTAGGGTTGATTAACTATTACCATAAGTTTCTGTCAAATTTATCCACGGTGCTGCATCCGCTGAACGCTCTTTTGCAGAAGGGAGTACCATGGAAGTGGAGCGAGGACTGTAAGAGGGCCTTTCGCAAAAGCAAGGCATTGATCACCTCAGAGGAAGTGTTGGCTCACTTCAACCCAACGCTGCCTATTCGTTTGGCTTGTGATGCTTCTCCATATGGTATTGGGGCAGTACTCTCAAACAAGTTGCCAAATGGCCTGGAGAGGCCAGTTGCATTCGCATCCAGATCATTGACCTCCGCTGAGCGCAACTATGCTCAGATAGATAGGGAGGCTCTCAGCCTTGTGTGGGGAGTAAAGAAGTTTAATCATTACCTGCAGGGCCAAAAGTTTACGCTTCTGACAGACCACCAGCCGTTGGTATCCATTTTTAACCCTAAGAAGGGTGTTTCGGTGATGACAGCACAGAGACTCCAGAGATGGTCCCTTTTCCTAGGGGCACATCAATATCAGATTGAATTCAAAGGTACAAAGCAGCATGGTAATGCTGATGGGCTGTCGCGCCTGCCACTACCTACAGAGGAGGAGGCACCGACGGTTGACCCTGTTGAGTTATTTCACTCGACCATCATCGAATGTTTACCAGTCACCAATGCAAGTATTGAAAGAGAAACCAGGAACGACCCGACACTGTCCCGGGTCTACGAAGTGACAGTGAAGGGATGGCCAGCACATGGTGATCCACTGTTACCGGCATTCTCAGCAAGACGAGACCAGCTGTCCGTCTGTCAAGGAACATTGATGTATGGAACAAGGTGATTATTCCTCCTAAGTTAAGAGAGAGAGTTCTAAAGGAACTGCATGAAGGTCATCTGGGGGGAGTCAAGATGAAAAGCCTTGCTAGGGCTTATGTGTGGTGGCCGGGTATCGACCAACAGATAGAGGATCTGACGAAAAGCTGCTCAGGGTGCCAAAAAGTGCAAAATGCACCTCCGATTGCACCGCTGCATCCATGGGAATAGCCTTCAACCCCATGGCAACGTGTACATATTGACTTTGCTGGTCCATTCATGGACTCCATGTTTTTAATTGCGGTGGACGCACATTCTAAATGGCCAGAAGTGATTAAGATGACTACCACTACCTCGGAAAAGACGATCGCGGTGCTAAGAACGATATTTGCAAGAAATGGATTGCCAGAACAAATATGTTCAGACAATGGACCGCAGTTCGTGTCAGAAGAATTCCAGAAATTCATGAAAAAGAATGGGGTGAAACATTATACCTCTGCCCCATATCATCCGGCTACAAACGGGTTGGCCGAGAGATTTGTACAAGCGTTCAAAAAAGCAATAAAGGCCATGAGCGAAGATCAGATTCCACTACAACACAAGGTGGACAAATTCCTACTGGCATATCGAAACGCCACTCATGCAGTGACAAACCAAAGTCCTGCCATGATGTTCTATAACAGGAGGTTGCGGTCCAGGTTGGACTTGTTAAAACCAAATGTGCGGAGGGAAGTTGAAAACAAACAGTTCCAGCATATAAATAACAAGACCACTCGGAGTTTTGAAATAGGACAACCAGTGTTAGCCCGGGACTATAAAAATGAGAAATGGCAATCTGGAACAATTCGGGCCAGACAAGGACCCCTGATGTACACGGTAGATATTGGTGAAAATGTAATACGGCGTCATGCTGACCAACTGGTAGAATCGAGAACAAGGGTCGAACCCAGGGTTACGGCAGAGACAACCGTGGAAGAAGTTAGTGAACCTGAAGCATCTACCTCAGAAGTGAATGTACCTGAGGATGATGTCCAATCCATAAGAGATCAACTAGATGAGTCACCCCAGCAACGAGAATCAGAGACCCCTGAAAGGCGTTATCCAACTCGAATCAGGAGGCCTCCTCAGAGACTGAATCTTTGAACTGTTTTGCATGAAGTTGTATATATATATCTGTATGTTATTATGTTATTTTAAATGGGGATATAACTGTTAAGCTAAAAAGGGAGGATTGTGGTGTATGTAACCTGTTCCACCTTAAGAGAACTACCTTAAGAGATGTACTACTTTCTCTTGGCTGCTGTATACTGTAATACCGGTGGTGACCACACCGGTATATAAACGTTGTGTAGGGAATTGCTGGGCAGTTCAGCCCTGACCTCCGAATAGTAAAGACCTGTTAAAAGTTATTCTTGTGGTCTGTGTCCAGTGATTTATAATAAGCATAACTGGGACACACAGACTTAACACTTTCTGTAGGGACACACAAACAAAATAGCCATGTCCCGAGAAGGTTCTCTGGCCTGACACAGTTATCAAAATCCAAAACTTAAACTTATCACAACTAAAATTAAACTACTAAAATCCCAAACTTCCAAACTGTAGAAACACACTTAAAATACTTCAGAAAGCTATGTACATCCACCGCCCGTCTCCGGACGACCAGGCTAATTCCTGATTGGCCTGTACCTTTTGTGCAATCTGGGCAGCTTGTACGCCTGGACGTAAGGTGACCTGTGCCACCGGACTCGGAGAGTCCTTCTTAAAACAACTGGGAGCTTTCCTGACTCCCAGTTAACCGGGGGAGTGTGTCCTCCTGAGCTGCAACACACTACCCCCTCCGGTGTGGCTGCTGAGTCCCTGTCCTGTCCTGTGGGTTCCCCGCAGCCTGATGCCGCAGGCTGGAGACCCTTCTCTCTCTCTCTGCCCAACACTACCTCTCCTGTGAGTCCCTCACCTTTGGAGGCAGTAGGCTGGAGATCCGTATCTTTTAACTTGTCCCTGACCTTGGGTTTTCCCTTTCTGTTAAGGGTTCTCCTGGGGCTGGACCGTTTAAAATAATACTCGGGTGACCAAGGTTGTCTAGGCTGTGGTGTGCGAGGAGACCTTCTTAAGGCTCCGTCTACTGGGAGTGTACCTGAATCCCACTTAATCGGGCTGCAGCTGCAGGCGGCTGCTCTCTAGCCTTAGTGCGGTTAACCCTTGCTGACCGTTCTCCACTCTCCGCCTTAAACAGCTTGCACTGATTAATGTGGAACCACTTTGTGCGGTGGGGCATCTTGATGGCATACATCATGGGGCTTGCCTTGTCCACAATGCTGTATGGTCCCATATACAATGGTTCGAAACTTCCCAATCAGGCAAAGTTTCCCACCATGACCTGATCCCCTATCTCCCACTCGTGGTGCCTGTTGGGTTCTAGCAGCAATCGGTTACTCCGATGCTGCTTTCCCATGTTACTAGCAGCCTGCCAGTGAATCTGTTTAAGATGTTCAAACAGATTCCTGACGAAACTGTCCCGGTTCACCTCTCTGAGCTGACCTTCCGTGAGCACTGGGGCTAGCACATGGGTGGGGGTCCGCATAACCCTGCCAGTTATCAGCTCGTGTGGGGAATACCCCTTGCTTTTTGACTGGCTGGCTCGGATCCCCATCAAGACCAACGGTAAGACTTCCACCCATTTCTTGGGTGAGTCTCCCGTCTCTTTGCACAGCTTTTCCTTTATAGTACGGTTTAAACGCTCTACAGGACCCGATGACTGTGGGTTGTCGGCGACGTGCCATTTCCCTTCAATGCCGAGCACCATGAGGGTCTCCTGCATGACCTGTCCGGTAAAGTGACTCCCTTGGTCAGACTCCACATACTGTGGGAGTCCCCATCATGAGAACACTTCCTTGACCAGGATCTTGGCTGTACCCAACACGGTAGCTGTACGGCAGGGAAAAGCTTCTACCCACTTTGAAAACACATCCACCAGGACTAGGCAATACTTGTAGCCTCCCTGGGCGGTGAGTAGGGGCCCGATGTAATTGATCTGGATTGCCTGCCATGGTCCCTCTACCCTCCTGGTGTGTCCCAAAGATACCTTCCTTTTCTGGGGGTCAGGGTTATTGACAGCACACACCAGACAGTCGGCACAGAACTCGCGGACCTGTTCCCTCAGTCCTGGCCAAAATCCTGCCTGCTCCACCCGCTGCCAGGTGGCCTCAGGCCCGGGATGCCCCGCTCCTGGACCCTCATGGGCCAGTTGGAGGAATTCCCTTCGGTGCTGCTGTGGCACTACCCATTGCTCCCCCCTGAACAGCATGCCTTCCTTGACGGTAATAGCTGCTGTACCATACGGGCCCTCTACCTTTTCCCCTTTTGTGAGCGCGTCCAGGACGGCTCTGAGGATGGGGTCCCTTACCTGGGCCTGCTTTAGGTCCGGGACCAAGGCTACCCCTTGTGTGCCTCCCTTGTCCTGGATTGCGGCTACCGAACCTGTCTGGTAGGGGTCCCAAAACTCTCCTTCCCTAGCTCCCTGCTTGGCTAGTTCATCTGACCTTTGATTTCCCTCCCTCAAGGACTCTGTCTTCGAATGAGCCTTAACCTTATGGATAAAGACCTTCCCTTCTTTCCCTACTGCTGTCATGATTTTCTCCAGCAGAGGCTTGATGGCCAGAGGTCACCCGTCGGCGGAGGTGTATCCCCGACGGCACCAGATGGCCAAGTATTCCATACACGAATTGCTCGTGAACATGCTGTCCGAGCAAATCGTGTATGGGGTAGGGAATTTCTCTGGGTGTGTAACCACGTACACTACCGCGGACAGTTCAGCCTGCTTGGCGCTCATGGTGCTGGGGAGTTTAATTGCCAGGGCAATGTCTGCCCCTGGGTCATAAATTCCACACCCTGTGAGTCGTTTCCCAGCAGATACTGTCCATCCACATAGATTTCGCGGCCTGTGGAGTGTATCCCGGCCCGAAAACCTATGTCGACTTCCCATACCCCTTCAATAGAACACCGGTGGGCCGTCACTGGATAGATCATGTTGGCTTCGAGCTTTGACTCGCAGAGACCTTTCACCTTTAGGTCCATCTGGGAGAGAAGCAGGGTCCAGCGAGCAATGCGGGCACTGCTCACTGTCCCATCTTTAATTCTCCCATCTAGGAGCATCTGGGTGAGCGTGTGATGGGTGAGGAGAGTGATGGGCGAGGTGCCTGTGAAGATCAATGATCTTTTCACAGCCCAGTGAGTGGCGAAGAGGTGCCTCTCACAGTTGGAATAGCCCTTTTCCACCTCTGTGAGTATCCTGGAGGAGTAAACCACCGGTCTCAGCTGACTGTGCCGCTCCTGGAGCAGCACTGCACTCAGACTGTCCCTGCTGGCTCCTACCTCCAAGAAAAACTCTTTCTCCCCATCAATCGCCTCTAGAGCTGGTGCAGTCTGCAGATTTTTCTTGAGGCTTACAAATGCTGCCTCGCAACCCTCATCCCAAACCCACTCCACTCCCTTGTGTAGGAGTCGGAGCAGAGGGGCTGCTGTGGCGGCGTAATCTTCAATAAAATCCCTGCAGTACCCTGTTAGCCCTAGAAAAGATCTTACTCCTGTCACTGTACTGGGGGCTGGTAACTCCTGTACTGCTTCCCTTCTGGCTTTATCTATGGCTCTTTCCCCTGCTCGTACAGCCAGTCCTAGGAATTTTACTTCTGTTCATTAATAACTAGACATTCTTATTATGAACACAGCTAGCTTTTGCTAGACATTTTTATTGAGCACATGTGGACTGGGTACTGTATCTGTAGAGGCTTCCATCTTGACTGCTGCCTTGTGGGTAGCCTAGTGCCTCATGGGTAATGTAGTCTTAATATATGTACAGCTGGGTAGTGTAGTCTTATACATACAGCTATATACAGCTCTACACAGCTCTATGGCTCCACCTAGTGTCCACTATAGAATGACATGTTATTGATCATTACATCCCCCTTTCTTTGAGGCTTAACAAAATCAATATCAATCAACTTTCAAGAAAACAATAAAGATAATATCAGTGACACTTGTTAGTGCTCTATAAACATAAACATTTTCAAAACAGTCAACACATTTTCAAAGCTTTACATTGTACTCAAAGATTAAGTCTATCAGGCTTTTTTTACTTCACGTGTGGATCTTCTCAACACGGGTAAGTCTGATGTGTCTTCATGAGATTGTTCTGGCGGTGAATGACAAGATGCAGTTGCGGCATTGTCATCAATCTGCTCTTGTATAGATCGAGGTCTCCTTGCGATCTTTGCTTGGAGAGGGTTTCAGTGTTCCCTTCACTCTTCATGCCATAACTCTCAATGTAGTCAATGCACTCTCGAAAAACTGCTGGCAGCTGGTTCACTTTATGTTCAGCATAGTCCTCTCAGCAGCCTCGGCTAATGGAACACCAAAGATTGGCCTGAGGGAAGAAGGAGTATCCACCGGAACTGCTTCCTGCTCTGGTGCAGGCTTCTTCTTTTTCTTTTTCTCTTTCCACTGCTTAACAACATCTGCTGCGGTTATATCTTTGGACTTTTTCTCCTTGTGTTTTTTCTCTTTGTGCTTAAAGTCTTTTCTTTCTTCTTGGAGAAACTAGGCTTTTTGAAGACATGGATACCCTTTGGCCTTTTCCTCCTTGATGGGCTCTCTGCTTCATCACCTGAGTCATCTGGTCTGCTTATGGCACAGTTTATACGGTAGACTCTCTTGACCAGTTCTAAGTCTTCACAAGCTTTGTCACCTAGTATCGAATCAAGTCTTTCAGCCACAACAGAAAACATGAGATGATGCACTTTGTCTTTGACTGTCACTTTAAGTCTGCATACACCTAAGCTATCTATTTTCTGTCCATTATAGCTCTTCAGTAGTACTGACTTTTTCTGTATTTTGGGCTTTTCTTTCATATTTTTTATGTCACTCATACTGATTAAGTTTGCTTTTGCCCCAGTGTCCAGTTTCAATGTAACTAATGCTCCATTTATCTGCAGTGGGATCATCCATTTGTCCACTTTTACTGCATTGACTTTATGTTCAGCATTGTCCATTTCTGAGGGCTGCACATTTTCTGTATCCTTTTTGATATTGTCACATGACACCATTCCTACAAAAAATGTCTCACTTAAATCAGTGTCCTCAATTACATTAACTCGTTGCCCTTTCTTAGTTTTTACTTTTGAAAAGCATTGTTTGGCAAAATGATTCTTTCCATTACACTTTGTGCACATTTCTCCAAACGCTGGGCATTGTCTTAACTGGTGTTTGTAACCACAGCGTTTACAATTAAAAATTTCATCCTCTGATTGCTTTTCATTTCTGTTCTGCCCACGTTTCTTCCCCTTGTAGGACACAGCACCGACAGCAGCATTGTCACTCATTACAATCGCATCATTATTGATTTCACTGAAAGTCTTCGCGTGCTTTCGAGCTAGCGTGCTGGCTTGGCATATTTTCACCGCATTTTCCAAATTTAGTTCGGTTTCTTTCAACAGACGTTCCCTGACTTTTTTATCATGAATACCAAACACAATCTGGTCAGGAATCATGGATGCTTTGAGCGCAGAGAAATTACATGTCTGTGCTTTCAGTTTCAGATCAGTTATAAAGCTATCAAAAGTCTCATTTTGTTGCTGTGTCCGAGAACAGAAGATGTATCTTTCATACGTCTCATTCTTTTTGGGAGAGCAATGTGCATCAAATTTTTTTAGCACATCTTCTAATTTTTCTCTGTTCTCCGCTGGATTAAATACAAATGTATTAAATACCTCTATCGCCTGTGGGCCTGCAACCATGAGCTGCAACGCTATCTTCCTTGCGTCTGGCTTCGTACCGAATCCGATGGCTGCAATGTAGAGTTCGAATTGTTGTTTAAAAGTCTGCCAATTGTAGCCGATTTTTTCTGTGAGTTTCAAACGCTCTGGTGGCTTCAAATTCTCCATGTCGCTTTTCACAATTTTCAGCAGATCTTCACCATCCTGGTACCATCTTATGTTCATTAATAACTAGACATTCTTATTATGAACACAGCTAGCTTTTGCTAGACACTTTTATTGAGCACATGTGGACTGGGTACTGTATCTGTAGAGGCTTCCATCTTGACTGCTGCCTTGTGGGTAGCCTAGTGCCTCATGGGTAATGTAGTCTTAATATATGTACAGCTGGGTAGTGTAGTCTTATACATACAGCTATATACAGCTCTACACAGCACTACGGCTCCACCTAGTGTCCACTATAGAATGACATGTTATTGATCATTACACTTTTGGCAGATCTGTACCTTCTTGGGGTTTACCTTAAAACCTTCCTGCTTGAGCAACTCCAGCAGTTCAGCCAGTAGTGGACTGTGTTCCTCTCCTTTATCAGTGAATGGGAGCAGGTCATCCACATACCGGACTAACTGTCGGGGTCGGCTGAAGCCTTTTAAGCAATCTGCCATACACTGGTGGAAGATGCTGGGGCTAGTGTGGAACCCCTGTGGTAGGCAGTTCCAGGTGTACTGTTGGCCCTTAAACGTGAAGGCAAACTTGTACTGGTCCTCTCTCCGTAGAGGGATGGACCAAAACCCATTGGAAATATCCCGCACCGTGAAGGTGGTCGCGGAGGCTAGAATACTTCCTATGAGGTCGGCGACAGCTGCGACGTTGGGTGCACAGGCGGGGATGTTCCTATTGAGCACCCGACAGTCCACCGTGGCTCTCCAGGAGTTGTCCGGTTTCCTAACCGGCCACAACGGAGAGTTTATATGGGTGGCTATTGGTCTCAATACCCCCTGTTTGACCAGAGAGGTCATGGCCATTTCCATGTCCTTCTCCGCCTCTTTGGGGAAATTATACTGCTTCTGTGGTCGGGTCATGGGGTCCCCATCTACACTCACTTCGACCCCGTTCACCCTCCCACAATCATGCTTGTGAGTGGCAAATGTGCTGAGGTGTGCTCGCACAAATGCCTGGTACTTCACTGGAGTGTTACTGACCATTTGCTCGAGGTCGTAACCCTCCTTGGGTTTTAGGGTACACAAGGTCCCCTTTCCCTGTTTTCCTGGGATGACTGCCACTTCACTTTCTTTGCCGGTGCATGCTCCCCACAGACAGTGGTTCCTAAGATCCACTAGAATCCTGTGGCCTATAATAAAATCAGCCCCCAGGATCCCTTTCCCTGCTCCCACTTCATTAAAACACAAGTCCACTTGGTGTGGAATGCTCCCAAATGAATGGACAGCGGGATAGAGAATGAGCCAACCTGCTCGTTACCTGTGAACCCCACTAAGCTTTATGGGACCCCGTTAGACAGAGGTGAGGTAGCGGGTTTATCTGAGTAGACTAAGGTGCTCGAAGCTCCCGTGTCCAACAGATAGGTCCCTTTTACCTTTTCCACTTCCATCCTAACAAGCGGTCTTTTCCATACATCGTACCCAAGGGGACACAGATAGACAGGCTGCGCTGGCTCTAGTCATAAGTCTGTGTTAACTGGGGGGGCAGATGGAGTTAAAGCACCCGTGGCTGTGGCTACCCTCCCTGGGCCAGCCAACAAAACTTGAAGTGCAGCTACTATTGAATCTACTGTGGGGGGAGAGGCCGGTGTTTCTGCCTTTGGGGCAGGAGCTGGGGCACTCTTTCCTGCACTATACTGCCAAGGATTTTTACAGTCCCTTCTCCAATGCCCACTCTTCCCACACCCGAAGTAGTTACGCCTCGCATCGGAAGGGATACCCCTTCCTGGTGCCATTCTTTCTTACCCTGGCTGGGTTTTAACTCATGCACTTTCCCTTTAGCTTGTGGTTCTTCTACCCCCCTACCGTTGTGGTAAGCCAGGGTCAGTTGTCTGACCACTGTCTCCTCGGTGACTTGGGGGCCCTTTGGGTCGAACTACAGCTCGGCCTTGGCTCTGATCCATGGCAAGCTGTTTGCCACCAGACCTCGGAGCCAGTGAGCCAGCTCATCCTGGTTCAAGTTAGCCCGGTCGAGATCCTCATTACAGGCACTCCTGTACACAGGCTACAGCCTGTCTGCGAAAGCCTGTGGGGTCTCCCCTGCTAACTGGGTAGTCTTCTCCACCCGGGAGAAAGGACTACCATCATTCATCCTCATCGCCTCCAGAACTTGATCCTGGATGGCAGCGTACCCATCCTGTCCCTTCTTGCTCTCAGCAGAGAGGGATTGGTACAGCTTGCCATCCAAGGTGAACAGGAGCATCTTGGCCATTTCTGAGTCGTTGCACTCATTAATGCCTGCTGCTTGTTCCACTTCCATAAACTGGACTGAGGGGTCTCCCTTGTGGGTGAGCTTACTCAAGTGGCTTACCATAGCCCTAAGCTGTTGGGTCCCATGGGGAATCACAAACTGGCTTTCAAGGGGCCCCTGGCCCCCACCTACCCCGGGTGGGCCAAACTTTTGCTGTCGAGCTGGGCACATCGGCCCCGGCTCCGACCTTTCCTGCATTTGTTTGCCCACTTCTGCCTGCTGCCAAACTGAGTCAAAACCCGGCGCCACAGGTGGTGGTGGTGTGCACTCCTCCCTGTCCTCCCTACAGATTGTTTGTCCCTCCTGCTGCCCAACCGAGTTGCTCACCGGCGCCACAGGTGACGTCTGCACAGTTTCTACTTCTACTTCCAGGTCTACCTGGGCCACACCCGGGCTTAATAGGCATACCTTGCCTTTTGCCCTGGACAGAGCAAGTTTTAAACTTTCTATCTGCTTATGACAGGGGCCATGATCTCCCGCTTCAAAATCCCTAGTGCTTGCTACTTGATAAGCTGCCTTTATATTTCTGTACTGCTCCTCCTGTTCCCTTAACTGTCTGGTTAGGCGAGCGTTCTCCTCTTTCAGTACCAGCTCATTTCCTTTTGCCTTGGTGACTGACACCGAAAATACTCATGCCTGTTTCTGTGTTTCTCTACTAGCTGTAATTTCTCTTGATTTTGGGCTTGCAATTCCTGCAATAGTTCCTCCCCTGCTAAAGCTCTTGCCTGAGACAGTTTGGCTGCCTCCTGCAGCTCTGCTGTCAAAGCTTTAACCTGCTGATCTAAAAGCTGGATCTGTCATAGGGCACAGACCAACCAGATGGCCTTCTCTACCGACTTCTTATGATCCTTGCTCTCAGTCCATTTGGCTGCAGCGTCCATGGGACGCCCAGCACGCAACAGACTGGTCACCCATTTCTTGGTGATATTCACCTTCTCAAAAACATAAGAGGAAATCTTCTCTTCCATCTTCGTTCTCTCATCAAACACAGGGTTTATTGCATTATTTCCCTTTTGCCAAAGTTCTGCCGCGGTCGCCATGCTGTAAGGGGTGGTGTGTGGGGGTTGTTTGTCAGCTTCACCTCTGACTCCTTTGAGCGGTTCGAATCGCTCCCACTCCCTTTTGTTCTAGACTTTGGACTTATTTGGGGGTTGTAATGAACTTGCAACAGACACCTGGGTTGGTCAAAAGAATTCAGATCTTTATTTAGAGACAGAAAAATATACAATACAATAAAACTTATACTCTAAAAGGGTGGGGAACACTCAGAATATGCGAGGGAGAATTACAATAGACAAAATCCCTTACCCTCCCAACCCCACTATCCTCACTAGGTTGAAATCCAGAGGACCAGGAAATGCTCACCAAACGACTTTCTTGACAGATTGTAGAGGTTCGCGATTTCAGGGTTCTCCTTAGTTGTGGCGGTTGGGGCCTGCCGTACCCCGGACGTGGTAGAAGACTGCACCTGCGTTGGGTCTTCAGTTTGGGTTTGTCCACTGATGCGGTTAGTTGCGCTGTTGGATGTATCGGGTAAGTACCCAATTTTCTTTGGTTAGGGCAGGTTTTAGGGTCTTTTGTGTCAAAATCTTACCTAGGGGTAAGTCAGACTAGCCTGTAGAGTGGAAACAAGTCTTTGGTTTTCGGCGGTTGGTTTCTTGTTGGTCGCGGTGGCCCAATATTACCTGGTTGGTGGTAATATTGGTGGTTGTTGGTTTCTTTAGGCCTTTGGTTGCCGCGATCTCCGTTTCTTCTTCCTTCTCCAAGTCTCTGATCTTGCTGTGTGTTGAGCTGGACTTCTTCTCCGATGATGATCTCTCTGAACTGGCGATGAAACTGACTGTTGAACTTGAACTGCTTCTGAGCTGAACTACACTGAAAAGGCAGGCCTCAATTATACTAATTTGAGGCCTGGCTTATCTGACCACCAAATCTCGTTTTTTTTTGTTAAATTTGGCAGGCTCGTTATTTTTAATAGGTTTTAAAACTTTAACGAGCTTCGGGGATGGCCCATCTACCTTTAACGAGTTTCGGGGATGGTCCATCTAACTTTAATCAGCCTTTAACTGGTTTCAGGATTGCCTTGAAACTAGTTTAACAATGCAAAACGTTTGTAGATCTCTTTGATTGGTTTTGGGCTGCTGTCTGATTGTTGTATCCTGTTGGGCTATGTTCTTTCCTTTGTGTTGCTGTGGGCATGTACTGTTTTATTCATGTACTGTGGCTCTGTGATTTTCAGCGGGAACAGGTTTTATTGTCTTTATGTAAAGGCTAGGGTGGCCCAGAACATTCCCAGACTGTCCAATATCCAAACTCGGGGGCCCACCCCGCCTTCCCTGTGTCACAGCCTTTCGCAAGTCTGACCATGCCTTTTAAACCAGCCAAATCTTCCTGGGGTTTTTATTTTAAATCCCTTTGGCCCAATATTGCCTTCAAAAAGTCCAATATCTCCCCTTTCTTCCTTTTGGGGAAAATGTGTAATTTTGCAATCCTTACACAATGGAAAATTTCAAAACTGAGATTGATAGATTTTTGTTAGGTAAGGGTATTAAGGGATATGGAACCAAGGTGACTAAATGGAGTTGAGATATAGATCAGCCATGATCTAATT
Source organism: Somniosus microcephalus (assembly GCF_052327205.1). Taxonomy (NCBI): domain Eukaryota; kingdom Metazoa; phylum Chordata; class Chondrichthyes; order Squaliformes; family Somniosidae; genus Somniosus; species Somniosus microcephalus. The sequence goes on from NC_140989.1 coordinate 292,425,155, forward strand.
GAATGGGGGAACTGGCTCGAGAGGCTGAATGGCCTACTTCCGTGCCTATGTTCTTTCCCTATGTTCTTTTCATATACTAACACTGTTATGGTCTCTTCAGTCACATTTACTTTTGTGTTCTCTTTAGTCACTCCTTACTGTGCATGAAATTACTTTAAACAAAAGCAATAGTTGAGATTTTGGGCTAACCTTTCAATGGACAATGACCTACCTCCCCATTGCTATTGTCGCTGTAGCCGTGGCAATGTTCACCAGGGCTGACCACTGGCCAGCTAGAGCAGCCCCTGGAGTCAGGTGGTAGGCCTATTATACAATGGATATTATGTCAATAGGACCTCAATTGCCATGTTTGGACTGAACTGGCTGGAGTGTGTGCATGGACCTCCAGCCAGTTTCAGCTGCTGAAGAAGACCTGAAAGGTAAACTTTTTTTCACTCTTGTGGGGCTGGGAGGAGCAGGAATGCCCAGCCTGGGCCACTATCGCTGCACCCCACACCCACAGGAATCTACCTCCGTCCTGGAGGTCGGCCGGGCAGCCTGATATTGTGAAGGCCCGGAGCCAGCGGGCTGCCCCAGGGTGCCTGGTTTCCAGCTGCAGCCCGCCGGCCTGATACGAAAGAGGCCCAGTCCTCAAAATGGCTCGGACCTCCTGGTAGGGTGAATGGGTGGCCAGCTGCCTTTTTCTGCCGGCCAGCCGCCCAGATACCGCTCGAGGTGAAAATCCACCTCTTCCATCTAAATATTGGGGATAAATTTCTATCTTCACTCCCAGCACAGAGTTTTGTGTATTATAAATGCATATTGGGAATTCAGGCAGCACCTTCCCACAATTTTCTGCCCATTTATTTTAATGGACAGAAAATTATACCTGAAGCTCTGCCAGAAACTGTACCTATTGAGAAAAAATTGTACTAAGTTACTAGTTTTTTTTTCCTTGAAAAGCATTGTTAGCTAAATCTGTTTGAAGTGAAGTTTTTTTCCCCAAATACTTGTCAGTGTTTTTTTATTACTAGTAGAGCAACAAAATAATCCCTCTATGGAATTCAATTTGCTAGCGTTGGAATGCAGATTGTAATGTTAGACTAATAGCATGCAATTCTCAGGCAACCTTGGGAGCATTCATTGAAAGTATTCTTTTCTTGGAAGTTTTATCTGCAGTTATCCCTAATAGATTAAATAAATTGAAAGAGCTCTTGGCAGTTTTTGTCTGGCCACTTCATCTTGCATCCTCTCCAGCCATGTCTGACCCTATTCAGAGCTCTGTTCCTGCCTCACTTGTCCCTGCTCAAGCAACTTTTGCTATCACTGCAAATCCTGCAAGAGGTTTTGTGAGATTATTTACTTTCTTTTCTTTCATCTGTGCATCCTCCTGGGCTTCATACTATTGCTGCTTTCAGGCTTTCTTTTATTATGGTTTTGTCAGACTTTCTCCAAAACTCTTATGAGACAGATTTTGCGGTCGGCGGCGTACCTACGGAGTACGCTGCCAGCATCCGAATAGAATATGAACTTACCTGATGGGGACCCTGTTTTTTTAACTTGCTCTCTGACGCTGCATACTCGAGGGCAACGTAAAAGCCCGAGGATCCCAGGGGTGCAGCGTATACAGAAGCGTACCTGGGATCACATGGGCCTGGTGCTCCAATCAGTACACCAAAGGGAAAGTGTCTACCTCCAATACTGGTAACGTTCTTACTTACATTTCACCCAATGTTATATTTTTACAGAATTATCTGCAATGGTTGTATTTTCAGAATGATTATAAGGACTAGGAGAATAAATAGTTCCAAAATGACCCGCTCTCTCTCTCTCTGACACAGATGCAAATTGATATTAGATTTTTTCTTTTCATTAATTAAACTGTAATACAGTAAATTGTACCGTATTTGTTCAAGATATCAAAATATATCACTGCCTGTCTAAAATGAAAAAAACTTTTGATAAATTAAAAAAATACACTCCTTAAAGCATTTTAGCTATTGCTGAACCACCCTGCTCTTATGCAAACTCTTATATCTTTTCATCATTAACGTGCCTTAACCTGCAAAAGAATGGAAAGGTGGTTCCTATCGCAGTGAAACAGGCTCCTGCGCCTGCTTTCAATAACCGTAACATTTTCGTCCATAATTGCTGGGCAGTTGTTGGGCAATTAGCCCATCTCTGCGCCAGCAATGAGTATTTCCCCGTCAGTGCGGATCATCTGTCAAGCGCATGCAGAAATCCCGAACTTGCGGTCAATTTCAAAGGCGGCATGATGGCTCAGAGTATGCTGTCATACCCACCGCAAAATCTGCCCCATTAATGTCTTTGCCGTACCTAATATAATATATTTGCCTATATAATGAATAATGCCAACCTAAATACCAGCCAGAATAAAGTGCCCCAACTTCTTTCAAGACTGTTGCTTAACATTTACTCTGCCAACCCCCAGGCTGGCTGAATTAGCTGATCCTAGCTGGGAGAGTGACAAGGGCACTACAAATGACCTCATTGCCCTGGACTAAAGAGGAGAAAAATCAACCAGCTCCTGATTACTATCTAGTGACCCCTTGCTGGAAAATGCATGTGTGGATATTAGGTGAGAAAAGAGTTGGTTTAGCATTGATGCCTCCCCCTCCCTTCCAGATGGTTCAATAGCATGCTGACATTCACATCCATGCTCAAATATGAAATATAGCTGGAGTGCCCGGCGGTGCCGAGGGTTTTTTGAGGGCATGTTGTTATGAAAAAAGTAGACATAATTTTAAATATATATATATAAAAGAGTTTGTCTGTCTGTCTGTCTGTGTGGGAAGGAGAGAGAGAGAGAGAGAGGGATAGAGAGAGACTGGGGGTGGAGAGAGGCCCGGGGATCAAGAGAGAGACTGGGGGGAGAAGAGAGAGACGGGGGGGAGAGACTCGGGGGGAGAGAGCGACTGGGGGGGAGAGAGAGAGAGAGAGAGAGACTGGGGGGAGAAGAGAGAGACGGGGGGAACAGAGAGAGAGAGAGAGAGACTGGGGGAAGAGAGAGAGAGAGACTGGGGGAGAAGAGAGAGACTGGGGGGGAGAGAGAGACTGGGGGGGAATGTGGAAGTACAGTTTCTCACTTAGACATAAAATGGCTTCCTGGGCACAGAATAAAATCCATTTAAACTTTAAATGGCCAACAGCATGATTCACTAATCATGTTTCAAGGGAACGAGACAATTTAGGAATGCTACATACGTACTCCTTGTCTGTGATAAGCTTAACAAGGAGCCTCATTTACCAAACAAACAGCCAAGGACATGATAAGGTAAACATCGGCCCACAGGCCCAGTTGGTACAGTGAGAGAACAGAGGGAACAGAGGGATCCCATAATAAAGGATTAGTTAATCTTATCCCAAGGTATTTCTGTTCGTTATTCGAACGCAGCCCGGAATACGTTGTTTCAATAATTCGCAAGGTCTGTGCCTTTGTAATCAGTTATGATTCAATACTATGTCATGTGGCATAGAAAGCCTGTTTTGCTTCTGTACTGTATAAATATGTTACAACTTCTGTATTACTTTGAAGAGGTCTGATGTAGCCCTTGACTACACAACCCTTCCCTTGCAAGCAAATAAAGCCTGTCTTTAACGATACTTTGTGTTTAAAGAGTCTTACTCGGGAGTCGAGACTTCGACAGGAGAGAGGGACTGGGGGAAGAGAGAGAGAGACTGGGGGGAGAGAGAGACTGGGGAAGAGAGAGAGAGAGAGAGACTGGGGAGAGAAGAGAGAGACGGGGGAGAGAGAGACGGGGGGAGAGAGAGACTGGGGGGAGAGAGGGAGTGGGGGGAAGAGAGATAGAGAGACTGGGGGGGAGAGAGAGACTGGGGGAAGAGAGAGAGAGACTGGGAGGAAGAGAGAGAGAGAGAGACTGGGGGAAGAGAGAGAGAGAGAGACTGGGGGGAAGAGAGAGAGAGAGAGAGACTGGGGGATGTGATGAAATATATTCCATTCATCACTGCCTGTTTTCTGTGTCTTCTAACTGCCTGCTTTCTGTGTCTTTTCCCTTCCCCCAGTCCTCATGTATTATGCATTGGAATGTGCTGGAACTGGTTGTGTGCAGGGCTCCGCCCATACCTGGCTCCTTTGTAATCTAACTTCAGTCCGGCATCAGCCTCCTGAAGGTAGACATCTCTCTATTTTACGTGTTATGTTCTGAGTTAATAAAAGCCTTACTTTTGTTCTGCTAACTTCGAGTCTCGGAATAATTGAGGCACATCAATTTTATTAACTCAATTTTCAACACTATGGATCAACTCCTGAAACCCGAACGTTTGGATTTGGATCAACATGCTCCGGACGCATCAGCACGCTTCGGACACTGGTTTGACTGTATGGAATTCTTCCTGGACAATTCCGCAGCCGTCAAAGACGCTACGGACACTGCGAAGATGAGACTCGGAATGCTACGGAATTGGGTAAGCCACCGGGTTTACCCCCTCATCCAAGACGCCGATACGTACCTGGCCGCCTGCAACACCTTAAAGGCGCATTACCAGCAGCCTACGAATGAGGTGTATGCTAGGCATCTACTCGCTACTCGCGCACAGCGACCTGGGGAATCGGTGGAGGAGTTCCTAAGCATCCTGAAAAAGCTTGGCAAGGACTGTAAGTGCCGAGATGTAAAAGCCGCAGTGTACACCGACGAGCTTGTTCGCGATGCCTTTATCACAGGCCTCAGCTCCACTCACATCCGGCAAAGACTGCTGGAAAAAATGGGGTTGGACCTGAAACAGGCTGCGGACACCGCGCGGTCCCTGGAGATGGCCCAGAGAAACTCGGACGCCTACTCTTCAGCCCGCGCCGCCCACGCCGCCACGTGTGCGCCGAGGGCGCCGCCATCTTGGAAGGCATCTTCCCCGCCCGGCAGCCCGACACCGGCGGGGCCCAGCTCTCCCCCCAGAAGCCCTACGACAGCCGCGACGCGTCAAGGACCCAACTGCTACTTCTGCGGGCAGCCAAAGCACACCAGAAACCTGTGCCCGGCGAAAGGCACCACCTGCTTTAAGTGCGGTAAGAAGGGGCACTTCGGGAAGGTGTGCAGAGGGAACCCCGCCGGAAAACCAACCGCCGGAAAACCCGCCACCGCCGCGTGTGCGCCGTGGGAGCGGCCATCTTGGACGCCATCTTGCCCGACCTCGTGGGGTCCGCCATCTTATGAGCAGACAGCGTGGACGCCATCTTGTCTCGATCAGGGCCCTACAGTGGCATCGGTCACAGTGGACCAGACCAGGCCGCATCCGCTATCCAAATCAATGGTGGACATCGAGGTAAACGGGTGCCGGGTTAAATGCTTAATTGACAGTGGAAGCACGGAGAGTTTTATCCACCCTGAACTGGCACAACAACTCTCCCTAAAGGTGGTCCCTGCTCAGGGTACCATCTCTATGGCCGATAAAACCCAGACATCGACCATTCTGGGTTACTGCACGGTACAATTGTGCGTTAACGGAACTGTGTATGATAATTTTAAAGTATTAATCATGAAGAATCTATGTGCGAGCGTGATCTTGGGTTTGGATTTCCAGTGCAACCACCAAAGCATCACGCTCAAGTACGGTGGGTCCCAGCCGCCCCTCACAGTGTGCGGTCTGGCTACCCTGAAGGTAAAGCCGCCTTCGCTATTCGCGAACCTTACCCCTAACTGCCGGCCAATAGCGACCAAAAGCAGGAGGTACAGCTGGGAGGACAGGCGGTTTATCGCGACCGAGGTAGACAGGCTCCTGAAAGAGCGCATTATTGAACACAGCAACAGCCCGTGGCGCGCCCAAGTGGTAGTGGTAAGGGGTAGCGAGAAGAAACGGATGGTGATCGACTATAGTCAAACGATCAACAGGTACACCCTACTAGACGCCTACCCGCTACCCCGCATATCAGAAATGGTGAACCAAATCGCCCAATACCGGGTGTTCTCCACCATCGACCTCAAGTCAGCGTACCACCAGCTCCCTATCAGACCAGAGGACCGCCCGTACACCGCCTTCGAGGCGAACGGACGCCTCTACCAATTCCTCAGAGTCCCCTTTGGGGTGACGAACGGGGTCTCGGTCTTTCAGAGGGAGATGGATCGCATGGTCGATGACCACCACTTGCAGGCAACCTTCCCCTACCTCGACAACGTCACCATCTGCGGTCACAACCAGCAGGATCACGACTCGAACCTCGAGAGGTTCCTGAAAACCGCACAAAAACTCAACCTCACCTATAACGAGGACAAGTGCGTTTTCAACACCACGCGCCTCTGCATACTGGGCAGCGTGGTGGAGAATGGGGAAATCGGACCAGACCCCGACCGATTGCGCCCCCTACGGGAGCTGCCCCTGCCCAACACTCCCAAAGCCCTGAAAAGGTGCCTGGGGTTATTTTCTTACTATTCCCAATGGGTCCCCAACTACTCCGACAAAGCCCGCCCCCTCTTGAAAGCATCCTCTTTTCCGCTCTCTGCTGAGGCCCACGCCGCCTTCAAAAGCATTAAGCAGGATATTGAGCGGGCCACGCTACAGGCAGTGGACGAGAACACTCCATTTCAAGTGGAAAGTGATGCGTCCGACTTCGCCTTGGCGGCCACCCTCAACCAGGCGGGGCGGCCCGTAGCTTTCTTCTCGAGGACCCTCCAAGGCCCCGAGATCAGACACTCCTCCGTGGAAAAGGAGGCCCAAGCCATCGTGGAGGCAGTGCGCCACTGGCGCCACTACCTAGCCGGCAAACGCTTCACCCTACTTACCGACCAGCGATCGGTAGCGTTTATGTTCAACAATAAACAGAGGGGGAAGATTAAAAATGATAAGATTCTTAGGTGGCGGATCGAGCTCTCCACTTTCGAGTACGACATCATTTACCGGCCAGGGGCCCTTAACGAATCCCCTGACGCCCTCTCACGAGGGATGTGTGCCAGCGCCACCGAGGATCGGCTACAGACCCTCCACAACGACCTCTGCCACCCAGGGGTCACGCGGCTGTTCCACTTCATAAAGTCCCGTAACTTACCCTACTCGATTGAGGAAGTTCGGTCTCTGACCAGGAACTGCCGCACTTGCGCTGAGTGCAAGCCTCGGTTCTACCGCCCAGATAGAGCCCACTTAATCAAAGCTACACGGCCCTTCGAGCGGCTCAGCTTAGATTTCAAGGGCCCCCTCCCGTCCGTCGACCGCAATGTTTACTTCCTGAACATTGTGGACGAATACTCCCGTTTCCCATTCGCCTTCCCCTGCCCAGACATGACCAGCGCCACGGTCATTAAATGCCTCAACAGCCTGTTCTGCCTGTTCGGTATGCCGAGCTATATCCACACGGATAGGGGGGCGTCCTTCATGAGTGAAGAGCTACGCCAGTACATGCTGTCCAAGGGGATCGCCACGAGCCGTACCACCAGCTACAACCCCCGGGGTAACGGCCAGGTGGAGCGAGAGAACGGGACAGTGTGGAAAGCAGTCACTCTAGCTCTAAGGACCAAGGGCCTCCCTATCTCCCGCTGGCAGGAAGTCCTCTCGGATGTGCTCCATTCGATACGGTCGCTATTGTGTACGGCCACTAATACCACGCCTCATGAACGAATGTTTGTCTTTCCCCGGAAATCCACCTCGGGCGTATCCATGCCGTCATGGCTCTCCACCCCAGGTCCGGTACTCGTGCGAAGGCATGTGAGGGGCCACAAGACGGACCCTCTCGTGGAGCCAGTACACCTACTCCACGCCAACCCCCAATACGCATATGTCCGGCACGCCGACGGAAGGGAGGACACCGTGTCCATAAAAGACGTCGCCCCAGCCGGCATCAACAACAACCACGGCAATAGCAGCGACGACGATCACAGCAACCCTTACCCACCCACTATTCTTTCATCACCCCCGGAAGAACATCGACCAACGGCACCCCCACCAACTACCCCTTCAACAACCCCGGCGGCACCCCCGGCAGAGACCCAGGAGGCTACCGGGGACACCCAGCCGACACCCGCGGCACCACAACAGCCACGTCGGTCGCAGAGGACTATCAAACCCCCGAACAGACTAAATCTATAGAAGGGGTGAATGTGATGAAATATATTCCATTCATCACTGCCTGTTTTCTGTGTCTTCTAACTGCCTGCTTTCTGTGTCTTTTCCCTTCCCCAGTCCTCATGTATTATGCATTGGAATGTGCTGGAACTGGTTGTGTGCAGGGCTCCGCCCATACCTGGCTCCTTTGTAATCTAACTTCAGTCCGGCATC